>NW_027488383.1:1210979-1816469 GCF_051014445.1 Colletes latitarsis | reverse complement strand
TAATCGCAACCAGGTATAATTGTCTGTTTCGGTGTGGTACCGCATTGCTACGATGATCCAAACCAGAAAGAGGCCAGGATCTGGCCAACAAGTATGCGAAAAATGCGAAAGTATGAGCCAGATGATTGCAAATACCAGAACTAACCCAGACATAACCGGCGTTATCCTCTAAAATATTAATCGCAAACAGGTTTAATTGACTGTTTCGGTGTGGAACCACATTACTACGGGATCCAAACCAGAGAAAACCCAGGATCTGGCCAACAGGTATGCGAAAAATGCGAAAGTATGAGCCAGATGATTGCAAATACTAGCACTAACCCAGACATAACCAGCGTTATCCTCTAAAATATTAATCGCAACCAGGTTTAATTGACTGTTTCGGTGTGGTACCGCATTACTACGTGATCCAAACCAGAGAAAGGCCAGGATCTGGCCAACAAGGATGAGAAAAATGCGAAAGTATGATCAAGCTGATTGCAAATACCAGAACTAACCCTGATATAACCAGCTTTATCCTCTAAAATACGAATCGGAACATGCTTTTAATGAGTGTTTCAGTGTGGTAACACATTACTACGTGATCAAAACCAGAAGGATCGGGCCAACAAGAATGCGAGAAACGCGAAAGTACGAGCCACATGAGGGAAAATCCCAGACCTAACCCAGACATAACCGACGTTATCCGCTAAAATATTAATCGCAACCAGGTTTAATTGACTGTTTCGTTGTGGAACCACAATACTGCGGGATCCAAACCAGAAAGAACCCAGGATCTGGCCAACAAGTATGCGAAAAATGCGAAAGAACGATCCAGATGAGGGCAAACCCCAGAACTAACCGAGACATAACCGGCGTTATCCTCCAAAATATTAATTGCAACCAGGTTTATTTGACTGTTTCGGTGTGGTAACGCATTACTGCGTGATCCAAACCAGATCAAGTCCAGGATCTGACCAACAAGTATCAGAAAAATGCGAAAGTTCGAGCCAGATGAGGGCAAATCCCAGACCTAACCGAGACATAACCGGCGTTATCCTCTAAAATATTAATCGCAACCAGGTTTATTTGACTGTTTCAGTGTGGTACCACATTACTACGTGGTCCAAGCATGAAAAAGGCCAGGATCTGGCAAACAAGTATGCGAAAAATGCGAAAGTACGAACCAGATGAGGGAAAATCCCAGACCTAACCGAGACGTAACCGGCGTTATCCCCTAAAATATTAATCGCAACCAGGTTTAATTGACTGTTTCAGTGTGGTAACACATTACTACGAGATCCAAACCAGAGAAAACCCAGGATCTGGCCAACAGGTATGCGAAAAATGCGAAAGTATGAGCCAGATGATTGCAAATACTAGCACTAACCCAGACATAACCGGCGTTATCCTCTAAAATATTAATCGCAACCGGGTTTAATTGACTGTTTCCGTGTGGAACCACATTACTACGGGATCCAAACCAGAAAAAACCCAGGATCTGGCCAACAAGTATGCGAAAAACGTGAAAGTACGAGCCAGATGAGGACAAATCCCAGACCTAACCGAGACGTAACCGGCGTTATCCCCTGAAATATTAACCGCAACCAGGTATAATTGACTGTTTCGGTGTGGTACCGCATTGCTACGATGATCCAAACCAGAAAAAACCCAGGATCTGGCCAACAAGTATGCGAAAAATGCGAAAGTACGATCCAGATGAGGGCAAATCCCAGACCTAACCGAGACATAACCAGCGTTATCCTCTAAAATATTAACCGCAACCAGGTATTATTGACTGTTTCGGTGTGGTACCGCATTGCTACGATGATCCAAACCAGAAAGAGGCCAGGATCTGGCCAACAAGTATGCGAAAAATGCGAAAGTATGAGCCAGATGATTGCAAATACTAGCACTAACCCAGACATAACCGGCGTTATCCTCTAAAATATTAATCGCAACCGGGTTTAATTGACTGTTTCCGTGTGGAACCACATTACTACGGGATCCAAACCAGAAAAAACCCAGGATCTGGCCAACAACTATGAGAAAAACGCGAAAGTATGAGCCAGATGATTGCAAATACCAGAACTATCCCAGGCATAACCAGCGTTATCCGCTAAAATATTATTCGCAACCAGGTTTATTTGACTGTTTTGGTGTGGTAACGCATTACTGCGTGATCCAAACCAGATAAAGCCCAGGATCTGACCAACAAGTATCAGAAAAATGCGAAAGTTCGAGCCAGATGAGGGCAAATCCCAGACCTAACCGAGACATAACCGGCGTTATCCTCCAAAATATTAATTGCAACCAGGTTTAATTAACTGTTTCAGTGTGGTACCACATTCCTACCTGATCCAAATCAGAAAAAGCCCAGGATCTGGCCAACAAGTATGCGAAAAATGCGAAAGTACGAGCCATATGAGGGCAAATCCCAGACCTAACCGAGACATAACCGGCGTTATCCTGTAAAATATTAATCGCAACCAGGTTTATTTGACTGTTTCGGTGTGGAAACGCATTACTGCGTGATCCAAACCAGATAAAGCCCAGGATCTGACCAACAAGTATCAGAAAAATGCGAAAGTTCGAGCCAGATGAGGGCAAATCCCAGACCTAACCGAGACATAACCGGCGTGATCCTCTAAAATATTAATCTTAACCAGGTTTATTTGACTGTTTCGGTGTGGTAACGCATTACTGCGTGATCCAAACCAGATAAAGCCCAGGATCTGGCCAACAAGTATCAGAGAAATGCGAAAGTTCGAGCCAGATGAGGGCAAATCCCAGACCTAACCGAGACATAACCGGCGTTATCCTCTAAAATATTAATCGCAACCAGGTATAATTGACTGTTTCGGTGTGGTACCACATTACTACGTGGTCCAAGCCAGAAAAAGGCCAGGATCTGGCCAACAAGAATGCGAGAAATGCGAAAGTACGCGCCAGATGAGGGCAAATATCAGACCTAACCGAGACATTACCGGCGTTATCCACTAAAATATTAATCGCAACCAGGTTCAATTGACTGTTTCGGTGTGGAACCACATTACTACGGGATCCAAACCAGAAAAAACCCAGGATCTGGCCAACAAGTATGCGAAAAATGCGAAAGTATGAGCCAGATGATTGCAAATACCAGAACTAACCCAGACATAACCGGCGTTATCCCCTAAAATATTAATCGCAACCATGTTTAATTGACTGTTTCGCTGTGGAACCACATTACTACGGGATCCAAACCAGAGAAAACCCAGGATCTGGCCAACTGGTATGCGAAAAATGCGATAGTATGAGCCAGATGATTGCAAATACTAGCACTATCCCAGACATAACCAGCGTCATCCTCTAAAATACGAATCGGAACATGCTTTTAATGACTGTTTCAGTGTGGTAACAAATTACTACGTGATTCAAACCAGAAACATCCCAGGATCGGGCCAACAAGAATGCGAAAAATGCGAAAGTACGAACCAGATGAGGGAAAATCCCAGACCTAACCGAGACGTAACCGGCGTTATCCCCTAAAATATTAATCGCAACCAGGTTTAATTGACTGTTTCAGTGTGGTAACACATTACTACGTGGTCCAAGCCAGAAAAAGGCCAGGATCTGACCAACAAGTATCAGAAAAATGCGAAAGTTCGAGCCAGATGAGGGCAAATACCAGACCTAACCGAGACATAACCGGCGTTATCCCCTAAAATATTAATCGCAACCAGGTATAATTGACTGTTTCTGTGTGGTAACACATTACTACGAGATCCAAACCAGAAAAATCCCAGGATCGGGCCAACAAGGATGCGAGAAACGCGAAAGTACGAGCCACATGAGGGAAAATCCCAGACCTAACCGAGACATAACCGGCGTTATCCTCTAAAATATTAATCGCAACCAGGTTTATTTGACTGTTTCGGTGTGGTAACGCATTACTGCGTGATCCAAACCAGATAAAGCCCGGGATCTGACCAACAAGTATCAGAAAAATGCGAAAGTTCGAGCCAGATGAGGGCAAATCCCAGACCTAACCGAGACATAACCGGCGTTATCCTCTAAGATATTAATCGCAACCAGGTTTATTTGACTGTTTCGGTGTTGTACCGCATTACTACGTGATCCAAACAAGAAAGAGGCCAGGATCTGGCCAACAAGAATGCGAAAAAAGCGAAAGTACGAGCCAGATGAGGGCAAATCCCAGACCTAACCGAGACATAACCGGCGATATCCTCTAAAGTATTAATCGCAACCAGGTTTATTTGACTGTTTCGGTGTGGTAACGCATTACTGCGTGATCCAAACCAGATAAAGCCCAGGATCTGACCAACAAGTATCAGAAAAATGCGAAAGTTCGAGCCAGATGAGGGCAAATCCCAGACCTAACCGAGACATAACCGGCGTTATCCTCTAAAATATTAATCGCAACCAGGTTTATTTGACTGTTTCGGTGTGGTAACGCATTACTGCGTGATCCAAACCAGATAAAGCCCAGGATCTGGCCAACAAGTATCAGAAAAATGCGAAACTTCGAGCCAGATGGGGGCAAATCCCAGACCTAACCGAGACATAACCGGCGTTATCCTCTAAAATGTTTATCGCAACCAGGTATAAGTGACTGTTTCGGTGTGGTAACACATTACTACGAGATCCAAACCAGAAAAATCCCAGGATCGGGCCAACAAGGATGCGAGAAACGCGAAAGTACGAGCCACATGAGGGAAAATCCCAGACCTAACCGAGACATAACCGGCGTTATCCTCTAAAATATTAATCGCAACCAGGTTTATTTGACTGTTTCGGTGTGGTTACGCATTACTGCGTGATCCAAACCAGATAAAGCCCAGGATCTGACCAACAAGTATCAGAAAAATGCGAAAGTTCGAGCCAGATGAGGGCAAGTCCCAGACCTAACCGAGACATAACCGGCGTTTTCCTCTAAGATATTAATCGCAACCAGGTTTATTTGACTGTCTCGGTGTGGTACCACATTACTACGTGGTCCAAGCCAGAAAAAGGCCAGGATCTGGCCAACAAGAATGCGAGAAATGCGAAAGTACGCGCCAGATGAGGGCAAATATCAGACCTAACCGAGACATTACCGGCGTTATCCACTAAAATATTAATCGCAACCAGGTTCAATTGACTGCTTCGGTGTGGAACCACATTACTACGGGATCCAAACCAGAAAAAACCCACGATCTGTTCAACAACTATGAGAAAAACGCGTAAGTACGAGCCAGATGGGGGCAAATCCCAGACCTGACCGAGACATAACCAGCGTTATCCTCTAAAATATTAATCGCAACCAGGTTTAATTGACTGTTACGGTGTGGTACCGCATTACTACGTGATCCAAACAAGAAAGAGGCCAGGATCTGGCCAACAAGAATGCGAAAAAAGCGAAAGTACGAGCCAGATGGGGGCAAATCCCAGACCTAACCGAGACATAACCGGCGTTATCCTCTAAAGTATTAATCGCAACCAGGTTTATTTGACTGTTTCGGTGTGGTAACGCATTACTGCGTGATCCAAACCAGATAAAGCCCAGGATCTGACCAACAAGTATCAGAAAAATGCGAAAGTTCGAGCCAGATGAGGGCAAATCCCAGACCTAACCGAGACATAACCGGCGTTATCCTCTAAAATATTAATCGCAACCAGGTTTATTTGACTGTTTCGGTGTGGTAACGCATTACTGCGTGATCCAAACCAGATAAAGCCCAGGATCTGGCCAACAAGTATCAGAAAAATGCGAAAGTTCGAGCCAGATGAGGGCAAATCCCAGACCTAACCGAGACATAACCGGCGTTATCCTCTAAAATATTAATCGCAACCAGGTATAAGTGACTGTTTCGGTGTGGTAACACATTACTACGAGATCCAAACCAGAAAAATCCCAGGATCGGGCCAACAAGGATGCGAGAAACGCGAAAGTACGAGCCACGTGAGGGAAAATCCCAGACCTAACCGAGACATAACCGGCGTTATCCTCTAAAATATTAATCGCAACCAGGTTTATTTGACTGTTTCGGTGTGGTAACGCATTACTGCGTGATCCAAACCAGATAAAGCCCAGGATCTGACCAACAAGTATCAGAAAAATGCGAAAGTTCGAGCCAGATGAGGGCAAATCCCAGACCTAACCGAGACATAACCGGCGTTATCCTCTAAGATATTAATCGCAACCAGGTTTATTTGACTGTTTCGGTGTGGTACCACATTACTACGTGGTCCAAGCCAGAAAAAGGCCAGGATCTGGCCAACAAGAATGCGAGAAATGCGAAAGTACGCGCCAGATGAGGGCAAATATCAGACCTAACCGAGACATTACCGGCGTTATCCCCTAAAATATTAATCGCAACCAGGTTTAATTGACTGTTTCAGTGTGGTAACACATTACTACGTGGTCCAAGCCAGAAAAAGGCCAGGATCTGACCAACAAGTATCAGAAAAATGCGAAAGTTCGAGCCAGATGAGGGCAAATACCAGACCTAACCGAGACATAACCGGCGTTATCCCCTAAAATATTAATCGCAACCAGGTTTGATTGACTGTTTCGGTGTGGTACCGCATTACTACGTGATCCAAACCAGAAAAAGGCCATGATCTGGCCAACAAGTATGCGAAAAATGCGAAAGTATGAGCCAGATGATTGCAAATACCAGAACTGTGCCTGACATAACCAGTGTTATCCTCTAAAATACGAATCGGAACACGCTTTTAATGACTGTTTCAGTGTGGTAACACATTACTACGAGATCCAAACCAGAAAAATCCCAGGATCGGGCCAACAAGAATGCGAGAAACGCGAAAGTACGAGCCACATGAGGGCAAATCCCAGACCTAACCGAGACATAACCGGCGTTATCCTCTAAAGTATTAATCGCAACCAGGTTTATTTGACTGTTTCGGTGTGGTAACGCATTACTGCGTGATCCAAACCAGATAAAGCCCAGGATCTGACCAACAAGTATCAGAAAAATGCGAAAGTTCGAGCCAGATGAGGGCAAATCCCAGACCTAACCGAGACATAACCGGCGTTATCCTCTAAAATATTAATCGCAACCAGGTTTATTTGACTGTTTCGGTGTGGTAACGCATTACTGCGTGATCCAAACCAGATAAAGCCCAGGATCTGGCCAACAAGTATCAGAAAAATGCGAAAGTTCGAGCCAGATGAGGGCAAATCCCAGACCTAACCGAGACATAACCGGCGTTATCCTCTAAAATATTAATCGCAACCAGGTATAAGTGACTGTTTCGGTGTGGTAACACATTACTACGAGATCCAAACCAGAAAAATCCCAGGATCGGGCCAACAAGGATGCGAGAAACGCGAAAGTACGAGCCACGTGAGGGAAAATCCCAGACCTAACCGAGACATAACCGGCGTTATCCTCTAAAATATTAATCGCAACCAGGTTTATTTGACTGTTTCGGTGTGGTAACGCATTACTGCGTGATCCAAACCAGATAAAGCCCAGGATCTGACCAACAAGTATCAGAAAAATGCGAAAGTTCGAGCCAGATGAGGGCAAATCCCAGACCTAACCGAGACATAACCGGCGTTATCCTCTAAAATATTAATCGCAACCAGGTTTATTTGACTGTTTCGGTGTGGTAACGCATTACTGCGTGATCCAAACCAGATAAAGCCCAGGATCTGGCCAACAAGTATCAGAAAAATGCGAAAGTTCGAGCCAGATGAGGGCAAATCCCAGACCTAACCGAGACATAACCGGCGTTATCCTCTAAAATATTAATCGCAACCAGGTATAAGTGACTGTTTCGGTGTGGTAACACATTACTACGAGATCCAAACCAGAAAAATCCCAGGATCGGGCCAACAAGGATGCGAGAAAGGCGAAAGTACGAGCCACATGAGGGAAAATCCCAGACCTAACCGAGACATAACCGGCGTTATCCTCTAAAATATTAATCGCAACCAGGTTTATTTGACTGTTTCGGTGTGGTAACGCATTACTGCGTGATCCAAACCAGATAAAGCCCAGGATCTGACCAACAAGTATCAGAAAAATGCGAAAGTTCGAGCCAAATGAGGGCAAATCCCAGACCTAACCGAGACATAACCGGCGTTATCCTCTAAAATATTAATCGCAACCAGGTTTATTTGACTGTTTCAGTGTGGTACCACATTACTACGTGGTCCAAGCATGAAAAAGGCCAGGATCTGGCAAACAAGTATGCGAAAAATGCGAAAGTACGAACCAGATGAGGGAAAATCCCAGACCTTACCGAGACGTAACCGGCGTTATCCCCTAAAATATTAATCGCAACCAGGTTTAATTGACTGTTTCAGTGTGGTAACACATTACTACGAGATCCAAACCAGAGAAAACCCAGGATCTGGCCAACAGGTATGCGAAAAATGCGAAAGTATGAGCCAGATGATTGCAAATACTAGCACTAACCCAGACATAACCGGCGTTATCCTCTAAAATATTAATCGCAACCGGGTTTAATTGACTGTTTCCGTGTGGAACCACATTACTACGGGATCCAAACCAGAAAAAACCCAGGATCTGGCCAACAAGTATGCGAAAAACGTGAAAGTACGAGCCAGATGAGGACAAATCCCAGACCTAACCGAGACGTAACCGGCGTTATCCCCTGAAATATTAACCGCAACCAGGTATAATTGACTGTTTCGGTGTGGTACCGCATTGCTACGATGATCCAAACCAGAAAAAACCCAGGATCTGGCCAACAAGTATGCGAAAAATGCGAAAGTACGATCCAGATGAGGGCAAATCCCAGACCTAACCGAGACATAACCAGCGTTATCCTCTAAAATATTAACCGCAACCAGGTATTATTGACTGTTTCGGTGTGGTACCGCATTGCTACGATGATCCAAACCAGAAAGAGGCCAGGATCTGGCCAACAAGTATGCGAAAAATGCGAAAGTATGAGCCAGATGATTGCAAATACCAGAACTAACCCAGACATAACCGGCGTTATCCCCTAAAATATTAATCGCAACCAGGTTTAATTGACTGTTTCGGTGTGGAACCACATTACTACGTGATCCAAACCAGAAACATCCCAGGATCGGGCCAACAAGAATGCGAAAAATGCGAAAGTACGTACCATATGAGGGAAAATCCCAGACCTAACCGAGACGTAACCGGCGTTATCACCTAAAATATTAATCGCAACCAGGTTTAATTGACTGTTTCAGTGTGGTAACACATTACTACGTGATCCAAACCAGAGAAAACCCAGGAACTGGCCAACAGGTATGCGAAAAATGCGAAAGTATGAGCCAGATGATTGCAAATACTAGCACTAACCCAGACATAACCGGCGTTATCCTCTAAAATATTAATCGCAACCGGGTTTAATTGACTGTTTCCGTGGGGAACCACATTACTACGGGATCCAAACCAGAAAAAACCCAGGATCTGGCCAACAACTATGAGAAAAACGCGAAAGTATGAGCCAGATGATTGCAAATACCAGAACTATCCCAGGCATAACCAGCGTTATCCGCTAAAATATTATTCGCAACCAGGTTTATTTGACTGTTTTGGTGTGGTAACGCATTACTGCGTGATCCAAACCAGATAAAGCCCAGGATCTGACCAACAAGTATCAGAAAAATGCGAAAGTTCGAGCCAGATGAGGGCAAATCCCAGACCTAACCGAGACATAACCGGCGTTATCCTCCAAAATATTAATTGCAACCAGGTTTAATTAACTGTTTCAGTGTGGTACCACATTCCTACCTGATCCAAATCAGAAAAAGCCCAGGATCTGGCCAACAAGTATGCGAAAAATGCGAAAGTACGAGCCATATGAGGGCAAATCCCAGACCTAACCGAGACATAACCGGCGTTATCCTCTAAAATATTAATCGCAACCAGGTTTATTTGACTGTTTCGGTGTGGAAACGCATTACTGCGTGATCCAAACCAGATAAAGCCCAGGATCTGGCCAACAAGTATCAGAGAAATGCGAAAGTTCGAGCCAGATGAGGGCAAATCCCAGACCTAACCGAGACATAACCGGCGTTATCCTCTAAAATATTAATCGCAACCAGGTATAATTGACTGTTTCGGTGTGGTACCACATTACTACGTGGTCCAAGCCAGAAAAAGGCCAGGATCTGGCCAACAAGAATGCGAGAAATGCGAAAGTACGCGCCAGATGAGGGCAAATATCAGACCTAACCGAGACATTACCGGCGTTATCCACTAAAATATTAATCGCAACCAGATTCAATTGACTGTTTCGGTGTGGAACCACATTACTACGGGATCCAAACCAGAAAAAACCCAGGATCTGGCCAACAAGTATGCGAAAAATGCGAAAGTATGAGCCAGATGATTGCAAATACCAGAACTAACCCAGACATAACCGGCGTTATCCCCTAAAATATTAATCGCAACCATGTTTAATTGACTGTTTCGCTGTGGAACCACATTACTACGGGATCCAAACCAGAGAAAACCCAGGATCTGGCCAACTGGTATGCGAATAATGCGATAGTATGAGCCAGATGATTGCAAATACTAGCACTATCCCAGACATAACCAGCGTCATCCTCTAAAATACGAATCGGAACATGCTTTTAATGACTGTTTCAGTGTGGTAATAAATTACTACGTGATTCAAACCAGAAACATCCCAGGATCGGGCCAACAAGTATCAGAAAAATGCGAAAGTTCGAGCCAGATGAGGGCAAATACCAGACCTAACCGAGACATAACCGGCGTTATCCCCTAAAATATTAATCGCAACCAGGTATAATTGACTGTTTCGGTGTGGTAACACATTACTACGAGATCCAAACCAGAAAAATCCCAGGATCGGGCCAACAAGGATGCGAGAAACGCGAAAGTACGAGCCACATGAGGGAAAATCCCAGACCTAACCGAGACATAACCGGCGTTATCCTCTAAAATATTAATCGCAACCAGGTTTATTTGACTGTTGCGGTGTGGTAACGCATTACTGCGTGATCCAAACCAGATAAAGCCCGGGATCTGACCAACAAGTATCAGAAAAATGCGAAAGTTCGAGCCAGATGAGGGCAAATCCCAGACCTAACCGAGACATAACCGGCGTTATCCTCTAAGATATTAATCGCAACCAGGTTTATTTGACTGTTTCGGTGTGGTACCGCATTACTACGTGATCCAAACAAGAAAGAGGCCAGGATCTGGCCAACAAGTATCAGAAAAATGCGAAAGTTCGAGCCAGATGAGGGCAAATCCCAGACCTAACCGAGACATAACCGGCGTTATCCTCTAAAATATTAATCGCAACCAGGTTTATTTGACTGTTTCGGTGTGGTAACGCATTACTGCGTGATCCAAACCAGATAAAGCCCAGGATCTGGCCAACAAGAATGCGAAAAAAGCGAAAGTACGAGCCAGATGGGGGCAAATCCCAGACCTAACCGAGACATAACCGGCGTTATCCTCTAAAGTATTAATCGCAACCAGGTTTATTTGACTGTTTCGGTGTGGTAACGCATTACTGCGTGATCCAAACCAGATAAAGCCCAGGATCTGACCAACAAGTATCAGAAAAATGCGAAAGTTCGAGCCAGATGAGGGCAAATCCCAAACCTAACCGAGACATAACCGGCGTTATCCTCTAAAATATTAATCGCAACCAGGTTTATTTGACTGTTTCGGTGTGGTAACGCATTACTGCGTGATCCAAACCAGATAAAGCCCAGGATCTGGCCAACAAGTATCAGAAAAATGCGAAAGTTCGAGCCAGATGAAGGCAAATCCCAGACCTAACCGAGACATAACCGGCGTTATCCTCTAAAATATTAATCGCAACCAGGTATAAGTGACTGTTTCGGTGTGGTAACACATTACTACGAGATCCAAACCAGAAAAATCCCAGGATCGGGCCAACAAGGATGCGAGAAACGCGAAAGTACGAGCCACGTGAGGGAAAATCCCAGACCTAACCGAGACATAACCGGCGTTATCCTCTAAAATATTAATCGCAACCAGGTTTATTTGACTGTTTCGGTGTGGTAACGCATTACTGCGTGATCCAAACCAGATAAAGCCCAGGATCTGACCAACAAGTATCAGAAAAATGCGAAAGTTCGAGCCAGATGAGGGCAAATCCCAGACCTAACCGAGACATAACCGGCGTTATCCTCTAAGATATTAATCGCAACCAGGTTTATTTGACTGTTTCGGTGTGGTACCACATTACTACGTGGTCCAAGCCAGAAAAAGGCCAGGATCTGGCCAACAAGAATGCGAGAAATGCGAAAGTACGCGCCAGATGAGGGCAAATATCAGACCTAACCGAGACATTACCGGCGTTATCCCCTAAAATATTAATCGCAACCAGGTTTAATTGACTGTTTCAGTGTGGTAACACATTACTACGTGGTCCAAGCCGGAAAAAGGCCAGGATCTGACCAACAAGTATCAGAAAAATGCGAAAGTTCGAGCCAGATGAGGGCAAATACCAGACCTAACCGAGACATAACCGGCGTTATCCCCTAAAATATTAATCGCAACCAGGTTTGATTGACTGTTTCGGTGTGGTACCGCATTACTACGTGATCCAAACCAGAAAAAGGCCATGATCTGGCCAACAAGTATGCGAAAAATGCGAAAGTATGAGCCAGATGATTGCAAATACCAGAACTGTGCCTGACATAACCAGTGTTATCCTCTAAAAAACGAATCGGAACACGCTTTTAATGACTGTTTCAGTGTGGTAACACATTACTACGAGATCCAAACCAGAAAAATCCCAGGATCGGGCCAACAAGAATGCGAGAAACGCGAAAGTACGAGCCACATGAGGGCAAATCCCAGACCTAACCGAGACATAACCGGCGTTATCCTCTAAAGTATTAATCGCAACCAGGTTTATTTGACTGTTTCGGTGTGGTAACGCATTACTGCGTGATCCAAACCAGATAAAGCCCAGGATCTGACCAACAAGTATCAGAAAAATGCGAAAGTTCGAGCCAGATGAGGGCAAATCCCAGACCTAACCGAGACATAACCGGCGTTATCCTCTAAAATATTAATCGCAACCAGGTTTATTTGACTGTTTCGGTGTGGTAACGCATTACTGCGTGATCCAAACCAGATAAAGCCCAGGATCTGGCCAACAAGTATCAGAAAAATGCGAAAGTTCGAGCCAGATGAGGGCAAATCCCAGACCTAACCGAGACATAACCGGCGTTATCCTCTAAAATATTAATCGCAACCAGGTATAAGTGACTGTTTCGGTGTGGTAACACATTACTACGAGATCCAAACCAGAAAAATCCCAGGATCGGGCCAACAAGGATGCGAGAAACGCGAAAGTACGAGCCACATGAGGGAAAATCCCAGACCTAACCGAGACATAACCGGCGTTATCCTCTAAAATATTAATCGCAACCAGGTTTATTTGACTGTTTCGGTGTGGTAACGCATTACTGCGTGATCCAAACCAGATAAAGCCCAGGATCTGACCAACAAGTATCAGAAAAATGCGAAAGTTCGAGCCAAATGAGGGCAAATCCCAGACCTAACCGAGACATAACCGGCGTTATCCTCTAAAATATTAATCGCAACCAGGTTTAATTGACTGTTTCGGTGTGGTTCTGCATTACTACGTGATCCAGACTAGAAAAAGGCCAGGATCTGGCCAACAAGTATGCGAAAAATGCGAAAGCATGAGCCAGATGATTGCAAATACCAGAACTAACCCAGACATAACCAGCGTTATCCTCTAAAATATTAATCGCAACCAGGTTTAATTGACTGTTTCGGTGTGGTACTGCATTACTACGTGATGCAGACCAGAAAAAGGCCAGGATCTGGCCAACAAGTATGCGCAAAATGCGAAAGTACGAGCCAGATGAGGGCAAATCCCAGACCTAACCGAGACATAACCGGCGCTATCCTCTAAAATATTAATCGCAACCAGGTATAATTGACTGTTTCGGTGTGGTACCGCATTGCTACGATGATCCAATCCAGAAAGAGGCCAGGATCTTGCTAACAAGTATGCGAAAAATGCGAAAGTACGAGCCAGATGAGGGCAAATCCCAGACCAAACCGAGACATAACCGGTGTGATCCTGTAAAATATTAATCGCAACCAGGTTTAATTGACTGTTTCGGTGTGGAACCACATTACTACGGTATCCAAACCAGAAAAAACTCAGGATCTGGCCGACAAGTATTCGAAATATGCGATAGTATGAGCCAGAGGAGGGCAAATACCAGACTTAACACAGACATAACCGGCGTTATCCTCTAAAATATTAAACGCAACCGGGTTTAATTGACTGTTTCCGTGTGGAACAACATTACTACGGGATCCAATCCAGAAAAAACCCAGGATCTGGCCAACAACTATGAGAGAAACGCGAAAGTATGAGCCAGATGATTGCAAATACCAGAACTATCCCAGGCATAACCAGCGTTATCCTCTAAAATATTATTCGCAACCAGGTTTAATTGACTGTTTCGGTGTGGTACCACATTACTACGTGGTCCAAGCCAGAAAAAGGCCAGGATCTGGCCAACAAGGATGAGAAAAATTCGAATATATGATCCAGATGATTGCAAATACCAGAACTAACCCTGACATAACCAGCGTTATCCTCTAAAATACGCATCGGAACATGCTTTTAATGACTGTTTCAGTGTGGTACCACATTACTACGTGATCCAAACCAGAAACATCCCAGGATCGGGCCAACAAGAATGCGAAAAATGCGAAAGTACAAACCAGATGAGGGAAAATCCCAGGCCTAACCGAGACGTAACCGGCGTTATCCCCTAAAATATTAATCGCAACCAGGTATAATTGACTGTTTCGGTGTGGTACCGCATTGCTACGATGATCCAAACCAGAAAGAGGCCAGGATCTGGCCAACAAGTATGCGAAAAATGCGAAAGTATGAGCCAGATGATTGCAAATACCAGAACTATCCCAGGCATAACCAGCGTTATCCTCTAAAATACGAATCGGAACATGCTTTTAATGACTGTCTCAGTGTGGTAACACATTACAACGTGATCCAAACCAGAAACATCCCAGGATCGGGCCAACAAGAATGCGAAAAATGCGAAAGTACAAACCAGATGAGGGAAAATCCCAGGCCTAACCGAGACGTAACCGGCGTTATCCCCTAAAATATTAATCACAACCAGGTTTATTTGACTGTTTCAGTGTGGTAACACATTACTACGTGATCCAAACCAGAGAAAACCCAGGATCTGGCCAACAGGTATGCGAAAAATGCGAAAGTATGAGCCAGATGATTGCAAATACTAGCACTAACCCAGACACAGTCGGCGTTATCCTCTAAAATATTAATCGCAACCGGGTTTAATTGACTGTTTCCGTGTGGAACCACATTACTACGGGATCCAAACCAGAAAAAACCCAGGATCTGGCCAACAACTATGAGAAAAACGCGAAAGTATGAGCCAGATGATTGCAAATACCAGAACTATCCCAGGCATAACCAGCGTTATCCGCTAAAATATTATTCGCAACCAGGTTTAATTGACTGTTTCAGTCTGCTGCCACTTTACTACGTGGTCCAAGCCAGAAGAAGGCCAGGATCTGGCCAACAAGTATGCGAAAAATGCGAAGGTCCGAGCCAGATGAGGGCAAATACCAGACCTAACCGAGACATAACCGGCGTTATCCTCTAAAATATTAATCGCAACCAGGTTCAATTGACTGTTTCGGTGTGGAACCACATTACTACGGGATCCAAACCAGAAAAAACCCAGGATCTGGCCAACAACTATGAGAAAAACGCGAAAGTATGAGCCAGATGATTGCAAATACCAGAACTATCCCAGGCATAACCAGCGTTATCCTCTAAAATATTATTCGCATCCAGGTTTAATTGACTGTTTCGGTGTGGTACCACACTACTACGTGGTCCAAGCCAGAAAAAGGCCAGGATCTGGCCAACAAGAATGCGAAAAATGCGAAAGTACGCGCCAGATGAGGGTAAATATCAGACCTAACCGAGACATTACCGGCGTTATCCTCTAAAATATTAATCGCAACCAGGTTCAATTGATTGTTTCGGTGTGGGACCACATTACTACGGGATCCATACCAGAAAAAACCCAGGATCTGTTCAACAACTATGAGAAAAACGCGAAAGTACGAGCCAGATGGGGGCAAATCCCAGACCTAACCGAGACATAACCAGCGTTATCCTCTAAAATATTAATCGCAACCAGGTATAATTGACTGTTCCGGTGTGGCACCGCATTGCTACGATGGTCCAAACCAGAAAGAGGCCAGGATCTGGCCAACAAATATGCGAAAAATGCGAAAGTATGAGCCAGATGATTGCAAATACCAGAACTAACCCAGACATAACCGGCGTTATCCCCTAAAATATTAATCGCAACCAGGTTTAATTGACCGTTTCGGTGTGGTACCGCATTACTACGTGATCCAAACCAGGGAAAGGCCAGGATCTGGCCAACAAGGATGAGAAAAATGCAAATATATGATCCAGATGATTGCAAATACCAGAACTAACCCTGACATAACCAGCGTTATCCTCTAAAATACGCATCGGAACATGCTTTTAATGACTGTTTCAGTGTGGTACCACATTACTACGTGGTCCAAGCGAGAAAAAGGCCAGGATCTGGCCAACAAGGATGAGAAAAATGCGAATATTTGATCCAGATGATTGCAAATACCAGAACTAACCGAGACATAACCGGCGTTATCCTCTAAAATATAAATTGCAATCAGGTTTAATTAACTGTTTCAGTGTGGTACCACATTACTACGTGATCCAAAGCAGAAAAAGCCCAGGATCTGGCCAACAAGTATCAGAAAAATGCGAAAGTTCGAGCCAGATGAGGGCAAATACCAGACCTAACCCAGACAAAACCGGTGTTATCCCATAAAATATTAATCGCAACCAGGTTTAATTGACTGTTTCGGTGTGGTACCGCATTGCTACGATGTTCCAAACCAGAAAGAGGCCAGGATCTGGCTAACAAGTATGCGAAAAATGCGAAAGTACGAGCCAGATGTGGGCAAATCCCAGACCAAGCCGAGACATAACCAGCGTTATCCCGTAAAATATTAATCGCAACCAGGTTTAATTGACTGTTTCGGTGTGGTACCGCATTACTACGTGATCCAAACCAGAGAAAGGCCAGGATCTGGCCAACAAGGATGAGAAAAATGCGAAAGTACGAGCCAGATGAGGGAAAATCCCAGACCTACCCGAGACGTAACCGGCGTTATCCCCTAAAATGTTAATCGCAACCAGGTATAATTGACTGTTTCGGTGTGGTACCGCATTGCTACGATGATCCAAACCAGAAAGAGGCCAGGATCTGGCCAACAAGTATGCGAAAAATGCGAAAGTATGAGCCAGATGATTGCAAATACCAGAACTAACCCAGACATAACCAGCGTTATCCTCTAAAATATTAATCGCAACCAGGTTTAATTGACTGTTTCGGTGTGGTACTGCATTACTACGTGATCCAGACCAGAAAAAGGCCAGGATCTGGCCAACAAGTATGCGCAAAATGCGAAAGTACGAGCCAGATGAGGGCAAATCCCAGACCTAACCGAGACATAACCGGCGCTATCCTCTAAAATATTAATCGCAACCAGGTATAATTGACTGTTTCGGTGTGGTACCGCATTGCTACGATGATCCAATCCAGAAAGAGGCCAGGATCTGGCTAACAAGTATGCGAAAAATGCGAAAGTACGAGCCAGAGGAGGGCAAATACCAGACTTAACACAGACATAACCGGCGTTATCCTCTAAAATATTAAACGCAACCGGGTTTAATTGACTGTTTCCGTGTGGAACCACATTACTACGGGATCCAAACCAGAAAAAACCCAGGATCTGGCCAACAACTATGAGAAAAACGCGAAAGTATGAGCCAGATGATTGCAAATACCAGAACTATCCCAGGCATAACCAGCGTTATCCTCTAAAATATTATTCGCAACCAGGTTTAATTGACTGTTTCGGTGTGGTACCACATTACTACGTGGTCCAAGCGAGAAAAAGGCCAGGATCTGGCCAACAAGGATGAGAAAAATGCGAATATTTGATCCAGATGATTGCAAATACCAGAACTAACCGAGACATAACCGGCGTTATCCTCTAAAATATAAATTGCAATCAGGTTTAATTAACTGTTTCAGTGTGGTACCACATTACTACGTGATCCAAAGCAGAAAAAGCCCAGGATCTGGCCAACAAGTATGCGAAAAATGCGAAAGTACGAGCCAGATGAGGGCAAATCCCAGACCTAACCGAGACATAACCGGCGTTATCCTCTAAAATATTAATCGCAACCAGGTTCATTTGACTGTTTCGGTGTGGTAACGCATTACTACGTGATCCAAACCAGATAAAGCCCAGGATCTGGCCAACAAGTATCAGAAAAATGCGAAAGTTCGAGCCAGATGAGGGCAAATACCAGACCTAACCCAGACAAAACCGGCGTTATCCCATAAAATATTAATCGCAACCAGGTTTAATTGACTGTTTCGGTGTGGTACCGCATTGCTACGATGTTCCAAACCAGAAAGAGGCCAGGATCTGGCTAACAAGTATGCGAAAAATGCGAAAGTACGAGCCAGATGTGGGCAAATCCCAGACCAAGCCGAGACATAACCTGCGTTATCCTGTAAAATATTAATCGCAACCAGGTTTAATTGACTGTTTCGGTGTGGTACCGCATTACTACGTGATCCAAACCAGAAAAAGGCCAGGATCTGGCCAACAAGTATGAGAAATATGCGAAAGTTCGAGCCAGATGAGGGCAAATACCAGACCTAACCCAGACAAAATCGGCGTTATCCCCTAAAATATTAATCGCAACCAGGTATAATTGACTGTTTCGGTGTGGTACCGCATTGCTACGATGATCCAAACCAGAAAGAGGCCAGGATCTGGCCAACAAGTATGCGAAAAATGCGAAAGTATGAGCCAGATGATTGCAAATACCAGAACTATGCCTGACATAACCAGCGTTATCCTCTAAAATACGAATCGGAACATGCTTTTAATGACTGTTTCAGTGTGGTAGCACATTACTACGAGATCCAAACCAGAAAAATCCCAGGATCGGGCCAACAAGAATGCGAGAAACGCGAAAGTACGAGCCACATGAGGGAAAATCCCAGACCTAACCCAGACATAACCGGCGTTATGCGCTAAAATATTAATCGCAACCAGGTTTAATTGACTGTTTCGTTGTGGAACCACATTACTACGAGATCCAAACCAGAAAGAACCCAGGATCTGGCCAACAAGTATGCGAAAAATGCGAAAGAACGATCCAGATGAGGGCAAATCCCAGACCTATCCGAGACATAACCGGCGTTATCCTCTAAAATATTAATTGCAATCAGGTTTAATTAACTGTTTCAGTGTGGTACCACATTACTACGTGATCCAAATCAGAGAAAGCCCAGGATCTGGCCAACAAGTATGCGAAAAATGCGAAAGTACGAGCCAGATGAGGGCAAATCCCAGACCTAACCGAGACATAACCGGCGTTATCCTCTAAAATATTAATCGCAACCAGGTTTATTTGACTGTTTCGGTGTGCTAACGCATTACTACGTGATCCAAACCAGATAAAGCCCAGGATCTGGCCAACAAGTATCAGAAAAATGCGAAAGTTCGAGCCAGATGAGGGCAAATACCAGACCTAACCCAGACAAAACCGGCGTTATCCCATAAAATATTAATCGCAACCAGGTTTAATTGACTGTTTCGGTGTGGTACCGCATTGCTACGATGTTCCAAACCAGAAAGAGGCCAGGATCTGGCTAACAAGTATGCGAAAAATGCGAAAGTACGAGCCAGATGAGGGCAAATCCCAGACCAAGCCGAGACATAACCTGCGTTATCCTGTAAAATACTAATCGCAACCAGGTTTAATTGACTGTTTCGGTGTGGTACCGCATTACTACGTGATCTAAACCAGAAAAAGGCCAGGATCTGGCCAACAAGTATGAGAAATATGCGAAAGTTCGAGCCAGATGAGGGCAAATACCAGAATTAACCCAGACATAACCGGCGTTATCCCCTAAAATATTAATCGCAACCAGGTTTAATTGACTGTTTCGGTGTGGTACCGCATCACTACGTGATCCAAACCAGAGAAAGGCCAGGATCTGGCCAACAAGGATGAGAAAAATGCGAATATATGATCAAGATGATTGCAAATACCTGAACTAACCCTGACATAACCAGCGTTATCCTCTAAAATACGCATCGGAACATGCTTTTAATGACTGTTTCAGTGTGGTACCACATTCCTACGTAATCCAAACCAGAAAAAGCCCAGGATCGGGCCAACAAGAATGCGAAAAATGCGAAAGTACGAGCCAGATGAGGGAAAATCCCAGACCTAACCGAGACGTAACCGGCGTTATCCACTAAAATATTAATCGCAACCAGGTTTAATTGACTGTTTCGGTGTGGTACCGCATCACTACGTGATCCAAACCAGAGAAAGGCCAGGATCTGGCCAACAAGGATGAGAAAAATGCGAATATATGATCAAGATGATTGCAAATACCAGAACTAACCCAGACATAACCAGCGTTATCCTCTAAAATACGAATCGGAACATGCTTCTAATGACTGTTTCAGTGTGGTAACACATTACTACGTGATCCAAACCAGAAACATCCCAGGATCTGGCCGACAAGTATTCGAAAAATGCGATAGTATGAGCCTGAGGAGGGCAAATACCTGAGTTAACACAGTCATAACCGCCGTTATCCTCTAAAATATTAATCGCAACCGGGTTTAATTGACTGTTTCCATGTGGAACCACATTACTACGGGATCCAAACCAGAAAAAACCCAGGATCTGGCCAACAACTATGAGAAAAAGCGAAAGTATGAGCCAGATGATTGCAAATACCAGAACTATCCCAGTCATAACCGGCGTTATCCGCTAAAATATTAATCGCAACCAGGTTTAATTGACTGTTTCGTTGTGGAACCGCATTTCTACGGGATCCAAACCAGAAAAAAACCCAGGATCTGGCCAACAACTATGAGAAAAAGCGAAAGTATGAGCCAGATGATTGCAAATACCAGAACTATCCCAGACATAACCAGCGTTATCCTCTAAAATATTATTCGCAGCCAGGTTTAATTGACTGTTTCAGTCTGGTGCCACTTTACTACGTGGTTCAAGCCAGAATAAGGGCAGGATCTGCCCAACAAGTATGCGAAAAATGCGAAGGTCCGAGCCAGATGAGGGCAAATACCAGACCTAACCGAGACTTAACCGGCGTTATCCTCCAAAATATTAATCGCAACCCGGTTCAATTGACTGTTTCGGTGTGGAACCACATTACTACGGGATCCAAACCAGAAAAAACCCAGGATCTGGCCAACAGGTATGCGAAAAATGCGAAAGTATGAGCCAGATGATTGCAAATACCAGAACTAACCCCGACATAACAAGCGTTATCCTCTAAAATACGAATCGGAACATGCTTTTAATGACTGTTTCAGTGTGGTAACACATTACTACGTGATCCAAACCAGAAGCATCCCAGGATCGGGCCAACAAGAATGCGAAAAATGCGAAAGTACGAACCAGATGAGGGAAAATCCCAGACCTAACCGAGACGTAACCGGCGTTATCCCCTAAAATATTAATCGCAACCAGGTATAATTGACTGTTTCGGTGTAGAACCGCATTACTACGTGATCCAAACCAGTAAAAACCCAGGATCTGGCCAACAACTATGAGAAAAACGCGAAAGTATGAGCCAGATGATTGCAAATACCAGAACTATACCAGACATAACCAGCGTTATCCTCTAAAATACTTATCGGAACCAGCTTCTATTGACTGTTTCAGTGTGGTACCACATTACTACGTCATCCAAACCAGAAAAGGGCCAGGGTCTGGCCAACAAGTATGCGAAAAATGCGAAAGTCCGAGCCAGATGAGGGCAAATACCAGACCTAACCGAGACATAACCGGCGTTATCCTCTAAAATATTAATCGCAACCCGGGTCAATTGACTGTTTCGGTGTGGAACCACATTACTACGGGATCCAAACCAGAGAAAACCCAGGATCTGGCCAACAGGTATGCGAAAAATGCGAAAGTATGAGCCAGATGATTGCATATACCAGAACTAACCCAGACATAACCAGCGTTATCCTCTAAAATATTAAACGCAACCAGGTTTAATTGACTGTTTCGGTGTTGTACCGCATTACTACGTGATCCAAACCAGAAAGAGGCCAGGATCTGGCCAACAAGAATGCGAAAAAAGCGAAAGTACGAGCCAGATGTGGGCAAATCCCAGACCTACCCGAGACATAACCAGCGTTATCCTCTGAAATAGTAATCGCAACCAGGTTTAATTGACTGGTTCAGTGTGGTACCACATTACTACGTGATCCAAACCAGAAAAAGCCCAGGATCTGGCCAACAAGTATGCGAAGAACGTGAAAGTACGAGCCAGATGAGGACAAATCCCAGACCTACCCGAGACATAACCGGCGTTATCCTCCAAAATATTAATCTCAAACAGGTTTAATTGACTGTTTCGTTGTGGAACCACATTACTACGGGATCCAAACCAGACAAAACCCAGGATCTGGCCAACAAGTATGCGAAAAATGCGAAAGTATGAGCCAGATGATTACAAATACCAGAACTAACCCAGACATAACCGCCGTTATCCCCTAAAATATTAATCGCAACCAGGTTTAATTGACTGTTTCGGTGTGGTACCGCATTACTACGTGATCCAAACCAGAGAAAGGCCAGGATCTGGCCAACAAGGATGAGAAAAATGCGAATATACGATCCAGATGATTGCAAATACCAGAACTAACCCTGACATAACCAGCGTTATCCTCTAAAATATTAATCGCAACCAGGTATAATTGACTGTTTCGGTGTGGTACCGCATTGCTACGATGATCCAAACCAGATAAAGGCCATGATCTGGCCAACAAGTATGCGAGAAACGCGAATGTATGAGCCAGATGATTGCAAATACCAGAACTAACTCAGACATAACCAGCGTTATCCTCTAAAATACAGATCGGAAGCAGCTTCTATTGACTGTTTCAGTGTGGTACCACATTACTACGTGATCCAAACCAGAAAAAGCCCAGGATCTGGCCAACAAGTATGCGAAAAACGCGAATGTATGAGCCAGATGATTGCAAATACCAGAACTAACTCAGACATAACCAGCGTTATCCTCTAAAATACAGATCGGAAGCAGCTTCTATTGACTGTTTCAGTGTGGTACCACATTACTACGTGATCCAAACCAGAAAAAGGCCTGGATCTGGCCAACAAGTATGCGAAAAACGTGAAAGTACGAGTCAGATGAGGACAAATCCCAGACCTACCCGAGACATAACCGGCCTTTATCCTCTAAAATATTAATCAAATCCAGTTTAATTGACTGTTTCGTTGTGGAACCACATTACTACGGGATCCAAACCAGAGAAAACCCAGGATCTGGCCAACAGGTATGCGAAAAATGCGAAAGTATGTGCCAGATGATTGCAAATACCAGAACCAACCCAGACATAACCAGCGTTATCCTCTAAAATATTAATCGCACCCAGATTTAATTGACTGTTTCGGTGTGGTAACGCATTACTACGAGATCCAAACCAGAAAAAGCCCAGGATCTGGCCAACAACTATGAGAAAAACGCGAAAGTACGAGCCAGATGGGGGCAAATCCCAGACCCAACCGCGACATAACCAGCGTTATCCTCTAAAATATTAATCGCAACCAGGTTTAATTGACTGTTTCGGTGTGGTGCCGCATTACTACGTGATCCAAACCAGAGAAAGGCCAGGATCTGGCCAACAAGGATGAGAAAAATGCGAATATATGATCCAGATGATTGCAACTACCAGAACTAACCCTGACATAGCCAGCGTTATCCTCTAAAATACGCATCGGAACATGCTTTTAATGACTGTTTCCGTGTGGAACCACATTACTACGGGATCCAAACCAGAAAAAACCCAGGATCTGGCCAACAACTATGAGAAAAACGCGAAAGTATGAGCCAGATGATTGCAAATACCAGAACTATCCCAGGCATAACCAGCGTTATCCTCTAAAATATTATTCGCAACCAGGTTTAATTGACTGTTTCGGTGTGGTACCACATTACTACGTGGTCCAAGCCAGAAAAAGGCCAGGATCTGGCCAACAAGTATGCGCAAAATGCGAAAGTACGAGCCAGATGAGGGCAAATCCCAGACCTAACCGAGACATAACCGGCGTTATCCCCTAAAATATTAATCGCAACCAGGTTTAATTGACTGTTTCGGTGTGGTACTGCATTACTACGTGATCCAGACCAGAAAAAGGCCAGGATCTGGCCAACAAGTATGCGCAAAATGCGAAAGTTCGAGCCAGATGAGGGCAAATCCCAGACCTAACCGAGACATAACCGGTGTTATCCTGTAAAATATTAATCGCAACCAGGTTTGATTGACTGTTTCGGTGTGGAACCACATTACTACGGGATCCAAACCAGAAAAAACTCAGGATCTGACCAACAAGGATGAGAAAAATGCGAATATTTGATCCAGATGATTGCAAATACCAGAACTAACCCTGACATAACCAGCGTTATCCTCTAAAATACGAATCGGAACATGCTTTTAATGACTGTTTCAGTGTGGTAACACATTACTACGAGGTCCAAACCAGAAAAATCCCAGGATCGGGCCAACAAGAATGCGAGAAACGCGAAAGTACGAGCCACATGAGGGAAAATCCCAGACCTAACCCAGACATAACGGCGTTATCCGCTAAAATATTAATCGCAACCAGGTGTAATTGACTGTTTCGGTGTGGTACCGCATTGCTACGATGATCCAAACCAGAAAGAGGCCAGGATCTGGCCAACAAGTATGCGAAAAATGCGAAAGTATGAGCCAGATGATTGCAAATCCCAGACCTAACCGAGACATAACCGGCGTTATCCCCTAAAATATTAATCGCAACCAGGTTTAATTGACTGTTTCGGTGTGGTACTGCATTACTACGTGATCCAGACCAGAAAAAGGCCAGGATCTGGCCAACAAGTATGCGCAAAATGCGAAAGTACGAGCCAAATGAGGGCAAATCCCAGACCTAACCGAGACATAACCGGCGCTATCCTCTAAAATATTAATCGCAACCAGGTATAATTGACTGTTTCGGTGTGGTACCGCATTGCTACGATGATCCAATCCAGAAAGAGGCCAGGATCTGGCTAACAAGTATGCGAAAAATGCGAAAGAACGATCCAGATGAGGGCAAATCCCAGACCTATCCGAGACATAACCGGCGTTATCCTCTAAAATACTAATTGCAATCAGGTTTAATTAACTGTTTCAGTGTGGTACCACATTACTACGTGATCCAAATCAGAAAAAGCCCAGGAACTGGCCAACAAGTATGCGAAAAATGTGAAAGTACGAGCCAGATGAGGGCAAATCCCAGACCTAACCGAGACGTAACCGGCGTTATCCTCTAAAATATTAATCGCAACCAGGTTTATTTGACTGTTTCGGTGTGGTAACGCATTACTACGTGATCCAAACCAGATAAAGCCCAGGATCTGGCCCACAACTATGAGAAAAACGCGAAAGTATGAGCCAGATGATTGCAAATACCAGAACTATCCCAGACATAACCAGCGTTATCCTCTAAAATACTTATCGGAACCAGCTTCTATTGACTGTTTCAGTGTGGTACCACATTACTACGTGATCCAAACCAGAAAAGGGCCAGGGTCTGGCCAACAAGTATGCGAAAAATGCGAAAGTACGAGCCAGATGAGGGCAAATCCCAGACCTAACCCATACAAAATCGGCGTTATCCCCTAAAATATTAATCGCAACCAGGTATAATTGACAGTTTCGGTGTGGTACCGCATTGCTACGATGATCCAAACCAGAAAGAGGCCAGGATCTGGCCAACAAGTATGCGAATAATGCGAAAGTATGATCAAGATGATTGCAAATACCAGAACTAACCCAGACATAACCAGCGTTATCCTCTAAAATACGAATCGGAACATGCTTTTAATGACTGTTTCAGTGTGGTAACACATTACTACGTGATCCAAACCAGAAACATCCCAGGATCTGGCCGACAAGTATTCGAAAAATGCGATAGTATGAGCCTGAGGAGGGCAAATACCTGAGTTAACACAGACATAACCGCCGTTATCCTCTAAAATATTAATCGCAACCGGGTTTAATTGACTGTTTCCGTGTGGAACCACATTACTACGGGATCCAAACCAGAAAAAACCCAGGATCTGGCCAACAACTATGAGAAAAACGCGAAGGTATGAGCCAGATGATTGCAAATACCAGAACTATCCCAGGCATAACCAGCGTTATCCTCTAAAATATTATTCGCAACCAGGTTTAATTGACTGTTTCGGTGCGGTACCACATTACTACGTGGTCCAAGCCAGAATAAGGCCAGGATCTGGCCTACAAGAATGCGAAAAATGCGAAAGTACGAGCCAGATGAGGGCAAATACCAGACCTAACCCAGTCATAACCGGCGTTATCCGCTAAAATATTAATCGCAACCAGGTTTAATTGACTGTTTCGTTGTGGAACCGCATTTCTACGGGATCCAAACCAGAAAAAAACCCAGGATCTGGCCAACAACTATGAGAAAAAGCGAAAGTATGAGCCAGATGATTGCAAATACCAGAACTATCCCAGACATAACCAGCGTTATCCTCTAAAATATTATTCGCAGCCAGGTTTAATTGACTGTTTCAGTCTGGTGCCACTTTACTACGTGGTCCAAGCCAGAAAAAGGCCAGGATCTGGCCAACAAGAATGCGAAAAATGCGAAAGTACGCGCCAGATGAGGGCAAATATCAGACCTAACCGAGACATTACCGGCGTTATCCTCTAAAATATTAATCGCAACCAGGTTCAATTGACTGGTTCGGTGTGGAACCACATTACGACGGGATCCAAACCAGAGAAAGGCCAGGATCTGGCCAACAAGTATGCGAAAAATGCGAAAGTATGAGCAAGATGATTGCAAATACCAGAACTAACCCTGACATAACAAGCGTTATCCTCTAAAATACGAATCGGAACATGCTTTTAATGACTGTTTCAGTGTGGTAACACATTACTACGTGATCCAAACCAGAAGCATCCCAGGATCGGGCCAACAAGAATGCGAAAAATGCGAAAGTACGAACCAGATGAGGGAAAATCCCAGACCTAACCGAGACGTAACCGGCGTTATCCCCTAAAATATTAATCGCAACCAGGTATAATTGACTGCTTCGGTGTAGAACCGCATTACTACGTGATCCAAACCAGTAAAAACCCAGGATCTGGCCCACAACTATGAGAAAAACGCGAAAGTATGAGCCAGATGATTGCAAATACCAGAACTATCCCAGACATAACCAGCGTTATCCTCTAAAATACTTATCGGAACCAGCTTCTATTGACTGTTTCAGTGTGGTACCACATTACTACGTGATCCAAACCAGAAAAGGGCCAGGGTCTGGCCAACAAGTATGCGAAAAATGCGAAAGTCCGAGCCAGATGAGGGCAAATACCAGACCTAACCGAGACATAACCGGCGTTATCCTCTAAAATATTAATCGCTACCCGGGTCAATTGACTGTTTCGTTGTGGAACCACATTACTACGGGATCCAAACCAGTGAAAACCCAGGATCTGGCCAACAGGTATGCGAAAAATGCGAAAGTATGAGCCAGATGATTGCAAATACCAGAACTAACCCAGACATAACCAGCGTTATCCTCTAAAATATTAAACGCAACCAAGTTGAATTGACTGTTTCAGTGTGGTACCACATTACTACGTGATCCAAACCAGAAAAAGCCCAGGATCTGGCCAACAACTATGAGAAAAACGCGAAAGTACGAGCCAGATGGGGGCAAATCTCAGACCCAACCGCGACATAACCAGCGTTATCCTCTAAAATATTAATCGCAACCAGGTTTAATTGACTGTTTCGGTGTGGTACCGCATTACTACGTGATCCAAACCAGAGAAAGGCCAGGATCTGGCCAACAAGGATGAGAAAAATGCGAATATATGATCCAGATGATTGCAAATACCAGAACTAACCCTGACATAACCAGGTTTATCCTCTAAAATACGCATCGGAACATGCTTTTAATGACTGTTTCAGTGTGGTACCACATTACTACGTTATCCAAACCAGAAAAAGCCCAGGATCGGGCCAACAAGAATGCGAAAAATGCGAAAGTACGAGCCAGATGAGGGAAAATCCCAGACCTAACCGAGACGTAACCGGCGCTATTCCCTAAAATATTAATCGCAACCAGGTATAATTGACTGTTTCGGTTTGGTACCGCATTGCTACGATGATCCAAACCAGAAAAAGGCCAGGATCTGGCCAACAAGTATGCGAAAAATGAGAAAGTCCGAGCCAGATGAGGGCAAATACCAGACCTATCCGAGACATAACCGGCGTTATCCTCTAAAATAATAATCGCAACCAGGTTCAGTTGACTGTTTCGGTGTGGAACCACGTTACTACGTGATCCAAACCAGAAAAAGGCCAGGATCTGGCTAACAAGTATGCGAAACATGCGAAAGTACGAGCCAGATGAGGGCAAACACCAGACCTAACCCAGACATAACCGGCGTTATCCGCTAAAATATTAATCGCAACCAGGTTTAATTGACTGTTTCGTTGTGGAACCCCATTACTGCGGGATCCAAACCAGAAAAAACTCAGGATCTGGCCAACAAGTATGCGACAAATGCGAAAGTACGATCCAGATGAGGGCAAATCCCAGACCTAACCGAGACATAACCAGCGCTATCCTCTAAAATATTAATCGCAACCAGGTATAATTGACTGTTTCGGTGTGGTACCGCATTGCTACGATGATCCAAACCAGAAAAAAACCCAGGATCTGGCCAAAAACTATGAGAAAAACGCGAAAGTATGAGCCAGATGATTGCAAATACCAGAACTATCCCAGGCATAACCAGCGTTATCCTCTAAAATATTATTCGCAACCAGGTTTAATTGACTGTTTCGGTGTGGTACCACATTACTACGTGGTCCAAGCCAGAAAAAGGCCAGGATCTGGCCAACAAGAATGCGAAAAACGCGAATGTATGAGCCAGATGATTGCAAATACCAGAACTAACTCAGATATAACCAGCGTTATCCTCTAAAATATTAATCGCAACCAGGTTTAATTGACTGTTTCGTTGTGGAACCCCATTACTGCGGGATCCAAACCGGAAAAAACCCAGGATCTGGCCAACAAGTATGCGAAAAATGCGAAAGTACGATCCAGATGAGGGCAAATCCCAGACCTAACCGAGACATAACCGGCGCTATCCTCTAAAATATTAATCGCAACCAGGTATAATTGACTGTTTCGGTGTGGTACCGCATTGCTACGATGATCCAAACCAGAAAGAGGCCAGGATCTGGCTGACAAGTATGCGAAAAGTGCGAAAGTACAAGCCTGATGAGGGAAAATCCCAGACCTAACCGAGACGTAACCGGCGTTATCCCCTAAAATATTAATCGCAACCAGGTTTAATTGACTGTTTCGGTGTGGAACCACATTACTACGGGATCCAAACCAGAAAAAACTCAGGACCTGGCCGACAAGTATACGAAAAATGCGATAGTATGAGCCAGAGGAGGGCAAATACCAGACCTAACACAGACATAACCGGCGTTATCCTCTAAAATATTAATCGCAACCGGGTTTAATTGACTGTTTCGGTGTGGAACCACATTACTACGGGATACAAACCAGAAAAAACCCAGGATCTGGCCAACAACTATAAGAAAAACGCGAAAGTATGAGCCAGATGATTGCAAATACCAGAACTATCCCAGGCATAACCAGGGTTATCCGCTAAAATATTATTCGCAACCAGGTTTAATTGACTGTTTCGGTGTGGTACCACATTACTACGTGGTCCAAGCCAGAAAAAGGCCAGGGTCTGGCCAACAAGAATGCGAAAAATGCGAAAGTACGCGCCAGATGAGGGCAAATACCAGACCTAATCGAGACATTACCGGCATTATCCTCTAAAATATTAATCGCAACCAGATTTAATTGACTGTTTAGGTGTGGCGCCGCATTACTACGTGATCCAAACCAGAAAAAGGCCAGGATCTGGCCAACAAGTATGCGAAAAATGCGAAAGTACGAGCCAGATGAGGGCAAGTACCAGACCTAACCCGGACATAACCGGCGTTATCCGCTAAAATATTAATCGCAACCAGGTTTAATTGACTGTTTCGTTGTGGAACCGCATTACTACGGGATCCAAACCAGGAAAAAACCCAGGACCTGGCCAACAACTATGAGAAAAAGCAAAAGTATGAGCCAGATGATTGCAAATACCAGAACTATCCCAGACATAACCAGCGTTATCCTCTAAAATATTAAACGCAACCAAGTTGAATTGACTGTTTCAGTGTGGTACCACATTACTACGTGATCCAAACCAGAAAAAGCCCAGGATCTGGCCAACAACTATGAGAAAAACGCGAAAGTACGAGCCAGATGGGGGCAAATCTCAGACCCAACCGCGACATAACCAGCGTTATCCTCTAAAATATTAATCGCAACCAGGTTTAATTGACTGTTTCGGTGTGGAACCACATTACTACGGGATCAAAACCAGAAAAAACCCAGGATCTGGCCAACAACTATGTGAAAAACGCGAAAGTATGAGCCAGATGATTGCAAATACCAGAACTATCCCAGACATAACCAGCGTTATCCTCTAAAATACTTATCGGAACCAGCTTCTATTGACTGTTTCAGTGTGGTACCACATTACTACGTGATCCAAACCAGAAAAGGGCCAGGGTCTGGCCAACAAGTATGCGAAAAATGCGAAAGTACGAGCCAGATGAGGGCAAGTACCAGACCTAACCCGGACATAACCGGCGTTATCCGCTAAAATATTAATCGCAACCAGGTTTAATTGACTGTTTCGTTGTGGAACCGCATTACTACGGGATCCAAACCAGAGAAAACCCAGGATCTGGCCAACAGGTATGCGAAAAATGCGAAAGTATGAGCCAGATGATTGCAAATACCAGAACTAACCCAGACATAACCAGCGTTATCCTCTAAAATATTAAACGCAACCAAGTTGAATTGACTGTTTCAGTGTGGTACCACATTACTACGTGATCCAAACCAGAAAAAGCCCAGGATCTGGCCAACAACTATGAGAAAAACGCGAAAGTACGAGCCAGATGGGGGCAAATCTCAGACCCAACCCCGACATAACCAGCGTTATCCTCTAAAATATTAATCGCAACCAGGTTTAATTGACTGTTTCGGTGTGGTACCGCATTACTACGTGATCCAAACCAGAGAAAGGCCAGGATCTGGCCAACAAGGATGAGAAAAATGCGAATATATGATCCAGATGATTGCAAATACCAGAACTAACCCTGACATAACCAGGTTTATCCTCTAAAATACGCATCGGAACATGCTTTTAATGACTGTTTCAGTGTGGTACCACATTACTACGTTATCCAAACCAGAAAAAGCCCAGGATCGGGCCAACAAGAATGCGAAAAATGCGAAAGTACGAGCCAGATGAGGGAAAATCCCAGACCTAACCGAGACGTAACCGGCGCTATTCCCTAAAATATTAATCGCAACCAGGTATAATTGACTGTTTCGGTTTGGTACCGCATTGCTACGATGATCCAAACCAGAAAAAGGCCAGGATCTGGCCAACAAGTATGCGAAAAATGAGAAAGTCCGAGCCAGATGAGGGCAAATACCAGACCTATCCGAGACATAACCGGCGTTATCCTCTAAAATAATAATCGCAACCAGGTTCAGTTGACTGTTTCGGTGTGGAACCACATTACTACGTGATCCAAACCAGAAAAAGGCCAGGATCTGGCTAACAAGTATGCGAAACATGCGAAAGTACGAGCCAGATGAGGGCAAACACCAGACCTAACCCAGACATAACCGGCGTTATCCGCTAAAATATTAATCGCAACCAGGTTTAATTGACTGTTTCGTTGTGGAACCCCATTACTGCGGGATCCAAACCAGAAAAAACTCAGGATCTGGCCAACAAGTATGCGAAAAATGCGAAAGTACGATCCAGATGAGGGCAAATCCCAGACCTAACCGAGACATAACCAGCGCTATCCTCTAAAATATTAATCGCAACCAGGTATAATTGACTGTTTCGGTGTGGTACCGCATTGCTACGATGATCCAAACCAGAAAGAAACCCAGGATCTGGCCAACAACTATGAGAAAAACGCGAAAGTATGAGCCAGATGATTGCAAATACCAGAACTATCCCAGGCATAACCAGCGTTATCCTCTAAAATATTATTCGCAACCAGGTTTAATTGACTGTTTCGGTGTGGTACCACATTACTACGTGGTCCAAGCCAGAAAAAGGCCAGGATCTGGCCAACAAGAATGCGAAAAACGCGAATGTATGAGCCAGATGATTGCAAATACCAGAACTAACTCAGATATAACCAGCGTTATCCTCTAAAATATTAATCGCAACCAGGTTTAATTGACTGTTTCGTTGTGGAACCCCATTACTGCGGGATCCAAACCAGAAAAAACCCAGGATCTGGCCAACAAGTATGCGAAAAATGCGAAAGTACGATCCAGATGAGGGCAAATCCCAGACCTAACCGAGACATAACCGGCGCTATCCTCTAAAATATTAATCGCAACCAGGTATAATTGACTGTTTCGGTGTGGTACCGCATTGCTACGATGATCCAAACCAGAAAGAGGCCAGGATCTGGCTGACAAGTATGCGAAAAGTGCGAAAGTACGAGCCTGATGAGGGAAAATCCCAGACCTAACCGAGACGTAACCGGCGTTATCCCCTAAAATATTAATCGCAACCAGGTTTAATTGACTGTTTCGGTGTGGAACCACATTACTACGGGATCCAAACCAGAAAAAACTCAGGACCTGGCCGACAAGTATACGAAAAATGCGATAGTATGAGCCAGAGGAGGGCAAATACCAGACCTAACACAGACATAACCGGCGTTATCCTCTAAAATATTAATCGCAACCGGGTTTAATTGACTGTTTCGGTGTGGAACCACATTACTACGGGATACAAACCAGAAAAAACCCAGGATCTGGCCAACAACTATAAGAAAAACGCGAAAGTATGAGCCAGATGATTGCAAATACCAGAACTATCCCAGGCATAACCAGGGTTATCCGCTAAAATATTATTCGCAACCAGGTTTAATTGACTGTTTCGGTGTGGTACCACATTACTACGTGGTCCAAGCCAGAAAAAGGCCAGGGTCTGGCCAACAAGAATGCGAAAAATGCGAACGTACGCGCCAGATGAGGGCAAATACCAGACCTAATCGAGACATTACCGGCATTATCCTCTAAAATATTAATCGCAACCAGGTTTAATTGACTGTTTCGTTGTGGAACCGCATTACTACGGGATCCAAACCAGAAAAAAACCCAGGACCTGGCCAACAACTATGAGAAAAAGCAAAAGTATGAGCCAGATGATTGCAAATACCAGAACTATCCCAGACATAACCAGCGTTATCCTCTAAAATATTATTCGCAACCAGGTTTAATTGACTGTTTCAGTCTGGTGCCACTTTACTACGTGGTCCAAGACAGAAGAAGGCCAGGATCTGGCCAACAAGTATGCGAAAAATGCGAAGTTCCGAGCCAGATGAGGGCAAATACCAGACCTAACCGAGACATAACCGGCGTTATCCTCTAAAATATTAATCGCAACCAGGTTCAATTGACTGTTTCGGTGTGGAACCACATTACTACGGGATCAAAACCAGAAAAAACCCAGGATCTGGCCAACAACTATGTGAAAAACGCGAAAGTATGAGCCAGATGATTGCAAATACCAGAACTATCCCAGGCATAACCAGCGTTATCCTCTAAAATATTATTCGCAACCAGGTTTAATTGACTGTTTCGGTGTGGTACCACATTACTACGTGGTCCAAGCCAGAAAAAGGCCAGGATCTGGCCAACAAGAATGCGATAATTGCGAAAGTACTCGCCAGATGAGGGCAAATACCAGACCTAACCGAGACATTACCGGCATTATCCTCTAAAATATTAATCGCAACCAGATTTAATTGACTGTTTCGGTGTGGTACCGCATTACTACGTGATCCAAACCAGAAAAAGCCCAGGATCTGGCCAACAAGTATGCGAAAAACGCGAAAGTATGTGCCAGATGAGGGCTAATCCCAGACCTAACCGAGACATAACCGGCGTTATCCTCTAAAATATTAATCGCAACCAGGTATAATTGACTGTTTCAGTGTGGTACCACATTACTACGTGATCCAAACCAGAAAAGGGCCAGGGTCTGGCCAATAAGTATGCGAAAAATGCGAAAGTCCGAGCCAGATGAGGGCAAATACCGGACCTAACCGAGACATAACCGGCGTTATCCTCTAAAATATTAATCGCAACCAGGTTCAATTGACTGTTTCTGTGTGGAACCACATTACTACGGGATCCAAACCAGAAAAAGGCCATGATCTCGCCAACAAGTATGCGAAAAATGCGAAAGTATGAGCCAGATGATTGCAAATACCAGAACTATGCCTGAAATAACCACCGTTATCCTCTAAAATACGAATCGGAACATGCTTTTAATGACTGTTTCAGTGTGGTACCACATTACTACGTGATCCAAACCAGAAAAGGGCCAGGGTCTGGCCAACAAGTATGCGAAAAATGCGAAAGTACGAGCCAGATGAGGGCAAATCCCAGACCTAACCGAGACATAACCGGCGGTATCCTCTAAAATATTAATCGCAACCAGGTTTATTTGACTGTTTCGGTGTGGTAACGCATTACTACGTGATCCAAACCAGATAAAGCCCAGGATCTGGCCAACAAGTATGAGAAAAATGCGAAAGTTCGAGCCAGATGAGGGCAAATGCCAGACCTAACCCAGACAAAACCGGCGTAATCCCCTAAAATATTAACCGCAACCAGGTATAATTGACTGTTTCGGTGTGTGTACCGCATTGCTAGGATGATCCAAGCAAGAAAAACCCCAGGATCTGGCCAACAAGTATGCGAAAAATGCGAAAGTACGAGCCAGATGATTGCATATACCAGAACTATCCCAGACATAACCAGCGTTATCCTCTAAAATACGCATCGGAACATGCTTTTAATGACTGTTTCAGTGTGGTACCACATTACTACCTGATCCAAACCAGAAAAAGCCGAGGATCGGGCCAACAACAATGCGGAAGACGCGAAAGTATGAGCCACATGATTGCAAATACCAGAACTAACCCAGACATAACCAGCGTTATCCTCTAAAATACTAATCGGAACCAGCTTCTATTGACTGTTTCGGTGTGGTACCACATTACTACGTGATCCAAACCAGAAAAAGGCCAGGATCTGTCCAACAAGTATGCGAAAAGTGCGAAAGTACGAGGCAGTTCAGGGCAAATCCCAGACATAACCGTGACATAACCGGCCTTATCCTGTAAAATATTTACAGCAACCAGGTTTAATTGACTGGTTCGGTGTGGTACCGCATTACTACGTGATCCAAACCTGAAAGAGGCCAGGATCTGGCCAACAAGTATGCGAAAAACGCGCAAGTACGAGCCAGATGATTGCAAATACCAGAACTCACCCAGACATAACCAGCGCTATCCTCTAAAATACTAATCTGAACCAGGTTTAATTGACTGTTTCAGTGTGGTACCACATTACTACGTGATCCAAACCAGAAAAAGTCCAGGATCTGGCCAATAACTATGCGAAACCCGCGAAAGTATGTGCCAGATGATAGCAAATACCAGAACTAACCCAGACATAACCAGCGTTATCCTCTAAAATACTAATCGGAACCAGCTTCTATTGACTGTTTCAGTGTGGTACAACATTTCTACGTGATCCAAACCAGAAAAAGGCCAGGATCTGGCCAACAAGTATGCGAAAAACGCGAAAGTACGAGCCAGATGAGGACAAATCCCAGACCTACCCGAGACATAACCAGCGTTATCCTCTAAAATACAAATCGGGGCCAGCTTCTATTGACTGTTTCAGTGTGGTACCACATTACTACGTGATCCAAACCAGAAAAAGGCCAGGATCTGGCCAACAAGTATGCGAAAAACGCGAAAGTACGAGACAGATAAGGACAAATCCCAGACCTACCCGAGACATAACCGGCGTTATCCTCTAAAATTTTAATCGCAACCAGTTTAATTGACTGTTTCGGTGTGGAACCTCATTACTACGGGATCCAAAACAGAAAAAACCCAGGATCTGGTCAACAAGTATGCGAAAAACGCGAAAGTATGAGCCAGATGATTGCAAATACCAGAACTAACCCAGACATAACCAGCGTTATCCTCTAAAATTCTTATCGGAACCAGCTTCTATTGATCGTTTCAGTGTGGTACCACATTACTACGTTATCCAAACGAGAAAAGGGCCAGGGTCTGGCCAACAAGTGTGCGAAAAACGCGAAAGTATGAGCCAGATGATTTCAAATACCAGAACTAACACAGACATAACCAGCGTTATCCTCTAAAATACTAATCGGAACCAGCTTTTATTGACAGTTTCAGTGTGGTACCACTTCACTACGCGGTCCAATCCAGAAGAAGGCCAGTATGTGGCCAACAAGTATGCGAAAACTGCGAAAGTACGAGCCAGTTGAGGGCAAATACCAGACCTAACCGAGACATTACCGGCTTTATCCTCTAAAATATTAATCGCAACCAGATTTAATTGACTGTTTCGGTGTGGTAACGCATTACTACGTGATCCGAACCTGAAAGAGGCCAGGATCTGGCCAACAAGTATGCGAAAAATGCGAAAGTATGAGCCAGATGATTGCAAATACCGGAACTAACCCAGACATAACCAGCGTTATCCTCTAAAATATTAATCGCAACCAGGTTTAATTGACTGTTTCGGTGTGGTGCCGCATTACTACGTGATCCAAAACAGAAAAAGGCCAGGGTCTGGCCACCAAGAATGCGAAAATTGCGAAAGTACGAGCCAGATGATTGCAAATACCAGAATTATCCCAGACATAACCAGCGTTATCCTCTAAAATACAAATCGGAACCAGCTTCTATTGACTGTTTCAGTGTGGTACCACATTACTACGTGATCCAAACCAGAAAAAGGCCAGGATCTGGCCAACAAGTATGCGAAAAACGCGAAAGTACGAGCCAGATAAGGACAAATCCCAGACCTACCCGAGACATAACCGGCGTTATCCTCTAAAATATTAATCGCAACCAGTTTAATTGACTGTTTCGGTGTGGAAACTCATTACTACGGGATCCAAAGCTGAAAAAACCCAGGATCTGGTCAACAAGTATGCGAAAAACGCGAAAGTATGAGCCAGTTGAGGGCAAATACCAGACCTAACCGAGACATTACCGGCTTTATCCTCTAAAATATTAATCGCAACCAGCTTCTATTGACTGTTTCAGTGTGGTACCACATTACTACGTGATCCAAACCAGAAAAAGCCCAGGATCTGGCCAACAAGTATACGAAAAACGCGAATATATGAGCCATCTCATGATTGCAAATACCAGAACTAACCCTGACATAACCAGCGTTATCCTCTAAAATACGCATCGGAACATGCTTTTAATGACTGTTCCAGTGTGGTACCATATTACTACGTGATCCAAACCAGAAAAAGCCCAGGATCGGGCCAACAAGAATGCGAAAAATGCGAAAGTACGAGCCTGATGAGGGAAAATCCCAGACCTAACCGAGACGTAACCGGCGTTATCCCCTAAAATATTAATCGCAACCAGGTATAATTGACTGTTTCGGTGTGGTACCGCATTGCTACGATGATCCAAACCAGAAAGAGGCCAGGATCTGGCCAACAAGTATGCGAAAAATGCGAAAGTATGAGCCAGATGATTGCAAATACCAGAACTAACCCAGACATAACCAGCGTTATCCTCTAAAATATGAATCGCAACCAGGTTTAATTCACTGTTTCGGTGTGGTACCACATTACTACGTGGTCCAAGCCAGAAAAGGGCCAGGATCTGGCCAACAAGTATGCGAAAAATGCGAAAGTACGAGCCAGATGAGGGCAAATACCATACCTAACCGAGACATTACCGGCTTTATCCTCTAAAATATTAATCGCAACCAGATTTAATTGACTGTTTCAGTCTGGTGCCACTTTACTACGTGGTCCAAGACAGAAGAAGGCCAGGATCTGGCCAACAAGTATGCGAAAAATGCGAAGGTCCGAGCCAGATCGGGGCAAATACCAGACCTAACCGAGACATAACCGGCGTTATCCTCTACAATATTAATCGCAACCAGGTTCAATTGACTGTTTCGGTGTGGAACCACATTACTACGAGATCCAAACCAGAAAAAAACCCAGGATCTGGCCAACAACTATGAGAAAAACGCGAAAGTATGAGCCAGATGATTGCAAATACCAGAACTATCCCAGGCATAACCAGCGTTATCCTCTAAAATGTTATTCGCAACCAGGTTTAATTGACTGTTTCGGTGTGGTACCACATTACTACGGGATCCAAACCAGAAAAAACCCAGGATCTGGCCAACAAGTATGCGAAAAATGCGAAAGTACGATCCAGATGAGGGCAAATCCCAGACCTAACCGAGACATAACCGGCGCTATCCTCTAAAATATTAATCGCAACCAGGTATAATTGACTGTTTCGGTGTGGTACCGCATTGCTACGATGATCCAAACCAGAAAGAGGCCAGGATCTGGCTGACAAGTATGCGAAAAATGCGAAAGTACGAGCCTGATGAGGGAAAATCCCAGACCTAACCAAGACGTAACCGGCGTTATCCCCTAAAATATTAATCGCAACCAGGTTTAATTGACTGTTTCGGTGTGGAACCACATTACTACGGGATCCAAACCAGAAAAAACTCAGGACCTGGCCGACAAGTATACGAAAAATGCGATAGTATGAGCCAGAGGAGGGCAAATACCAGACCTAACACAGACATAACCGGCGTTATCCTCTAAAATATTAATCGCAACCGGGTTTAATTGACTGTTTCGGTGTGGAACCACATTACTACGGGATCCAAACCAGAAAAAACCCAGGATCTGGCCAACAACTATAAGAAAAACGCGAAAGTATGAGCCAGATGATTGCAAATACCAGAACTATCCCAGGCATAACCAGGGTTATCCGCTAAAATATTATTCGCAACCAGGTTTAATTGACTGTTTCGGTGTGGTACCACATTACTACGTGGTCCAAGCCAGAAAAAGGCCAGGGTCTGGCCAACAAGAATGCGAAAAATGCGAAAGTACGCGCCAGATGAGGGCAAATACCAGACCTAACCGAGACATAACCGGCGGTATCCTCTAAAATATTAATCGCAACCAGGTTTACTTGACAGCTTCAGTGTGGTACCACATTACTACGTGATCCAAACCAGAAAAAGCCGAGGATCTGGCCAACAAGTATGCGAATAACGCGAAAGTATGTGCCAGATGATTGCAAATACCAGAACTATCCCAGGCATAACCAGCGTTATCCACTAAAATATTATTCGCAACCAGGTTTAATTCACTGTTTCGGTGTGGTACCACATTACTACGTGGTCCAAGCCAGAAAAGGGTCAGGATCTGGCCAACAAGTATGCGAAAAATGCGAAAGTACGAGCCAGATGAGGGCAAATACCATACCTAACCGAGACATTACCGGCTTTATCCTCTAAAATATTAATCGCAACCAGATTTAATTGACTGTTTCAGTCTGGTGCCACTTTACTACGTGGTCCAAGACAGAAGAAGGCCAGGATCTGGCCAACAAGTATGCGAAAAATGCGAAGGTCCGAGCCAGATCAGGGCAAATACCAGACCTAACCGAGACATAACCGGCGTTATCCTCTAAAATATTAATCGCAACCAGGTTCAATTGACTGTTTCGGTGTGGAACCACATTACTACGAGATCCAGACCAGAAAAAAACCCAGGATCTGGCCAACAACTATGAGAAAAACGCGAAAGTATGAGCCAGATGATTGCAAATACCAGAACTATCCCAGGCATAACCAGCGTTATCCTCTAAACTGTTATTCGCAACCAGGTTTAATTGACTGTTTCGGTGTGGTACCACATTACTACGGGATCCAAACCAGAAAAAACCCAGGATCTGGCCAACAAGTATGCGAAAAATGCGAAAGTACGATCCAGATGAGGGCAAATCCCAGACCTAACCGAGACATAACCGGCGCTATCCTCTAAAATATTAATCGCAACCAGGTATAATTGACTGTTTCGGTGTGGTACCGCATTGCTACGATGATCCAAACCAGAAAGAGGCCAGGATCTGGCTGACAAGTATGCGAAAAATGCGAAAGTACGAGCCTGATGAGGGAAAATCCCAGACCTAACCAAGACGTAACCGGCGTTATCCCCTAAAATATTAATCGCAACCAGGTTTAATTGACTGTTTCGGTGTGGAACCACATTACTACGGGATCCAAACCAGAAAAAACTCAGGACCTGGCCGACAAGTATACGAAAAATGCGATAGTATGAGCCAGAGGAGGGCAAATACCAGACCTAACACAGACATAACCGGCGTTATCCTCTAAAATATTAATCGCAACCGGGTTTAATTGACTGTTTCGGTGTGGAACCACATTACTACGGGATCCAAACCAGAAAAAACCCAGGATCTGGCCAACAACTATAAGAAAAACGCGAAAGTATGAGCCAGATGATTGCAAATACCAGAACTATCCCAGGCATAACCAGGGTTATCCGCTAAAATATTATTCGCAACCAGGTTTAATTGACTGTTTCGGTGTGGTACCACATTACTACGTGGTCCAAGCCAGAAAAAGGCCAGGGTCTGGCCAACAAGAATGCGAAAAATGCGAAAGTACGCGCCAGATGAGGGCAAATACCAGACCTAACCGAGACATAACCGGCGGTATCCTCTAAAATATTAATCGCAACCAGGTTTATTTGACTGTTTCGGTGTGGTAACGCATTACTACGTGATCCAAACCAGATAAAGCCCAGGATCTGGCCAACAAGAATGAGAAAAATGCGAAAATTCGAGCCAGATGAGGGCAAATCCCAGACCTAACCCAGACAAAACCGGCGTTATCCCCTAAAATATTAACCGCAACCAGGTATAATTGACTGCTTCGGTGTGGTACCGCATTGCTACGATGATCCAAGCAAGAAAAAACCCAGGATCTGGCCAACAAGTATGCGAAAATGCGAAAGTACGATCCAGATGAGGGCAAATCCCAGACCTACCCGAGACATAACCGGCGTTATCCTCTAAAATATTATTCGCAACTAGGATTAATTGACTGTTTCGGTGTGGTGCCGCATTACTACGTGATCCAAACCAGAAAAAGGCCAGGATCTGGCAACCAAGAATGCGAAAAATGCGAAAGTACGAGCCAGATGATTGCATATACCAGAACTATCCCAGACATAACCAGCGTTATCCTCTAAAATACGCATCGGAACATGCTTTTAATGACTGTTTCAGTGTGGTACCACATTACTACCTGATCCAAACCAGAAAAAGCCGAGGATCGCGCCAACAACAATGCGGAAAACGCGAAAGTATGAGCCAGATGATTGCAAATACCAGAACTAACACAGACATATCCTGCGTTATCCTCTAAAATACTAATCGGAACCAGCTTTTATTGACAGTGTGGTACCACATTACTACGTGATCCAAACCAGAAAAAGCCCAGGATCTGGCCAACAAGTATGCGAAAAACGCGAATGTATGAGCCAGATGATTGCAAATACCAGAACTAACCCAGACATAACCAGCGTTATCCTCTAAAATACTAATCGGAACCAGCTTCTATTGACTGTTTCGGTGTGGTACCACATTACTACGTGAACCAAACCAGAAAAAGGCCAGGATCTGGCCAACAAGTATGCGAAAAGTGCGAAAGTACGAGGCAGTTCAGGGCAAATCCCAGACATAACCGTGACATAACCGGCCTTATCCTGTAAAATATTTATAGCAACCAGGTTTAATTGACTGGTTCGGTGTGGTACCGCATTACTACGTGATCCAAACCTGAAAGAGGCCAGGATCTGGTCAACAAGTATGCGAAAAACGCGAAAGTACGAGCCAGATGATTGCAAATACCAGAACTCACCCAGACATAACCAGCGCTATCCTCTAAAATACTAATCTGAACCAGGTTTAATTGACTGTTTCAGTGTGGTACCACATTACTACGTGATCCAAACCAGAAAAAGTCCAGGATCTGGCCAACAAGTATGCGAAACCCGCGAAAGTATGTGCCAGATGATAGCACATACCAGAACTAACCCAGACATAACCAGCGTTATCCTCTAAAATACTAATCGGAACCAGCTTCTATTGACTGTTTCAGTGTGGTACAACATTTCTACGTGATCCAAACCAGAAAAAGGCCAGGATCTGGCCAACAAGTATGCGAAAAACGCGAAAGTACGAGCCAGATGAGGACAAATCCCAGACCTACCCGAGACATAACCAGCGTTATCCTCTAAAATACAAATCGGAGCCAGCTTCTATTGACTGTTTCAGTGTGGTACCACATTACTACGTGATCCAAACCAGAAAAAGGCCAGGATCTGGCCAACAAGTATGCGAAAAACGCGAAAGTACGAGCCAGATAAGGACAAATCCCAGACCTACCCGAGACATAACCGGCGTTATCCTCTAAAATATTAATCGCAACCAGTTTAATTGACTGTTTCGGTGTGGAACCTCATTACTACGGGACCCAAAACAGAAAAAACCCAGGATCTGGTCAACAAGTATGCGAAAAACGCGAAAGTATGAGCCAGATGATTGCAAATACCAGAACTAACCCAGACATAACCAGCGTTATCCCCTAAAATTCTTATCGGAACCAGCTTCTATTGATCGTTTCAGTGTGGTACCACATTACTACGTTATCCAAACGAGAAAAGGGCCAGGGTCTGGCCAACAAGTGTGCGAAAAACGCGAAAGTATGAGCCAGATGATTTCAAATACCAGAACTAACACAGACATAACCAGCGTTATCCTCTAAAATACTAATCGGAACCAGCTTTTATTGACAGTTTCAGTGTGGTACCACTTCACTACGCGGTCCAATCCAGAAGAAGGCCAGTATGTGGCCAACAAGTATGCGAAAACTGCGAAAGTAGGAGCCAGTTGAGGGCAAATACCAGACCTAACCGAGACATAACCGGCGTTATCCTCTAAAATATTAATCGCAACCAGGTTTAATTGACTGTTTCGGTGTGGAACCACATTACTACGGGATCCAAACCAGAAAAAACCCAGAATCTGGCCAACAACTATGAGAAAAACGCGAAAGTATGAGCCAGATGGTTGCAAATACCAGAACTATCCCAGACATACCCAGCGTTATCCACTAAAATATTATTCGCAACCAGGTTTAATTGACTGTTTCGGTGTGGTACCACATTACTACGTGATCCAAACCAGAAAAAGGCCAGGATCTGGCCAACAAGTATGCGAAAAACGCGAAAGTACGAGCCAGATAAGGACAAATCCCAGACCTACCCGAGTCATAACCGGCGTTATCCTCTAAAATATTAATCGCAACCAGTTTAATTGACTGTTTCGATGTGGAACCTCATTACTACGGGACCCAAAACAGAAAAAACCCAGGATCTGGTCAACAAGTATGCGAAAAACGCGAAAGTATGAGCCAGATGATTGCAAATACCAGAACTAACCCAGACATAACCAGCGTTATCCCCTAAAATTCTTATCGGAACCAGCTTCTATTGATCGTTTCAGTGTGGTACCACATTACTACGTTATCCAAACGAGAAAAGGGCCAGGGTCTGGCCAACAAGTGTGCGAAAAACGCGAAAGTATGAGCCAGATGATTTCAAATACCAGAACTAACACAGACATAACCAGCGTTATCCACTAAAATATTATTCGCAACCAGGTTTAATTGACTGTTTCGGTGTGGTACCACATTACTACCTGATCCAAACCAGAAAAAGCCGAGGATCGCGCCAACAACAATGCGGAAAAACGCGAAAGTATGAGCCAGATGATTGCAAATACCAGAACTAACACAGACATATCCTGCGTTATCCTCTAAAATACTAATCGGAACCAGCTTTTATTGACAGTGTGGTACCACATTACTACGTGATCCAAACCAGAAAAAGCCCAGGATCTGGCCAACAAGTATGCGAAAAACGCGAATGTATGAGCCAGATGATTGCAAATACCAGAACTAACCCAGACATAACCAGCGTTATCCTCTAAAATACTAATCGGAACCAGCTTCTATTGACTGTTTCGGTGTGGTACCACATTACTACGTGATCCAAACCAGAAAAAGGCCAGGATCTGGCCAACAAGTATGCGAATAGTGCGAAAGTACGAGGCAGTTCAGGGCAAATCCCAGACATAACCGTGACATAACCGGCCTTATCCTGTAAAATATTTATAGCAACCAGGTTTAATTGACTGGTTCGGTGTGGTACCGCATTACTACGTGATCCAAACCTGAAAGAGGCCAGGATCTGGCCAACAAGTATGCGAAAAACGCGAAAGTACGAGCCAGATGATTGCAAATACCAGAACTCACCCAGACATAACCAGCGCTATCCTCTAAAATACTAATCTGAACCAGGTTTAATTGACTGTTTCAGTGTGGTACCACATTACTACGTGACCCAAACCAGAAAAGGTCCAGGATCTGGCCAACAAGTATGCGAAACCCGCGAAAGTATGTGCCAGATGATAGCAAATACTGAACTAACCCAGACATAACCAGCGTTATCCTCTAAAATACTAATCGGAACCAGCTTCTATTGACTGTTTCAGTGTGGTACAACATTTCTACGTGATCCAAACCAGAAAAAGGCCAGGATCTGGCCAACAAGTATGCGAAAAACGCGAAAGTACGAGCCAGATGAGGACAAATCCCAGACCTACCCGAGACATAACCAGCGTTATCCTCTAAAATACAAATCGGAGCCAGCTTCTATTGACTGTTTCAGTGTGGTACCACATTACTACGTGATCCAAACCAGAAAAAGGCCAGGATCTGGCCAACAAGTATGCGAAAAACGCGAAAGTACGAGCCAGATAAGGACAAATCCCAGACCTACCCGAGACATAACCGGCGTTATCGTCTAAAATATTAATCGCAACCAGTTTAATTGACTGTTTCGGTGTGGAACCTCATTACTACGGGACCCAAAACAGAAAAAACCCAGGATCTGGTCAACAAGTATGCGAAAAACGCGAAAGTATGAGCCAGATGATTGCAAATACCAGAACTAACCCAGACATAACCAGCGTTATCCCCTAAAATTCTTATCGGAACCAGCTTCTATTGATCGTTTCAGTGTGGTACCACATTACTACGTTATCCAAACGAGAAAAGGGCCAGGGTCTGGCCAACAAGTGTGCGAAAAACGCGAAAGTATGAGCCAGATGATTTCAAGTACCAGAACTAACACAGACATAACCAGCGTTATCCTCTAAAATACTAATCGGAACCAGCTTTTATTGACAGTTTCAGTGTGGTACCACTTCACTACGCGGTCCAATCCAGGAGAAGGCCAGTATGTGGCCAACAAGTATGCGAAAACTGCGAAAGTACGAGCCAGTTGAGGGCAAATACCAGACCTAACCGAGACATAACCGGCGTTATCCTCTAAAATATTAATCGCAACCAGGTTTAATTGACTGTTTCGGTGTGGTGCCGCATTACTACGTGATCCAAAACAGAAAAAGGCCAGGGTCTGGCCACCAAGAATGCGAAAAATGCGAAAGTACGAGCCAGATGATTGCAAATACCAGAACTATCCCAGACATAACCAGCGTTATCCTCTAAAATACAAATCGGAACCAGCTTCTATTGACTGTTTCAGTGTGGTACCACATTACTACGTGATCCAAACCAGAAAAAGGCCAGGATCTGGCCAACAAGTATGCGAAAAACGCGAATATATGAGCCATCTCATGATTGCAAATACCTGAACTAACCCTGACATAACCAGCGTTATCCTCTAAAATACGCATCGGAACATGCTTTTAATGACTGTTTCAGTGTGGTACCATATTACTACGTGATCCAAACCAGAAAAAGCCCAGGATCGGGCCAACAAGAATGCGAAAAATGCGAAAGTACGAGCCTGATGAGGGAAAATCCCAGACCTAACCGAGACGTAACCGGCGTTATCCCCTAAAATATTAATCGCAACCAGGTATAATTGACTGTTTCGGTGTGGTACCGCATTGCTACGATGATCCAAACCAGAAAGAGGCCAGGATCTGGCCAACAAGTATGCGAAAAATGCGAAAGTATGAGCCAGATGATTGCAAATACCAGAACTAACCCAGACATAACCAGCGTTATCCTCTAAAATATTAATCGCAACCAGGTTTAATTGACTGTTTCAATGTGGTACCACAATACTACGTGATCCAAACCAGAAAAAGCCCAGGATCTGGCCAACAAGTATGCGAAAAACGCGAAAGTATATGCCAGATGATAGCATATACCAGAACTAACCCAGACATAACCAGCGTTATCCTCTAAAATACTAATCGGAACCAGCTTCTATTGACCGTTTCAGTGTGGTACCACATTACTACGTGATCCGAACCAGAAAAAGGCTAGGATCAGGCCATCAAGTAAGCGAAAAACGCGAAAGTATGAGCCAGATGATTGCAAATACCAGGACTAACACAGACATAACCAGCGTTATCCTCTAAAATATTAATCGCAACCAGGTTTACTTGACAGCTTCAGTGTGGTACCACATTACTACGTGATCCAAACCAGAATAAGCCGAGGATCTGGCCAATAAGTATGCGAATAACGCGAAAGTATGTGCCAGATGATTGCAAATACCAGAACTAACACAGACATAACCAGCGTTATCCTCTAAAATACTAATCGGAACCAGCGTTTATTGATTGTTTCAGTGTGGTACCACATTACTACGTGATCCAAACCAGAAAAAGCCCAGGATCTGGCCAACAAGTATGCGAAAAACGCGAATATATGAGCCAGATGATTGCAAATACCAGAACTAACCCTGACATAACCAGCGTTATCCTCTAAAATACGAATCGGAACATGCTTTTAATGACTGTTTCAGTGTGGTACCACATTACTACGTGATCCAAACCAGGAAAAGCCCAGGATCTGGCCAACAACTATGAGAAAAACGCAAAAGTACGAGCCAGATGTGGGCAAATCCCAGACCTAACCGAGACATAACCAGCGTTATCCTCTAAAATATTAATCGCAACCAGGTTTAATTGACTGTTTCAGTGTGGTACCACATTACTACGTGATCCAAACCAGGAATAGCCCAGGATCGGGCCAACAAGAATGCGCAAAATGCGAAAGTATGAGCCAGATGATTGCAAATACCAGAACTAACCCTGACATAACCAGCGTTATCCTCAAAAATACGAATCGGAACAAGCTTTTAATGACTGTTTCAGTGTGGTACCACATTACTACGTGATCCGAACCAGGAAAAGCCCAGGATCGGGCCAACACGAATGCGCAAAATGCGAAAGTATGAGCCAGATGATTGCAAATACCAGAACTAACCCAGACATAACCAGCGTTATCCTCTAAAATATTAATCGCAACCAGGTTTAATTGACTGTTTCGGTGTGGCACTGCATTACTACGTGATCCAGACCAGAAAAGGCCAGGATCTGGCCTACAAGTATGCGCAAAATGCGAAAGTACGAGCCAGATGAGGGCAAATCCCAGACCAAACCGAGACATAACCGGCGTTATCCTCTAAAATATTAATCGCAACCAGGTTTAATTTACTGTTTCGGTGTGGTACCGCATTACTACGTGATCCAAACCAGAAAAAGGCCAGGATCTGGCCAACAAGTATGCGAAAAATGCGAAAGTATGAGCCAGATGATTGCAAATTCCAGAACTAACCCTGACATAACCAGCGTTATCCTCTAGAATACGAATCGGAACATGCTTTTAATGACTGTTTCAGTGTTGTAACACATTACTACGTGATCCAAACCAGAAAAATCCCAGGATCGGGCCAACAAGAATGCGAGAAACGCGAAAGTACGAGCCAGATGAGGGAAAATCCCAGACCTAACCGAGACGTAACCGGCGTTATCCCCTAAAATATTAATCGCAACCAGGTTTAATTGACTGTTTCGGTGTGGAACCACATTACTACGGGATCCAAACCAGAAAAACCCAGGATCTGGCCAACAACTATGAGAAAAACGCGAAAGTATGAGCCAGATGATTGCAAATACCAGAACTATCCCAGACATAACCAGCGTTATCCTCTAAAATGTTATTCGCAAACAGGTTTAATTGACTGTTTCAGTCGTGGTACCACTTTACTACGTGGTCCAAGCTAGAAGAAGGCCAGGATCTGGCTAACAAGTATGCGAAAAATGCGATAGTCCGAGCCAGATGAGGGCAAATACCAGACCTAACCGAGACATAACTGGCGTTATCCTCGAAAATATTAATCGCAACCAGGTTCAATTGACTGTTTCGGTGTGGAACCACATTACTACGGGATCCAAACCAGAAAAAACCCAGGATCTGGCCAACAACTATGAGAAAAACGCGAAAGTATGAGCCAGATGATTGCAAATACCAGAACTAACCCAGACAAAACCAGCGTTATCCTCTAAAATACTTATCGGATCCAGCTTCTATTGACTGTTTCAGTGTGGTACCACATTACTACGGGATCCAAAACAGAAAAAGCACAGGATCTGGCCAACTAGTATGCGAAAAACGCGGAAGTATGTGCCAGATGATAGCAAATACCAGAACTAACCCAGACATAACCAGCGTTATCCTCTAAAATACTTATAGGAACCAGCTTCTATTCACTGTTTCAGTGTGGTACCACATTGCTACGTGATCCAAACCAGAAATGGGCCAGGGTCTGGGCAACAAGTATGCGAAAAATGGGAATATATGAGCCATCTCATGACTGCAAATACCAGAACTAACCCTGACATAACCAGCGTTATCCCCTAAAATACGCATCGGAACATGCTTTTAATGACTGGTTCAGTGTGGTACCATATTACTACGTGATCCAAACCAGAAAAAGCCCAGGATCGGGCCAACAAGTGTGCGAAAAACGCGTAAGTATGAGTCAGATGATTGCAAATACCAGAACTAACACAGACATAACCAGCGTTATCCCCTAAAATACTAATCGGAACCTGCTTTTATTGACTGTTTCAGTGTGGTACCACATTACTACGGGATCCAAATCAGAAAAAGCCCAGGATCTGGCCAACAAGAATGCGAAAAATGCGAAAGTACGAGCCAGATGAGGGCAAATACCAGACCTAACCGAGACATAACCGGCGTTATCCTCTAAAATATTCATCGCAACCAGGTTCAATTGACTGTTTCTGTGTGGAACCACATTACTACGTGATCCAAACCCGAAAAGGGCCAGGATCTGGCCAACAAGTATGCGAAAAATGCGAAAGTACGAGCCAGATGAGGGAAAATCCCAGACCTAACCCAGACATAACCGGCGTTATCCTCTAAAATGTTATTCGCAACCAGGTTTAATTGACTGTTTGAGTCTGGTGCAACTTTACTACGTGATCCAAACCAGAAAAAGCCCAGGATCTGGTCAACAAGTATGCGAAAAATGCGAAAGTATGAGCCAGATGATTGCAAATACCAGAACTAACCCAGACATAACCGGCGTTATCCCGTAAAATATTAATCGCAACCAGGTTTAATTGACTGGTTCGGTGTGGTACCGCATTACTACGTGATCCAAACCAGAGAAAGGCCAGGATCTGGCCAACAAGGATGAGAAAAATGCGAATATACGATCCAGATGATTGCAAATACCAGAACTAACCCTGACATAACCAGCGTTATCATCTAAAATATTAATCGCAACCAGGTATAATTGACTGTTTCGGTGTGGTACCACATTACTACGTGATCCAAACCAGAAAAGGGCCACGGTCTGGCCAACAAGTGTGCGAAAAACGCGAAAGTATGAGCCAGATGATTGCTAATACCAGAACTAACACAGACATAACCAGCGTTATCCTCTAAAATACTAATCGGAACTAGCCTTTATTGACTGTTTCAGTGTGGTACCACATTACTACGAGATCCAAACCAGAAAAATCCCAGGATCTGGCAAACAAGTATGCGAAAAATGCGAAAGTACGAGCCAGATGAGGGCAAATACCATACCTAACCGAGACATTACCGGCTTTATCCTCTAAAATATTAATCGGAACCAGATTTAATTGACTGTTTCGGTGTGGTACCGCATTACTACGTGATCCAAACCTGAAAGGGGCCAGGATCTGGCCAACAAGTATGCGAAAAATGCGAAAGTATGAGGCAGATGGTTGCAAATACCAGAACTAACTCAGACATGACCAGCGTTATCCTCTAAAATACTGATCGGAACCAGCTTCTATTGACTGTTTCGGTGTGGTGCCGCATTACTACGTGATCCAAAACAGAAAAAGGCCAGGGTCTGGCCAACAAGTATGCGAAAAACGCGAAAGTACGAGCCAGATGGGGGCAAATCCCAGACCTAACTGAGACATAACCAGCGTTATCCCCTAAAATATTAATCGCAACCGGTTTAATTGAGTGTTCCGGTGTGGAACCTCATTACTACGCGATCCAAAACAGAAAAAGCACAGGATCTGTCCAACTAGTATGCGAACAACGTGAAAGTACGAGCCAGATGAGGACAAATCCCAGACCTACCTGAGACATAACTGGCGTTTTCCTCTAAAATATTAATCTCAACCAGGTTTAATTGACTGTTTCGTTGTGGAACCACATTACTACGGGATCCAAACCAGAAAAGACCCAGGATCTGGCCAACAAGTATGCGAAAAATGCGAAAGTATGAGCTACATGATTGCAAATACCAGAACTAACCCAGACATAACCGGCGTTATCCCCTAAAATATTAATCGCAACCAGGTTTAATTGACTGTTTCGGTGTGGTACCGCATTACTACGTGATCCAAACCAGAGAAAGGCCAGGATCTGGCCAACAAGGATGAGAAAAATGCGAACATATGATCCAGATGAGGGCAAATCCCAGGAAAAACCGAGACATAACCGGCGTTATCCTCTAAAATATTAATCGCAAGCAGGTTTAATTGACTGTTTCGGTGTGGTGACGCATTACTACGTGATCCAAACCAGAAAAAGGCCAGGATCTGGCCAACCAGTATGCGAAAAATGCGAAAGTACGAGCCAGATGAGGACAAATCCCAGACCTACCCGAGACATAACCGGCGTTATCCTTTAAAATATTAATCTCAACCAGGTTTAATTGACCGTTTCTTTGTGGAACCACATTACTACGTGATCCAATCCAGAAAAGGGCCAGGATCTGGCCAACAAGTATGCGAAAAATGCGAAAGTACGAGCCAGATGAGGGAAAATCCCAGACCTAACCCAGACATAACCGGCGTTATCCTCTAAAATGTTATTCGCAACCAGGTTTAATTGACTGTTTCAGTCTGGTGCAACTTTACTACGTGATCCAAACCAGAGAAAGGCCAGGATCTGGCCAACAAGGATGAGAAAAATGCGAATATATGATCCAGATGATTGCAAATACCAGAACTAACCCTGACATAACCAGCGTTATCATCTAAAATATTAATCGCAACCAGGTATAATTGACTGTTTCGGTGTGGTACCACATTACTACGTGATCCAAACCAGAAAAGGGCCACGGTCTGGCCAACAAGTGTGCGAAAAACGCGAAAGTATGAGCCAGATGATTGCTAATACCAGAACTAACACAGACATAACCAGCGTTATCCTCTAAAATACTAATCGGAACCAGCTTTTATTGACTGTTTCAGTGTGGTACCACATTACTACGTGATCCAAACCAGAAAAAGCCCAGGATCTGGCCAAGAAGTATGCGAAAAACGCGAATATATGAGCCAGATGATTGCAAATACCAGAACTAACCCTGACATAACCAGCGTTATCCTCTAAAATACGAATCGGAACATGCTTTTAATGACTGTTTCAGTGTGGTACCACATTACTACGTGATCAAACCAGAAAAACCCAGGATCTGGCCAACAACTATGAGAAAAACGCGAAAGTATGAGCCAGATGATTGCAAATACCAGAACTATCCCAGACATAACCAGCGCTATCCTCTAAAATATTATTCGCAACCAGGTTTAATTGACTGTTTCAGTCTGGTACCACTTTACTACGTGGTCCAAGCCAGAAGAAGGGCAGGATCTGGCTAACAAGTATGCGAAAAACGCGAAAGCATTTGCCAGACGATAGCAAATACCAGAACTAACCCAGACATAACCAGCGTTATCCTCTAAAATACTTATAGCAACCAGCTTCTATTGACTGTTTCAGTGTGGTACCACATTACAACGTGATCCAAACCAGAAAAGGGCCAGGGTCTGGCCAACAAGTATGCGAAAAATGGGAAAGTCCTAGCCAGATGAGGGCAAATACCAGACCTAACCGAGACATTACCGGCGTTATCCTCTAATATATTAATCGCATCCAGGTTCAATTGACTGTTTCGGTGTGGAACCACATTACTACGGGATCCAAACCAGAAAAAACCCAGGATCTGGCTAACAACTATGAGAAAAACGCGAAAGTACGAGCCAGATGGGGGCAAATCCCAGAGCTAGCCCAGACATAACCGGCGTTATCCTCTAAAATATTATTCGCAACCAGGTTTAATTGACTGTTTGAGTCAGGTGCAACTTTACTACGTGATCCAAACCAGAAAAAGCCCAGGATCTGGCCAACAAGTATGCGAAAAATGCGAAAGAACGCGCCAGATGAGGGCAAATACCAGACCTAACCCAGACATAACCGGCGTTATCCGCTAAAATATTAATCTCAACCAGGTTCAATTGACTGTTTCGTTGTGGAACCACATTACTATGTGATCCAAACCAGAAAAGGGCCAGGGTCTGGCCAACAAGTGTGCGAAGAACGCGAAAGTATGAGCCAGATGATTGCAAATACCAGAACTAACCCAGACGTAACCAGCGTTATCCTCTAAGATACTTATCGGAACCAGCTTCTATTGACTGTTTCAGTGTGGTACCACATTACTACGTGATCCAAACCAGAAAAGGGCCAGGGTCTGGCCAACAAGTGTGCGAAACACGCGAAAGTATGAGCCAGATGATTGCTAGTACCAGAACTAACACAGACATAACCAGCGTTATCCTCTAAAATACTAATCGGAACCAGCTTTTATTGACTGTTTCAGTGTGGTACCACATTACTACGTGATGCAAACCAGGGAAAGGCCAGGATCTGGCCAACAAGGATGAGAAAAATGCGAATATATGATCCAGATGATTGCAAATACCAGAACTAACCCTGACATAACCAGCGTTATCATCTAAAATATTAATCGCAACCAGGTATAATTGACTGTTTCGTGTGGTAGCGCATTGCTTCGATGATCCAAACGAGAAAAAGGCCATGATCTGGCCAACAAGTATGCGAAAATTGCGAAAGTATGAGCCAGATGATTGCAAATACCAGAACTATGCCTGACATAACCGGCGTTATCCTCTAAAATATTAATCGCAACCAGGTTTAATTGACTGTTTCAGTGTGGTACCACATTACTACGTGATCCAAACCAGAAAAAGCCCAGGATCTGGCCAACAAGTATGCGAAAAATGCGAAAGTATGAGCCAGATGATTCGAAATACCAGAACTAACCCAGACATAACCAGCGTTATCCTCTAAAATATTAATCGCAACGAGGTTTAATTGACAGTATCGGTGTGGTACTGCATTACTACGTGATCCAGACCAGAAAAAGGCCAGGATCTGGCCATCAAGATTGCGCAAAATGCGAAAGTATGAGCCAGATGATTACAAATACCAGAACTATGCCTGACATAACCCGCGTTATCCTCTAAAATACGAATCGGAACATGCTTTTAATGACTGTTTCAGTGTGGTAACACATTACTACGAGATCCAAACCAGAAAAATCCCAGGATCGGGCCAACAAGAATGCGAGAAACGCGAAAGTACGAACCACATGAGGGAAAATCCCAGAAAAAACCGAGACATAACCGGCGTTATCCTCTAAAATATTAATGGCAACCACGTTTAATTGACTGTTTCGGAGTGGTACCACATTACTACGTGTTCCAAACCAGAAAAAGCCCAGGATCTGGCCAACAAGTATGCGAAAAATGCGAAAGTACGAGCCAGATGATGGCAAATCCCAGACCTAACCGAGACATAACCGGCGTTTAGCTCTAAAATATTAATCGCAACCAGGTTTAATTGACTGTTTCGGTGTGGTGACGCATTACTACGTGTTCCAAACCAGAAAAAGGCCAGGATCTGGCCAACAAGTATGCGAAAAATGGGAAAGTCCTAGCCAGATGAGGGCAAATACCAGACCTAACCGAGACATTACCGGCGTTATCCTCTAATATATTAATCGCATCCAGGTTCAATTGACTGTTTCGGTGTGGAACCACATTACTACGGGATCCAAACCAGAAAAAACCCAGGATCTGGCTAACAACTATGAGAAAAACGCGAAAGTACGAGCCAGATGGGGGCAAATCCCAGAGCTAGCCCAGACATAACCGGCGTTATCCTCTAAAATATTATTCGCAACCAGGTTTAATTGACTGTTTGAGTCAGGTGCAACTTTACTACGTGATCCAAACCAGAAAAAGCCCAGGATCTGGCCAACAAGTATGCGAAAAATGCGAAAGAACGCGCCAGATGAGGGCAAATACCAGACCTAACCCAGACATAACCGGCGTTATCCGCTAAAATATTAATCTCAACCAGGTTCAATTGACTGTTTCGTTGTGGAACCACATTACTATGTGATCCAAACCAGAAAAGGGCCAGGGTCTGGCCAACAAGTGTGCGAAGAACGCGAAAGTATGAGCCAGATGATTGCAAATACCAGAACTAACCCAGACGTAACCAGCGTTATCCTCTAAGATACTTATCGGAACCAGCTTCTATTGACTGTTTCAGTGTGGTACCACATTACTACGTGATCCAAACCAGAAAAGGGCCAGGGTCTGGCCAACAAGTGTGCGAAACACGCGAAAGTATGAGCCAGATGATTGCTAGTACCAGAACTAACACAGACATAACCAGCGTTATCCTCTAAAATACTAATCGGAACCAGCTTTTATTGACTGTTTCAGTGTGGTACCACATTACTACGTGATGCAAACCAGGGAAAGGCCAGGATCTGGCCAACAAGGATGAGAAAAATGCGAATATATGATCCAGATGATTGCAAATACCAGAACTAACCCTGACATAACCAGCGTTATCATCTAAAATATTAATCGCAACCAGGTATAATTGACTGTTTCGTGTGGTAGCGCATTGCTTCGATGATCCAAACGAGAAAAAGGCCATGATCTGGCCAACAAGTATGCGAAAATTGCGAAAGTATGAGCCAGATGATTGCAAATACCAGAACTATGCCTGACATAACCGGCGTTATCCTCTAAAATATTAATCGCAACCAGGTTTAATTGACTGTTTCAGTGTGGTACCACATTACTACGTGATCCAAACCAGAAAAAGCCCAGGATCTGGCCAACAAGTATGCGAAAAATGCGAAAGTATGAGCCAGATGATTCGAAATACCAGAACTAACCCAGACATAACCAGCGTTATCCTCTAAAATATTAATCGCAACGAGGTTTAATTGACAGTATCGGTGTGGTACTGCATTACTACGTGATCCAGACCAGAAAAAGGCCAGGATCTGGCCATCAAGATTGCGCAAAATGCGAAAGTATGAGCCAGATGATTACAAATACCAGAACTATGCCTGACATAACCCGCGTTATCCTCTAAAATACGAATCGGAACATGCTTTTAATGACTGTTTCAGTGTGGTAACACATTACTACGAGATCCAAACCAGAAAAATCCCAGGATCGGGCCAACAAGAATGCGAGAAACGCGAAAGTACGAACCACATGAGGGAAAATCCCAGAAAAAACCGAGACATAACCGGCGTTATCCTCTAAAATATTAATGGCAACCACGTTTAATTGACTGTTTCGGAGTGGTACCACATTACTACGTGTTCCAAACCAGAAAAAGCCCAGGATCTGGCCAACAAGTATGCGAAAAATGCGAAAGTACGAGCCAGATGATGGCAAATCCCAGACCTAACCGAGACATAACCGGCGTTTAGCTCTAAAATATTAATCGCAACCAGGTTTAATTGACTGTTTCGGTGTGGTGACGCATTACTACGTGTTCCAAACCAGAAAAAGGCCAGGATCTGGCCAACAAGTATGCGAAAAACGTGAAAGTACGAGTCAGATGAGGACAAATCCCAGACCTACCCGAGACATAACCGGCGTTATCCTCTAAAATATTAATCGCAACTAGGTTTAATTGCCTGTTTCGTTGTGGAACCACATTACTGCGGGATCCAAACCAGAAAAAACCCAGGGTCTGGCCAACAAGTATGCGAAAAATGCGAAAGAACGATCCAGATGAGGGCAAATGCCAGACCTAACCGAGATATAACCGGCGTTATCCTCTAAAATATTAATCGCAACTAGGTTTAATTGACTGTTTCGTTGTGGAACCACATTACTGCGGGATCCAAACCAGAAAAAACCCAGGGTCTGGCCAACAAGTATGCGAAAAATGCGAAAGAACGATCCAGATGAGGGCAAATGCCAGACCTAACCGAGATATAACCGGCGTTATCCTCTAAAATATTAATCGCAACTAGGTTTAATTGACAGTTTCGCTGTGGTACCGCATTACTACGTGATCCAAACCAGCAAAAGGCCAGGATCTGGCCAACAAGTATGCGAAAAATGCGAAAGTATGAGCCAGATGATTGCAAATACCAGAACTATGCCTGACATAACCGGCGCTATCCTCTAAAATATTAATCGCAACCAGGAATAATTGACTGTTTCGGTGTGGTACCGCATTGCTACGATGATCCAAACCAGAAAGAGGCCAGGATCTGGCTAACAAGTATGCGAAAACTGTGAAAGTACGATCCAGATGAGGGCAAATCCCAGACCTAACCGAGACATAACCGGCGTTATCCTCTAAAATATTAATCGCAACCAGGTTTAATTGACTGTTTCGTTGTGGAACCACCTTACTGCGGGATCCAAACCAGAAAAAACCCAGGATCTGGCCAACAAGTATGAGAAATATGCGAAAGTTCGAGCCAGATGAGGGCAAATACCAGACCTAACCCAGACAAAACCGGCGTTATCCCCTAAAATATTAATCGCAACCAGGTATAATTGACTGTTTCGGTTTGCTACCGCATTGCTACGATGATCCAAACCAGAAAGAGGCCAGGATCTGGCTAACAAGTATGCGAAAAAAGCGAAAGTACGATCCAGATGAGGGCAAATCCCAGACCTAACCGAGACATAACCGGCGTTATCCTCTAAAATATTAATCGCAACCAGGTTTAATTGACTGTTTCGTTGTGGAACCACATTACTGCGGGATCCAGACCAGAAAAAACCCAGGATCTGGCCAACAACTATGAGAAAAATGCGAAAGAACGATCCAGATGAGGGCAAATGCCAGACCTAACCGAGACATAACCGGCGTTATCCTCTAAAATATTAATCGCAACCAGGTTTAATTGACTGTTTCGTTGTGGAACCACATTACTGCGGGATCCAAACCAGAAAGATCCCAGGATCTGGCCAACAAGTATGCGAAAAATGCGAAAGTACGATCCAGTTGAGGGCAAATCCCAGACCTAACCGAGACATAACCGGCGTTATCCTCTAAAATATTAATCGCAACCAGTTTAATTGACTGTTTCGGTGTGGAACCTCATTACTACGTGATCCAAACCAGAAAAATCCCAGGATCTGGCCAACAAGTATGCGAAAAATGCGAAAGTACGATCCAGTTGAGGTCAAATCGCAGACCTAACCGAGACATCACCGGCGTTATCCTCTAAAATATTAATCGCAACCAGGTTTAATTGACTGTTTCGGTGTGGTACCGCATTACTACGTGATCCAAACCAGATAAAGCCCAGGATCTGGCCAACAAGTATGAGAAAAATGCGAAAGATCGAGCCAGATGAGGGCAAATATCAGACCTAACCCAGACATAACCGGCGTTATCCTCTAAAATATTAATCGCAACCAGGTTTAATTGACTGTTTCGTTGTGGAACCACATTACTGCGGGATCCAAACCAGAAAAAACCCGGGATCTGGCCAACAACTATGAGAAAAACGCGAAAGTACGAGCCACATGAGGGAAAATCGCAGACCTAACCCAGACATAACCGGCGTTATCCTCTAAAATATTAATCGCAACCAGTTTAATTGACTGTTTCGGTGTGGAACCTCATTACTACGTGATCCAAACCAGAAAAATCCGAGGATCTGGCCAACAAGTATGCGAAAAATGCGAAAGTACGATCCAGTTGAGGGCAAATCCCAGACCTAACCGAGACATAACCGGCGTTATCCTCTAAAATATTAATCGCAACCAGGTTTAATTGACTGTTGCGGTGTGGTACTGCATTACTACGTGATCCAAACCAGAGAAAGCCCAGGATCTAGCTATCGAGTATGAGAAATATGCGAAAGAATGAGCCTGATGAGAGAAAATCCCAGACCTAACCTAGACCTAACATGAATTATTCTCTAAAATATTGGTCGAAACCAGGTTTAATTGACTGATTCAGTGTGGTCCCACATTACTACGTGATCCAAACCAGAAAAAACCCAGGATCCGTTCAACAAGTATGTGAAGAATGCGAAAGTATGAGTCTGATGACTGAAAATCCCAGGCCTAACCTAGACCTAACATGCGTTATCCTCAAAAATATTGATCGAAACGTGGTTTAATCGACTGTTTCAGTGTGGTGCCACATTACTATGTGATCCAAACCAGAAAATAACCCATGATCTGTTCAACGAGTATGTGAAGTGTGCGGAAGTATGAGTCTGATGAGTTCAAATCCCAGACCAATCCCAGACTTAACTTGCGTTATCCTCTAAAATATTGATCGAAACCAGGTTTAATCGACTGTTTCAGTGTGGTAGCACAATAGTACGTGATCCAAACCAGAAAAAACCCAGGATCAGTTCAACAAGTATAAGAAGAATGCGAAAGTATGAGTCTGAAGAGTGAAAATCCCAGGGCTAACCTAGACCTAACATGCGTTATCCTCTAAAATATTGATCCAAACCAGGTTTAATGGACTGTTTCAGTGTGGTACCACATTACTACGTGATACAAACCAGAAAAAACCCAGGATCCGTTCAACAAGTATGTGAGGAATGCGAAAGTATGAGTCTGATGAGTGAAAATCCCAGGCCTAACCTAGACCTATCATGCGTTATCCTCAAAAATATTGATCGAAACCTGGTTTAATCGACTGTTTCAGTGTGGTGCCACATTACTATGTGATCCAAACCAGAAAATAACCCAGGATCTGTTCAACGAGTATGTGAAGTGTGCGAAAGTATGAGTCTGATGAGGTCAAATCCCAGACCAATCCCAGACTTAACTTGCGTTATCCTCTAAAGTATTGATCGAAACCTGGTTTAATCGACTGTTGCAGTGTGGTACCACATTACTACGTGTTCCAAACCAGAAAAAACCCAGGATCAGTTCAACAAGTATAAGAAGAATGCGAAAGTATGAGTCTGATGAGTGAAAATCCCTGGGCTAACCTAGACCTAACATGCGTTATCCTCTAAAATATTGATCCAAACCAGGTTTAATGGACTGTTTCAGTGTGGTACCACATTACTACGTGATACAAACCAGAAAAAACCCAGGATCCGTTCAACAAGTATGTGAGGAATGCGAAAGTATGAGTCTGATGAGTGAAAATCCCAGGGCTAACCTAGACCTAACATGCGTTATCCTCAAAAATATTGATCGAAACCTGGTTTAATCAACTGTTTCAGTGTGGTACCACATTACTATGTGATCCGAACCAGAAAATAACCCAGGATCTGTTCAACGAGTATGTGAAGAGTGCGGAAGTATGAGTCTGATGAGGTCAAATCCCAGACCAATCCCAGACTTAACTTGCGTTATCCTCTAAAATATTGATCGAAACCAGGTTTAATTGACTGTTTCAGTGTTGTACTTCATTACTACGTGATCCAATCCAGAAAAAGCCCAGGATCTAGCTATCAAGTATGAGAAATATGCGAAAGAATGAGCCTGATGAGAGAAAATCCCAGACCTAACCTAGACCTAACATGAATTATTCTCTAAAATATTGGTCGAAACCAGGTTTAATGGACTGCTTCAGTGTGGTACCACATTACTACGTGATACAAACCAGAAAAAACCCAGGATCCGTTCAACAAGTATGTGAGCAATGCGAAAGTATGAGTCTGATGAGTGAAAATCCCAGGGCTAACCTAGACCTAACATGCGTTATCCTCCAAAATATTGATCGAAACCTGTTTTAATCGACTGTTTCAGTTTGGTACCACATTACTATGTGATCCAAACCAGAAAATAACCCAGGACCTGTTCAACGAGTATGTGAAGTGTGCATAGGTATGAGTCTGATGAGGGCAAATCCCAGACCTATCCCAGACCTAACTTGCGTTATCCTCTAAAATATTGATCGAAACCAGGTTTAACCGACTGTTCCAGTGTGGATCCACATTACTACGTGATCCAAACCAGAAAAAACCCAGGATCAGTTCAACAAGTATGTGAAGAATGCGAAAGTATGAGTCTGATGAGTGAATATCCCAGGCCTAACCTAGACCTAACATGCGTTGTCCTCAAAAATATTAATCGAAACCTGGTTTAATCGACTGTTTCAGTGTGGTACCACATTACTATGTGATCCGAACCAGAAAATAACCCAGGATATGTTCAACGAGTATGTGAAGTGTGCGAAAGTATGAGTCTGATGAGGGCAAATCCCAGACCTATCCCAGACCTAACATGCGTTATCCTCTAAAATATTTATCACGACCAGGTTTAATTGATTGTTTCAGTGTGGACCCACATTACTACGTGATCCAAACCAGAAAAAACCCAGGATCCGTTCAACAAGTATGTGAAGAATGCGAAAGTATGAGTCTGATGAATGAAAATCCCAGGCCTAACCTAGACCTAACATGCGTTATCTTCAAAAATATTGATCGAAACCTGGTTTAATCGACTGTTTCAGTGTGGTACCACATTACTATGTGATCCAAACCAGAAAATAACCCAGGATCTGTTCAACGAGTATGTGAAAAACGCGAAACTGTGAGCCTGATGAGAGCAAATCTTAGACCTAACCCAGACCTAAGATGCGTTATCCTCTAAAATATTTATCCAGACCAGGTTTCATTGAGTGTTTCAGTGTGGTACCACTTTACTACGTGATCCAATCCAGAAATAGCCCAGGATCTAGCCATGAAGTATGTGATATATGCGATAGTAAGAGCCTGATGAGGGCAAATCCTAGACCTATCCCAGACCTAACTTGCGTTGTCCTCTAAAATATTGATCGAAACCAGGTTTAATTGAATGTTTCAGCGTGGTAGCACATTACTACGTGATACAATGCAGAAACAGCCCAGGATCTAGCCATGAAGTATGAGAAATATGCGAGAGAATGTGCCTGATGAGAGCAAATCCCAGACCTAACCTAGACCTAACATGCGTTATCCTCTAAAATATTGAGCGAAACCAGGTTTAATGGACTGTTTCAGTGTGGTACCACATTACTACGTGATCCAAATCAGAAAGAACCCAGGATCTGTTCAACAAGTATGTGAAAAACGCGAAACTGTGAGCCTTATGAGGGCAAATCTTAGACCTAACCCAGACCTAAGATGCGTTATCCTCTAAAATATTTATCCAGACCAGGTTTCATTGAGTGTTTCAGTGTGGTACCACTTTACTACGTGATCCACTCCAGAAATAGCCCAGGATCTAGCCATGACGTATGAGAAATATGCCATAGTAAGAGCCTGATGAGGGCAAATCCTAGATCTATCCCAGACCTAACTTGCGTTATCCTCTAGAATATTGATCGAAACCAGGTTTAACTGACTGTTTCAGCGTGGTAGCACATTACTACGTGATACAATGCAGAAACAGCCCAGGATCTAGCCATGAAGTATGAGAAATATGCGAAAATATGAGCCTGATGAGGGCAAATCCTAGACCTAACCCAGACCTAACATGCGTTATGCGCTAAAATATTTATCAAGACCAGGTTTAATTGAATGTTTCAGTGTGGTACCACATTACTACGTGTTCCAAATCAGAAAAAACCCAGGATCCGTTCAACGAGTATGTGAAGAAGGCGAAAGTATGAGTCTGATAAGTGAAAATCTCAAGCCTTACCTAGACCTAACTTGCGTTGTCCTCTAAAATATTGATGGAAATCAGGTTTCATTGACTGTTTCAGTGTGGTACTACATTACTACGTGATGCAATCCAGAAAAAGCCCATGATCTAGCCATCAAGTATGAGAAATATGCGAAAGAATGAGCCTAATGAGAGCAAATCCCAGACCTAACCTAGACCTAACATGCGTTATGCTCTAAAATATTGAGCGAAACCAGGTTTAATGGACTGTTTCAGTGTGGTACCACACTACTTCGTGATCCAAACCAGAAAAAACCCAGGATCTGTTCAACAAGTATGTGAAAAACTCGAAACTGTGAGCCTGATGAGGGCAAATCTTAGACCTAACCTTGACCTAACATGCGTTATCCTCTAAAATATTGAGCGAAACCAGGTTTGATGGACTGTTTCAGTGTGGTACCACACTACTACGGGATCCAAACCAGAAAAAACCCAGGATCTGTTCAACAAGTATGTGAAAAACGCGAAAGTATGAGCCTGATGAGGTCAAATCCCAGACCAATCCCAGACTTAACTTTCGTTATCCTCTAAGATATTGATCGAAACCAGGTTTAATCGTCTGTTTCAGTGTGGTACCACATTACTACGTGATCCAAACCAGAAAAAACCCAGGATCAGTTCAACAAGTATCAGAAGAATGCGAAAGTATGAGTCTGATGAGTGAAAATCCCAGGGCTAACCTAGACCTTACATGCGTTATCCTCTAAAATATTCATCCAAACCAGGTTTAATAGACTGTTTCAGTGTGGTACCACACTACTGCGTGATACAAACCAGAAAAAACCCAGGATCTGTTCAACAAGTATGTGAAAAACGCGAGAGTATGAGCCTGATGAGGGCGAATCCCAGACCTATGCCAGACCTAACTTTTTTTTTTTTTTTTTTTTTTTGTCGTGGGGAAAATCTTCGAAAGACTCCCTCCCACCTCCTTGTGGAGAGGTGGGAGGGGTGTGTGGGATTCCCCGCGCCCGTACAACGACAGGCGCGGGACCTACCCACTAAAAACCCCACGGTCACCCTTCGGCACGCTTCGGGAGGATACCGGGAATCGCTCGAAGCATTCTTCCGGTATCCTCCCCGTGCCCGCGCTTTCGCGCCCATGCCCCGGGGGGATAATCGGTCCCACCAGTAGACACACTGCCTCATAGCGGCGGGACGGGGCCACACCATCCCGCCGCTATCCGTCCCGGGGCCGCGTTTAGTGGCGGCTGCGAGCCCCAACTCGCAACCGCCCGCGACCCCGTTTCCACCCCTCGGCGGCCGGGCGTTCATGGCCGCACCAGACCGCCGATGCCAGACCTAACTTGCGTTATCCTCAAAAATATTGATCGAAACCTGGTTTAATCGACTGTTTCAGTGTGGTACCACATTACTATGTGATCTAAACCAGAAAATAACACAGGATCTGTTCAACGAGTATGTGAAGTGTGCGAAAGTATGAGTCTGATGAGGGCAAATCCCATACCTATCCCAGACCTAACATGCGTTATCCTCTAAAATATTTATCAAGACCAGGTTTAATTGATTGTTTCAGTGTGGACCCACAATACTACGTGATCCAAACCAGAAAAAACCCAGGATCTGTTCAACGAGTATGTGAAGAGTGCGGAAGTATGAGTCTGATGAGGTCAAATCCCAGACCAATCCCAGACTTAACTTGCGTTATCCTCTAAAATATTGATCCAAACCAGGTTTAATTGACTGTTTCAGTGTTGTACTTCATTACTACGTGATCCAATCCAGAAAAAGCCCAGGATCTAGCTATCAAGTATGAGAAATATGCGAAAGAATGAGCCTGATGAGAGAAAATCCCAGACCTAACCTAGACCTAACATGAATTATTCTCTAAAATATTGGTCGAAACCAGGTTTAATGGACTGCTTCAGTGTGGTACCACATTACTACGTGATACAAACCAGAAAAAACCCAGGATCCGTTCAACAAGTATGTGAGCAATGCGAAAGTATGAGTCTGATGAGTGAAAATCCCAGGGCTAACCTAGACCTAACATGCGTTATCCTCCAAAATATTGATCGAAACCTGTTTTAATCGACTGTTTCAGTTTGGTACCACATTACTATGTGATCCAAACCAGAAAATAACCCAGGACCTGTTCAACGAGTATGTGAAGTGTGCATAGGTATGAGTCTGATGAGGGCAAATCCCAGACCTATCCCAGACCTAACTTGCGTTATCCTCTAAAATATTGATCGAAACCAGGTTTAACCGACTGTTCCAGTGTGGATCCACATTACTACGTGATCCAAACCAGAAAAAACCCAGGATCAGTTCAACAAGTATGTGAAGAATGCGAAAGTATGAGTCTGATGAGTGAATATCCCAGGCCTAACCTAGACCTAACATGCGTTGTCCTCAAAAATATTAATCGAAACCTGGTTTAATCGACTGTTTCAGTGTGGTACCACATTACTATGTGATCCGAACCAGAAAATAACCCAGGATATGTTCAACGAGTATGTGAAGTGTGCGAAAGTATGAGTCTGATGAGGGCAAATCCCAGACCTATCCCAGACCTAACATGCGTTATCCTCTAAAATATTTATCACGACCAGGTTTAATTGATTGTTTCAGTGTGGACCCACATTACTACGTGATCCAAACCAGAAAAAACCCAGGATCCGTTCAACAAGTATGTGAAGAATGCGAAAGTATGAGTCTGATGAATGAAAATCCCAGGCCTAACCTAGACCTAACATGCGTTATCTTCAAAAATATTGATCGAAACCTGGTTTAATCGACTGTTTCAGTGTGGTACCACATTACTATGTGATCCAAACCAGAAAATAACCCAGGATCTGTTCAACGAGTATGTGAAAAACGCGAAACTGTGAGCCTGATGAGAGCAAATCTTAGACCTAACCCAGACCTAAGATGCGTTATCCTCTAAAATATTTATCCAGACCAGGTTTCATTCAGTGTTTCAGTGTGGTACCACTTTACTACGTGATCCAATCCAGAAATAGCCCAGGATCTAGCCATGAAGTATGTGATATATGCGATAGTAAGAGCCTGATGAGGGCAAATCCTAGACCTATCCCAGACCTAACTTGCGTTGTCCTCTAAAATATTGATCGAAACCAGGTTTAATTGAATGTTTCAGCGTGGTAGCACATTACTACGTGATACAATGCAGAAACAGCCCAGGATCTAGCCATGAAGTATGAGAAATATGCGAGAGAATGTGCCTGATGAGAGCAAATCCCAGACCTAACCTAGACCTAACATGCGTTATCCTCTAAAATATTGAGCGAAACCAGGTTTAATGGACTGTTTCAGTGTGGTACCACATTACTACGTGATCCAAATCAGAAAGAACCCAGGATCTGTTCAACAAGTATGTGAAAAACGCGAAACTGTGAGCCTTATGAGGGCAAATCTTAGACCTAACCCAGACCTAAGATGCGTTATCCTCTAAAATATTTATCCAGACCAGGTTTCATTGAGTGTTTCAGTGTGGTACCACTTTACTACGTGATCCACTCCAGAAATAGCCCAGGATCTAGCCATGACGTATGAGAAATATGCCATAGTAAGAGCCTGATGAGGGCAAATCCTAGATCTATCCCAGACCTAACTTGCGTTATCCTCTAGAATATTGATCGAAACCAGGTTTAACTGACTGTTTCAGCGTGGTAGCACATTACTACGTGATACAATGCAGAAACAGCCCAGGATCTAGCCATGAAGTATGAGAAATATGCGAAAATATGAGCCTGATGAGGGCAAATCCTAGACCTAACCCAGACCTAACATGCGTTATGCTCTAAAATATTTATCAAGACCAGGTTTAATTGAATGTTTCAGTGTGGTACCACATTACTACGTGTTCCAAATCAGAAAAAACCCAGGATCCGTTCAACGAGTATGTGAAGAAGGCGAAAGTATGAGTCTGATAAGTGAAAATCTCAAGCCTTACCTAGACCTAACTTGCGTTGTCCTCTAAAATATTGATGGAAATCAGGTTTCATTGACTGTTTCAGTGTGGTACTACATTACTACGTGATGCAATCCAGAAAAAGCCCATGATCTAGCCATCAAGTATGAGAAATATGCGAAAGAATGAGCCTAATGAGAGCAAATCCCAGACCTAACCTAGACCTAACATGCGTTATGCTCTAAAATATTGAGCGAAACCAGGTTTAATGGACTGTTTCAGTGTGGTACCACACTACTTCGTGATCCAAACCAGAAAAAACCCAGGATCTGTTCAACAAGTATGTGAAAAACTCGAAACTGTGAGCCTGATGAGGGCAAATCTTAGACCTAACCTTGACCTAACATGCGTTATCCTCTAAAATATTGAGCGAAACCAGGTTTGATGGACTGTTTCAGTGTGGTACCACACTACCACGGGATCCAAACCAGAAAAAACCCAGGATCTGTTCAACAAGTATGTGAAAAACGCGAAAGTATGAGCCTGATGAGGTCAAATCCCAGACCAATCCCAGACTTAACTTTCGTTATCCTCTAAGATATTGATCGAAACCAGGTTTAATCGTCTGTTTCAGTGTGGTACCACATTACTACGTGATCCAAACCAGAAAAAACCCAGGATCAGTTCAACAAGTATCAGAAGAATGCGAAAGTATGAGTCTGATGAGTGAAAATCCCAGGGCTAACCTAGACCTTACATGCGTTATCCTCTAAAATATTCATCCAAACCAGGTTTAATAGACTGTTTCAGTGTGGTACCACACTACTGCGTGATACAAACCAGAAAAAACCCAGGATCTGTTCAACAAGTATGTGAAAAACGCGAGAGTATGAGCCTGATGAGGGCGAATCCCAGACCTATGCCAGACCTAACTTTTTTTTTTTTTTTTTTTTTTTGTCGTGGGGAAAATCTTCGAAAGACTCCCTCCCACCTCCTTGTGGAGAGGTGGGAGGGGTGTGTGGGATTCCCCGCGCCCGTACAACGACAGGCGCGGGACCTACCCACTAAAAACCCCACGGTCACCCTTCGGCACGCTTCGGGAGGATACCGGGAATCGCTCGAAGCATTCTTCCGGTATCCTCCCCGTGCCCGCGCTTTCGCGCCCATGCCCCGGGGGGATAATCGGTCCCACCAGTAGACACACTGCCTCATAGCGGCGGGACGGGGCCACACCATCCCGCCGCTATCCGTCCCGGGGCCGCGTTTAGTGGCGGCTGCGAGCCCCAACTCGCAACCGCCCGCGACCCCGTTTCCACCCCTCGGCGGCCGGGCGTTCATGGCCGCACCAGACCGCCGATGCCAGACCTAACTTGCGTTATCCTCAAAAATATTGATCGAAACCTGGTTTAATCGACTGTTTCAGTGTGGTACCACATTACTATGTGATCTAAACCAGAAAATAACACAGGATCTGTTCAACGAGTATGTGAAGTGTGCGAAAGTATGAGTCTGATGAGGGCAAATCCCATACCTATCCCAGACCTAACATGCGTTATCCTCTAAAATATTTATCAAGACCAGGTTTAATTGATTGTTTCAGTGTGGACCCACAATACTACGTGATCCAAACCAGAAAAAACCCAGGATCCGTTCAACAAGTATGTGAAGAATGCGAAAGTATGAGTCTGATGAGTGAAAATCCCAGGGCTAACCTAGACGTAACATGCGTTATCCTCTAAAATATTGATCCAAACCAGGTTTAATGGACTGTTTCAGTGTGGTACCACACTACTACGTGATACAAACCAGCAAAAACCCAGGATCTGTTCAACAAGTATGTGAAAAACGCGAAAGTATGAGTCTGATGAGGGCGAATCCCAGACCTATGCCAGACCTAACTTGCGTTGCCCTCTAAAATATTTATCAAGACCAGGTTTAATTGAATGTTTCAGTGTGGTACCACATTACTACGTGATCAAAACCAGAAAAAACCCAAGATCCGTTCAACAAGTATGTGAAGAATGCGAAAGTATGAGTCTGATCAGTGAAAATCTCAGGCCTTACCTAGACCTAACTTGCGTTGTCCTCTAAAATATTGATCGAAACTAGGTTTAATTGACTGTTTCAGTGTTGTACTTCATTACTACGTGATGCAATCCAGAAAAAGCCCAAGATCTAGCCATCAAGTATGAGAAATATGCGAAAGAGTGAGCCTGATGGGAGCAAATCCCTGACCTAACCTAGACCTACAATGAATTATTCTCTAAAATATTGATCAAAATCAGGTTTAATTGACTGTTTCAGTGTGGTACCACACTACTACGTGATACAAACCAGCAAAAACCCAGGATCTGTTCAACAAGTATGTGAAAAACGCGAAAGTATGAGTCTGATGAGGGCGAATCCCAGACCTATGCCAGACCTAACTTGCGTTGCCCTCAAAAATATTTATCAAGACCAGGTTTAATTGAATGTTTCAGTGTGGTACCACATTACTACGTGATCAAAACCAGAAAAAACCCAAGATCCGTTCAACAAGTATGTGAAGAATGCGAAAGTATGAGTCTGATCAGTGAAAATCTCAGGCCTTACCTAGACCTAACATGCGTTGTCCTCTAAAATATTGATGGAAACCAGGTTTCAATGACTGTTTCAGTGTGGTACTACATTACTACGTGATGCAATCCAGAAATAGCCCAGGATCTAGCCATCAAGTATGAGAAATATGCGAAAGAATGAGCCTGATGAGAGCAAATCCCAGACCTAACCTAGACCTAACATGCGTTATCCTCTAAAATATTGAGCGAAACCAGGTTTAATGGACTGTTTCAGTGTGGTACCACACTACTTCGTGATCCAAACCAGAGAAAGCCCAGGATCTGTTCAAGCAGTATGTGAAAAACGCTATACTGTGAGCCTGATGAGGGCAAATCCTAGACCTAACCCAGACCTAACATGCGTTATCCTCTAAAATATTTATCAAGATCAGGTTTAATTGATTGTATCAGTGTGGTCCCACATTACTACGTGATCCAAACCAGAAAAAACCCAGTATCTGTTCAACATGTATGAGAAATATGCGAAAGAATGAGCCTGATGTAAGCAAATCCCAGACCTAACCTAGACCTAACATGAATTATTCTCTAAAATATTGATCGAAACCAGGTTTACTTGACTGCTTCAGTGTGGTCCCACATTACTACGTGATCCAAACCAGAAAAAACCCAGGAGCCGTTCAACAAGTATGTGAAGAATGCGAATGTATGAGTCTGATGAGGGAAAATCCCAGGCCTAACCTAGACCTAACATGCGCTATCCTCTAAAATATTGATCGAAACCAGGTTTAGTCGACTGTTTCAGTGTGGTCCCACATTACTACGTGATCCAAACCAGAAAAAACCCAGGAGCCGTTCAACAAGTATGTGAAGAATGCGAAAGTATGAGTCTGATGAGGTCAAATCCCAGACCTATCCCAGACTTAACTTGCGTTATCCTCTAAAATATTGATCGAAACCAGGTTTAATCGACTGTTTCAGCGTGGTACCACATTACTACGTGATACAATCCAGAAATAGCCCAGGATCTAGCCATGAAGTATGAGAAATATGCGAAAGCATGAGCCTGATGAGGGCAAATCCTAGACCTAACCCAAACCTAACATGCGTTATCCTCTAAAATATTTATCAAGATCAGGTTTAATTGATTGTTTCAGTGTGGTCCCACATTACTACGTGATCCAAACCAGAAAAAACCCAGTATCTGTTCAACATGTATGAGAAATATGCGAAAGAATGAGCCTGATGTAAGCAAATCCCAGACCTAACCTAGACCTAACATGAATTATTCTCTAAAATATTGATCGAAACCAGGTTTACTTGACTGCTTCAGTGTGGTCCCACATTACTACGTGATCCAAACCAGAAAAAACCCAGGAGCCGTTCAACAAGTATGTGAAGAATGCGAAAGTATGAGTCTGATGAGGGAAAATCCCAGGCCTAACCTAGACCTAACATGCGCTATCCTCTAAAATATTGATCGAAACCAGGTTTAGTCGACTGTTTCAGTGTGGTCCCACATTACTACGTGATCCAAACCAGAAAAAACCCAGGAGCCGTTCAACAAGTATGTGAAGAATGCGAAAGTATGAGTCTGATGAGGTCAAATCCCAGACCTATCCCAGACTTAACTTGCGTTATCCTCTAAAATATTGATCGAAACCAGGTTTAATCGACTGTTTCAGCGTGGTACCACATTACTACGTGATACAATCCAGAAACAGCCCAGGATCTAGCCATGAAGTATGAGAAATATGCGAAAGTATGAGCCTGATGAGGGCAAATCCTAGACCTAACCCAAACCTAACATGCGTTATCCTCTAAAATATTTATCAAGACCAGGTTTAATTGAATGTTGCAGTGTGGTGCCACATTACTACGTGATCCAATCCAGAAATAGCCCATGATCTAGCCATGAAGTATGAGAAATATGCGAAAGTATGAGCCTGATGAGGGCAAATCCCAGACCTATCCCAGACCTAACTTGCGTTGTCCTCTAAGAGATTGATGGAAACCAGGTTTAATTGACTGTTTCAGTGTTGTACTTCATTACTACGTGATCCAAACCCGAAAAAACCCAGGATCTAGCCATCAAGTATGAGAAATATGCGGAAGAATGAGCCTGATGAGAGCAAATCCCAGACCTAACGTAGACCTAGCATGAATTATTCTCTAAAATATTGATCGAAACCAGGTTTAATTGACTGTTTCAGTGTGGTCCCACATTACTACGTGATCCAAACCAGAAAAAACCCAGAATCCGTTCAACAAGTATGTGAAGAATGCGAAAGTATGAGTCTGATGAGGTCAAATCCCAGGTCTAACCTAGACCTAACATGCATTATCCTCAAAAATATTGATCGAAACCTGGTTTAATCGACTGTTTCAGTGTGGTACCACATGACTATGTGATCCAAACCAGAAAATAACCCAGGATCTGTTCAACGAGTATGTGAAGTGTGCGAAAGAATGAGCCCTATGAGAGCAAATCCCAGACCTAACCTAGACCTTACATGCGTTATCCTCTAAAATATTGAGCGAAACCAGGTTTAATGGACTGTTTCAGTGTGGTACCACACTACTTCGTGATCCAAACCAGAAAAAACCCAGGATCTGTTCAACAAGTATCTGAAAAACGCTAAACTGTGAGCCTGATGAGGGCAAATCTTAGACCTAACCCAGACCTAAGATGCGTTATCCTCTAAAATATTTATCCAGACCAGGTTTCATTGGATGTTTCAGTGTGGTACCACTTTACTGCGTGATCCAATCCAGAAATAGCCCATGATCTAGCCATGAAGTATGAGAAATATGCGAAAGAATGAGCCTGATGAGAGCAAATCCCAGACCTAACCTAGACCTTACATGCGTTATCCTCTAAAATATTGAGCGAAACCAGGTTTAATGGACTGTTTCAGTGTGGTACTTCGTGATCCAAACCAGAAAAAACCCAGGATCTGTTCAACAAGTATGTGAAAAACGCTAAACTGTGAGCCTGATGAGAGCAAATGCCAGACCTATCCTAGACCTTACATGCGTTATCCTCAAAAATATTGATCGAAACCTGGTTTAATCGACTGTTTCAGTGTGGTACCACATTACTACGTGATCCAAACCAGAAAAAACCCAGGATCTAGCCATCAAGTACGAGAAATATGCGAAAGAATGTGCCTGATGAGAGCAAATCCCAGACCTATCCTAGACCTTACATGCGTTATCCTCTAAAATATTGAGCGAAACCAGGTTTAATGGACTGTTTCAGTGTGGTCCCACATTACTACGTGATCCAAACCAGAAGTAACCCAGGATCTGTTCTACATGTATGAAAAATATGCGAAAGAATGAGCCTGATGAGAGCAAATCCCAGACCTAACCTAGACCTAACATGAATTATTCTCTAAAATATTGATCGAAACCAGGTTTAATTGACTGTTTCAGTGTGGTACCACATTACTACGTGATTCAATCCAGAAATAGCCCAGGATCTAGCCATGAAGTATGAGAAATATGCGAAAGTATGAGCCTGATGAGGGCAAATCCTAGACCTAACCCAGACCTAACATGCGTTATTCTGTAAAATTTTTATCAAGACCAGGTTTAATTGAATGTTTCATTGTGGTACCTCATTACTACGTGATCAAAACCAGAAAAAACCCAAGATCCGTTCAACAAGTATGTGAAGAATGCGAAAGTATGAGTCTGATCAGTGAAAATCTCAGGCCTTACCTAGACCTAACATGCGTTGTCCTCTAAAATATTGATGGAAACCAGGTTTCAATGACTGTTTCAGTGTGGTACTACATTACTACGTGATGCAATCCAGAAATAGCCCAGGATCTAGCCATCAAGTATGAGAAATATGCGAAAGAATGAGCCTGATGAGAGCAAATCCCAGACCTAACCTAGACCTAACATGCGTTATCCTCTAAAATATTGAGCGAAACCAGGTTTAATGGACTGTTTCAGTGTGGTACCACACTACTTCGTGATCCAAACCAGAGAAAGCCCAGGATCTGTTCAAGAAGTATGTGAAAAACGCTATACTGTGAGCCTGATGAGGGCAAATCCTAGACCTAACCCAGACCTAACATGCGTTATCCTCTAAAATATTTATCAAGATCAGGTTTAATTGATTGTTTCAGTGTGGTCCCACATTACTACGTGATCCAAACCAGAAAAAACCCAGTATCTGTTCAACATGTATGAGAAATATGCGAAAGAATGAGCCTGATGTAAGCAAATCCCAGACCTAACCTAGACCTAACATGAATTATTCTCTAAAATATTGATCGAAACCAGGTTTACTTGACTGCTTCAGTGTGGTCCCACATTACTACGTGATCCAAACCAGAAAAAACCCAGGAGCCGTTCAACAAGTATGTGAAGAATGCGAAAGTATGAGTCTGATGAGGGAAAATCCCAGGCCTAACCTAGACCTAACATGCGCTATCCTCTAAAATATTGATCGAAACCAGGTTTAGTCGACTGTTTCAGTGTGGTCCCACATTACTACGTGATCCAAACCAGAAAAAACCCAGGAGCCGTTCAACAAGTATGTGAAGAATGCGAAAGTATGAGTCTGATGAGGTCAAATCCCAGACCTATCCCAGACTTAACTTGCGTTATCCTCTAAAATATTGATCGAAACCAGGTTTAATCGACTGTTTCAGCGTGGTACCACATTACTACGTGATACAATCCAGAAATAGCCCAGGATCTAGCCATGAAGTATGAGAAATATGCGAAAGTATGAGCCTGATGAGGGCAAATCCTAGACCTAACCCAAACCTAACATGCGTTATCCTCTAAAATATTTATCAAGATCAGGTTTAATTGATTGTTTCAGTGTGGTCCCACATTACTACGTGATCCAAACCAGAAAAAACCCAGTATCTGTTCAACATGTATGAGAAATATGCGAAAGAATGAGCCTGATGTAAGCAAATCCCAGACCTAACCTAGACCTAACATGAATTATTCTCTAAAATATTGATCGAAACCAGGTTTACTTGACTGCTTCAGTGTGGTCCCACATTACTACGTGATCCAAACCAGAAAAAACCCAGGAGCCGTTCAACAAGTATGTGAAGAATGCGAAAGTATGAGTCTGATGAGGGAAAATCCCAGGCCTAACCTAGACCTAACATGCGCTATCCTCTAAAAGATTGATCGAAACCAGGTTTAGTCGACTGTTTCAGTGTGGTCCCACATTACTACGTGATCCAAACCAGAAAAAACCCAGGAGCCGTTCAACAAGTATGTGAAGAATGCGAAAGTATGAGTCTGATGAGGTCAAATCCCAGACCTATCCCAGACTTAACTTGCGTTATCCTCTAAAATATTGATCGAAACCAGGTTTAATCGACTGTTTCAGTGTGGTGCCACATTACTACGTGATCCAATCCAGAAATAGCCCATGATCTAGCCATGAAGTATGAGAAATATGCGAAAGTATGAGCCTGATGAGGGCACATCCCAGACCTATCCCAGACCTAACTTGCGTTGTCCTCTAAGAGATTGATGGAAACCAGGTTTAATTGACTGTTTCAGTGTTGTACTTCATTACTACGTGATCCAAACCCGAAAAAACCCAGGATCTAGCCATCAAGTATGAGAAATATGCGGAAGAATGAGCCTGATGAGAGCAAATCCCAGACCTAACGTAGACCTAGCATGAATTATTCTCTAAAATATTGATCGAAACCAGGTTTAATTGACTGTTTCAGTGTGGTCCCACATTACTACGTGATCCAAACCAGAAAAAACCCAGAATCCGTTCAACAAGTATGTGAAGAATGCGAAAGTATGAGTCTGATGAGGTCAAATCCCAGGTCTAACCTAGACCTAACATGCATTATCCTCAAAAATATTGATCGAAACCTGGTTTAATCGACTGTTTCAGTGTGGTACCACATGACTATGTGATCCAAACCAGAAAATAACCCAGGATCTGTTCAACGAGTATGTGAAGTGTGCGAAAGAATGAGCCCGATGAGAGCAAATCCCAGACCTAACCTAGACCTTACATGCGTTATCCTCTAAAATATTGAGCGAAACCAGGTTTAATGGACTGTTTCAGTGTGGTACCACACTACTTCGTGATCCAAACCAGAAAAAACCCAGGATCTGTTCAAGTATCTGAAAAACGCTAAACTGTGAGCCTGATGAGGGCAAATCTTAGACCTAACCCAGACCTAAGATGCGTTATCCTCTAAAATATTTATCCAGACCAGGTTTCATTGGATGTTTCAGTGTGGTACCACTTTACTGCGTGATCCAATCCAGAAATAGCCCATGATCTAGCCATGAAGTATGAGAAATATGCGAAAGAATGAGCCTGATGAGAGCAAATCCCAGACCTAACCTAGACCTTACATGCGTTATCCTCTAAAATATTGAGCGAAACCAGGTTTAATGGACTGTTTCAGTGTGGTACTTCGTGATCCAAACCAGAAAAAACCCAGGATCTGTTCAACAAGTATGTGAAAAACGCTAAACTGTGAGCCTGATGAGAGCAAATGCCAGACCTATCCTAGACCTTACATGCGTTATCCTCAAAAATATTGATCGAAACCTGGTTTAATCGACTGTTTCAGTGTGGTACCACATTACTACGTGATCCAAACCAGAAAAAACCCAGGATCTAGCCATCAAGTACGAGAAATATGCGAAAGAATGTGCCTGATGAGAGCAAATCCCAGACCTATCCTAGACCTTACATGCGTTATCCTCTAAAATATTGAGCGAAACCAGGTTTAATGGACTGTTTCAGTGTGGTCCCACATTACTACGTGATCCAAACCAGAAGTAACCCAGGATCTGTTCTACATGTATGAAAAATATGCGAAAGAATGAGCCTGATGAGAGCAAATCCCAGACCTAACCTAGACCTAACATGAATTATTCTCTAAAATATTGATCGAAACCAGGTTTAAGTGACTGTTTCAGTGTGGTACCACATTACTACGTGATTCAATCCAGAAATAGCCCAGGATCTAGCCATGAAGTATGAGAAATATGCGAAAGTATGAGCCTGATGAGGGCAAATCCTAGACCTAACCCAGACCTAACATGCGTTATTCTGTAAAATTTTTATCAAGACCAGGTTTAATTGAATGTTTCATTGTGGTACCTCATTACTACGTGATCAAAACCAGAAAAAACCCAGGATCCGTTCAACAAGTATGTGAAGAATGCGAAAGTATGAGTCTGATCAGTGAAAATCTCAGGCCTTACCTAGACCTAACTTGCGTTGTCCTCTAAAATATTGATGGAAACCAGGTTTCATTGACTGTTTCAGTGTGGTACTACATTACTACGTGATGCAATCCAGAAAAAGCCCAGGATCTAGCCATGAAGTATGAGAAATATGCGAAAGTAAGAGCCTGATGAGGGCAAATCCTAGACCTAACCCAGACCTAACAGGCGTTATCCTCTAAAATATTTATCAAGATCAGGTTTAATTGAATGTTTCGGTGTGGTACCGCATTACTACGTGATCCAAACCATAAAAAGGCTGAGATCAGGCCAACAAGTAAGCGAAATATGCGAAAGTACGAGCGAGATGAGGGCAAATAGCAGACCTAAACCAGACAAAATCGGCGTTATCCTCTAAAATATTAATCGGACCCAGGTTTAATTGACTGTTTCGGCGTGGTACCACATTTCTACGTGGTCCAAGCCAGAAAAAGGCGAGGATCTGGCCAAAAACTATTCGAAACGTGCGAAAGTACGAGCCAGATGAGGACAAATCCCAGACCTAACCGAGACATAACCGGCGTTATCCTCTAAAGTATTAATCGGATCCAGGTTTAATTGACAGTTTCAGTGTGGTACCACTTCACTACGTGGTCCAAGCCAGAAGAAGGCCAGGATGTGGCCAACAAGTATGCGAAAACTGCGAAAGTACGAGCCAGTTGAGGGCAAATACCAGACCTAATCGAAACATAACCGGCGCTATCCTGTAAAATATTAATCGCAACCAGGTTTAATAGACTGTTTCGGTGTGGAACCACATTACTACGGGATCCAAACCAGAAAAAACCCAGAATCTGGCCAACAACTATGAGAAAAACGAGAAAGTATGAGCCAGATGGTTGCAAATACCAGAACTATCCCAGACATACCCAGCGTTATCCACTAAAATATTATTCGCAACCAGGTTTACTGTTTCGGTGTGGTACCACATTACTACGTGGTCCAAGCCAGAAAAAGGCCAGGATCTGGCCAACAAGTATGCGAAAAATGCGAAAGTACGAGCCAGGTGAGGGCAAATACCATACCTAACCGAGACATTACCGGCTTTATCCTCTAAAATATTAATCGCAACCAGATTTAATTGACTGTTTCAGTGTGGTACCGCATTACTACGTGATCCAAACCAGAAAGAGGCCAGGATCTGGCCAACAAGTATGCGAAAAACGCGAAAGTACGAGCCAGATGATTGCAAATACCAGAACTCACCCAGACATAACCAGCGCTATCCTCTAAAATACTAATCTGAACCAGGGTTAATTGACTGTTTCAGTGTGGTACCACATTACTACGTGATCCAAACCAGAGAAAGGCCAGGATCTGGCCAACAAGTATGCGAAAAACGCGAAAGTACGAGCCAGATAAGGACAAATCCCAGACCTACCCGAGACATAACCAGCGTTATCCTCTAAAATATAAATCGCAACCAGGTTTAATTGACTGTTTCGGTGTTGTGCCGTATTACTACGTGATCCAAATCAGAAAAAGGCCAGGATCTGGCCACCAAGAATGCGAAAAATGCGAAAGTACGAGCCAGATGATTGCAAATACCAGCACTATCCCAGACATAACCAGCGATATCCTCTAAAATACAAATCGGAACCAGCTTCTATTGACTGGTTCAGTGTGGTACCACACTACTACGTGATCGAAACCAGAAAAAGGCCAGGATCTGGCCAACAAGTATGCGACAAACGCGAAAGTATGAGGCAGATGATTGCAAATACCAGAACTAACCCAGGCATAACCAGCGTTATCCTCTAAAGTATTAATCGGAACCAGGTTTAATTGACTGTTTCAGTGTGGTACCACTTTACTACGTGGTCCAAGCCAGAAGAAGGCCAGGATGTGGCCAACAAGTATGCGAAAAATGCGAAAGTACGAGCCAGATGATGGCAAATACCAGTCCTATCCGAGACATAACCGGCGTTATCCTCTAAAATATTAATCGCAACCAGGATAAATTGACTGTTTCGGTGTGGTACCACATTACTACGTGGTCCAAGCCAGAAAAAGGCAAGGATCTGGCCAACAAATATGCGAAAACCGCGAAAGTACGAGCCAGATGAGGACAAATCCCAGACCTACCCGAGACATAACCGGCGTTATCCTCTAAAATATTAATCGCAACCAGTTTAATTGACTGTTTCGGTGTGGTACCACATTACTACGTGATCCGAACCAGAAAAAGCCCAGGATCTGGCCATCAAGTATGCGAAAAACGCGAATATATGAGCCATATGATTGTAAATACCAGAACTAACCCTGACATAACCAGCGTTATCCTCTAAAATACGCATCGGAACATGCTTTTAATGACTGTTTCAGTGTGGTATCACATTACAACCTGATCCAAACCAGAAAAAGCCCAGGATCGGGCCAACAAGAATGCGAAAAATGCGAAAGTACGAGCCAGATGATTGCAAATACCTGAACTAACCCAGACATAACCAGCGATATCCTCTAAAATATTAATCGCAACCAGGTTTAATTGACTGTTTCGGTGTGGTACTGCATTACTACGTGATCCAGACCAGAAAAAGGCCAGGATCTGGCCAACAAGTATGCGAAAAATGCGAAAGTATGAGCCAGATGATTGCAAATTCCAGAACTAACCCTGACATAACCAGCGTTATCCTCTAGAATAAGAATCGGAACATGGTTTTAATGACTGTTTCAGTGTTGTAACACATTACTACCTGATCCAAACCAGAAAAATCCCAGGATCGGGCCAACAAGAATGCGAAAAACGCGAAAGTACGAGCCAGATGAGGGAAAATCCCAGACCAAAACGAGACGTAACCGGCGTTATCCCCTAAAATATTAACCGCAACCAGGTTTAAGTGACTGTTTCGGTGTGGTACTGCATTACTACGTGATCCAGACCAGAAAAAGGCCTGGATCTGGCCAACAAGTATGCGAAAAACGCGAAAGTATAAGCCAGATGATTGCAAATACCAGAACTAACCCAGGCATAACCAGCGTTATCCTCTAAAATACTAAGCGGAACCAGCTTCTATTGACTGTTTCAGTGTGGTACCACATTACTACGTGATCCAAGCCAAAAAAAGGCCAGGATCTGGCCAACAAGTATGCGAAAAACGCGAAAGTACGAGCCAGATGATTGCAAATACCAGAACTCACCCAGACATAACCAGCGCTATCCTCTAAGATACTAATCTGAACCAGGGTTAATTGACTGTTTCAGTGTGGTACCACATTACTACGTGATCCAAACCAGAAAAATCCCAGGATCGGGCCAACAAGAATGCGAAAAACGCGAAAGTACGAGCCAGATAAGGACAAATCCCAGACCTACCCGAGACATAACCGGCGTTATCCTCTAAAATATTAATCGCAACCAGGTTTAATTGACTGTTTCGGTGTGGAACCTCATTACTACGGGATCCACAACAGAAAAAACCCAGGATCTGGTCAACAAGTATGCGAAAAACGCGAAAGTATGAGCCTGATGAGGTCAAATCCCAGACCAATCCCAGACTTAACTTTCGTTATCCTCTAAGATATTGATCGAAACCAGGTTTAATCGTCTGTTTCAGTGTGGTACCACATTACTACGTGTTCCAAATCAGAAAAAACCCAGGATCCGTTCAACGAGTATGTGAAGAAGGCGAAAGTATAAGTCTGATAAGTGAAAATCTCAAGCCTTACCTAGACCTAACTTGCGTTGTCCTCTAAAATATTGATGGAAATCAGGTTTCATTGACTGTTTCAGTGTGGTACTACATTACTACGTGATGCAATCCAGAAAAAGCCCATGATCTAGCCATCAAGTATGAGAAATATGCGAAAGAATGAGCCTAATGAGAGCAAATCCCAGACCTAACCTAGACCTAACATGCGTTATGCTCTAAAATATTGAGCGAAACCAGGTTTAATGGACTGTTTCAGTGTGGTACCACACTACTTCGTGATCCAAACCAGAAAAAACCCAGGATCTGTTCAACAAGTATGTGAAAAACTCGAAACTGTGAGCCTGATGAGGGCAAATCTTAGACCTAACCTTGACCTAACATGCGTTATCCTCTAAAATATTGAGCGAAACCAGGTTTGATGGACTGTTTCAGTGTGGTACCACACTACTACGGGATCCAAACCAGAAAAAACCCAGGATCTGTTCAACAAGTATGTGAAAAACGCGAAAGTATGAGTCTGATGAGGGCGAATCCCAGACCTATGCCAGACCTAACTTGCGTTGTCCTCTAAAATATTTATCAAGACCAGGTTTAATTGAATGTTTCAGTGTGGTACCACATTACTACGTGATCAAAACCAGAAAAAACCCAGGATCCGTTCAACAAGTATGTGAAGAATGCGAAAGTATGAGTCTGATCAGTGAAAATCTCAGGCCTTACCTAGACCTAACTTGCGTTGTCCTCTAAAATATTGATCGAAACTTGGTTTAATTGACTGTTTCAGTGTTGTACTTCATTACTACGTGATGCAATCCAGAAAAAGCCCAAGATCTAGCCATCAAGTATGAGAAATATGCGAAAGAGTGAGCCTGATGGGAGCAAATCCCTGACCTAACCTAGACCTACAATGAATTATTCTCTAAAATATTGATCAAAACCAGGTTTAATTGACTGTTTCAGTGTGGTACCACACTACTACGTGATACAAACCAGCAAAAACCCAGGATCTGTTCAACAAGTATGTGAAAAACGCGAAAGTATGAGTCTGATGAGGGCGAATCCCAGACCTATGCCAGACCTAACTTGCGTTGTCCTCTAAAATATTTATCAAGACCAGGTTTAATTGAATGTTTCAGTGTGGTCCCACCTTACTACGTGATCCAAACCAGAAAAAACCCAGTATCTGTTCAACATGTATGAGAAATATGCGAAAGAATGAGCCTGATGTAAGCAAATCCCAGACCTAACCTAGACCTAACATGAATTGTTCTCTAAAATATTGATCGAAACCAGGTTTACTTGACTGCTTCAGTGTGGTCCCACATTACTACGTGATCCAAACCAGAAAAAACCCAGGAGCCGCTCAACAAGTATGTGAAGACAGCGAAAGTATGAGTCTGATGAGGTCAAATCCCAGACCTATCCCAGACTTAACTTGCGTTATCCTCTAAAATATTGATCGAAACCAGGTTTAATCGACTGTTTCAGCGTGGTACCACATTACTACGTGATACAATCCAGAAACAGCCCAGGATCTAGCCATGAAGTATGAGAAATATGCGAAAGCATGAGCCTGATGAGGGCAAATCCTAGACCTAACCCAGACCTAACATGCGTTATTCTCTAAAATATTTATCAAGACCAGGTTTAATTGAATGTTTCAGTGTGGTACCACACTACTACGTGATCAAAACCAGAAAAAACCCAGGATCCGTTCAACAAGTATGTGAAAAACGCTAAACTGTGAGCCTGATGAGGGCAAATCTTAGACCTAACCCAGAGCTAAGGTGCGTTATCCTCTAAAATATTTATCCAGACCAGGTTTCATTGGATGTTTCAGTGTGGTACCACTTTACTACGTGATCCAATCCAGAAACAGCCCATGATCTAGCCATGAAGTATGAGAAATATGCGAAAGTATGAGCCTGATGAGGGCAAATCCTAGACCTAACCCTGACCTAACATGCGTGATTCTGTAAAATTTTTATCAAGACCAGGTTTAATTGAATGTTTCATTGTGGCACCTCATTACTACGTGATCAAAACCAGAAAGAACCCAGGATCCGTTCAACAAGTATGTGAAGAATGCGAAAGTATGAGTCTGATCAGTGAAAATCTCAGGCCTTACCTAGACCTAACATGCGTTGTCCTCTAAAATATTGATGGAAACCAGGTTTCAATGACTGTTTCAGTGTGGTACTACATTACTACGTGATCCAATCCAGAAATAGCCCAGGATCTAGCCATGAAGTATGAGAAATATCCGAAAGCATGAGCCTGATGAGGGCAAATCCTAGACCTAACCCAGACCTAACATGCGTTATTCTGTAAAATATTTATCAAGACCAGGTTTAATTGGATGTTTCAGTGTGGTACCACTTTACTACGTGATCCAATCCAGAAACAGCCCATGATCTAGCCATGAAGTATGAGAAATATGCGAAAGAATGAGCCTGATGAGAGCAAATCCCAGACCTAACCTAGACCTAACATGCGTTATCCTCTAAAATATTGAGCGAAACCAGGTTTAATGGACTGTTTCAGTGTGGTACCACACTACTTCGTGATCCGAACCAGAGAAAGCCCAGGATCTGTTCAAGAAGTATGTGAAAAACGCTAAACTGTGAGCCTGATGAGGGCAAATCCTAGACCTAACCCAGACCTAACATGCGTTATCCTCTAAAATATTTATCAAGATCAGGTTTAATTGATTGTTTCAGTGTGGTCCCACATTACTACGTGATCCAAACCAGAAAAAACCCAGGATCCGTTCAGCAAGTATGTGAAGAATGCGAAAGTATGAGTCTGATGAGGGAAAATCCCAGGCCTAACCTAGACCTAACATGCGCTATCCTCTAAAATATTGATCGAAACCAGGTTTAGTCGACTGTTTCAGTGTGGTCCCACATTACTACGTGATCCAAACCAGAAAAAACCCAGGAGCCGCTCAACAAGTATGTGAAGAATGCGAAAGTATGAGTCTGATGAGGTCAAATCCCAGACCTATCCCAGACTTAACTTGCGTTATCCTCTAAAATATTGATCGAAACCAGGTTTAATCGACTGTTTCAGCGTGGTACCACATTACTACGTGATACAATCCAGAAACAGCCCAGGATCTAGCCATGAAGTATGAGAAATATGCGAAAGTATGAGCCTGATGAGGGCAAATCCTAGACCTAACCCAAACCTAACATGCGTTATCCTCTAAAATATTTATCAAGACCAGGTTTAATTGAATGTTGCAGTGTGGTGCCACATTACTACGTTAGACAAACCAGAAAAAACCCTGGATCCGTTCAACAAGTATGTTAAAACTGCGACAGTATGACCCTGATGAGGGCAAATCCCAGGCCTAACCTAGACCTAACATGCGTTGTCCTCTAAAATATTGATGGAAACCAGGTTTAATTGACTGTTTCAGTGTTGTACTTCATTACTACGTGATGCAATCCAGAAAAAGCCCAGGATCTGTTCTACATGTATGAAAAATATGCGAAAGAATGAGCCTGATGAGAGCAAATCCCAGACCTAACCTAGACCTAACATGAATTATTCTCTAAAATATTGATCGAAACCAGGTTTAATTGACTGTTTCAGTGTGGTACCACATTACTACGTGATCCAATCCAGAAATAGCCCAGGATCTAGCCATGAAGTATGAGAAATATGCGAAAGCATGAGCCTGATGAGGGCAAATCCTAGACCTAACCCAGACCTAACATGCGTTATTCTGTAAAATATTGATGGAAACCAGGTTTAATTGACTGTTTCAGTGTTGTACTTCATTACTACGTGATCCAAAACTGAAAAAACCCAGGATCTGTTCTACATGTATGAAAAATATGCGAAAGAATGAGCCTGATGAGAGCAAATCCCAGACCTAACCTAGACCTAACATGAATTATTCTCTAAAATATTGATCGAAACCAGGTTTAACTGACTGTTTCAGTGTGGTACCTCATTACTACGTGATCCAATCCAGAAATAGCCCAGGATCTAGCCATGAAGTATGAGAAATATGCGAAAGTATGAGCCTGATGAGGGCAAATCCTAGACCTAACCCTGACCTAACATGCGTTATTCTGTAAAATTTTTATCAAGACCAGGTTTAATTGAATGTTTCATTGTGGTACCTCATTACTACGTGATCAAAACCAGAAAAAACCCAGGATCCGTTCAACAAGTATGTGAAGAATGCGAAAGTATGAGTCTGATGAGGTCAAATCCCAGGCCTAACCTAGACCTAGCATGAATTATTCTCTAAAATATTGATCGAAACCAGGTTTAATTGACTGTTTCAGTGTGGTCCCACATTACTACGTGATCCAAACCAGAAAAAACCCAGGATCTGTTCAACAAGTATGTGAAAAACGCTAAACTGTGAGCCTGATGAGGGCAAATCTTAGACCTAACCCAGACCTAAGATGCGTTATCCTCTAAAATATTTACCCAGACCAGGTTTCATTGAATGTTTCAGTGTGGTACCACTTTACTACGTGATCCAATCCAGAAATAGCCCATGATCTAGCCATGAAGTATGAGAAATATGCGAAAGTATGAGCCTGATGAGGGCAAATCCCAGACCTATCCCAGACCTAACTTGCGTTGTCCTCTAAGAGATTGATGGAAACCAGGTTTAATTGACTGTTTCAGTGTTGTACTTCATTACTACGTGATCCAAACCCGAAAAAACCCAGGATCTAGCCATCAAGTATGAGAAATATGCGGAAGAATGAGCCTGATGAGAGCAAATCCCAGACCTAACCTAGACCTAGCATGAATTATTCTCTAAAATATTGATCGAAACCAGGTTTAATTGACTGTTTCAGTGTGGTCCCACACTACTACGTGATCCAAACCAGAAAAAACCCAGAATCCGTTCAACAAGTATGTGAAGAATGCGAAAGTATGAGTCTGATGAGGTCAAATCCCATGTCTAACCTAGACCTGACATGCATTATCCTCAAAAATATTGATCGAAACCTGGTTTAATCGACGGTTTCAGTGTGGTACCACACTACTTCGTGATCCAAACCAGAAAAAACCCAGGATCTGTTCAACAAGTATGTGAAAAACGCTAAACTGTGAGCCTGATGAGGGCAAATCTTAGACCTAACCCAGAGCTAAGATGCGTTATCCTCTAAAATATTTATCCAGACCAGGTTTCGTTGGATGTTTCAGTGTGGTACCACTTTACTACGTGATCCAATCCAGAAATAGCCCATGATCTAGCCATGAAGTATGAGAAATATGTGAAAGAATGAGCCTGATGAGAGCAAATCCCAGACCTAACCTAGACCTAACTTGCGTTCTCCTCTAAAATATTGATCGAAACTAGGTTTAATTGACTGTTTCAGTGTTGTACTTCATTACTACGTGATGCAATCCAGAAAAAGCCCAAGATCTATCCATCAAGTATGAGAAATATGCGAAAGAGTGAGCCTGATGGGAGCAAATCCCTGACCTAACCTAGACCTACAATGAATTATTCTCTAAAATATTGATCAAAACCAGGTTTAATTGACTGTTTCAGTGTGGTACCACATTACTACGTGATCCAATCCAGAAATAGCCCAGGATCTAGCCATGAAGTATGGGAAATATGCGAAAGTATGAGCCTGATGAGGGCAAATCCTAGACCTAACCCAGACCTAACATGCGTTATTCTCTAAAATATTTATCAAGACCAGGTTTAATTGAATGTTTCAGTGTGGTACCACACTACTACGTGATCAAAACCAGAAAAAACCCAGGATCCGTTCAACAAGTATGTGAAAAACGCTAAACTGTGAGCCTGATGCGGGCAAATCTTAGACCTAGCCCAGAGCTAAGATGCGTTATCCTCTAAAATATTTATCCAGACCAGGTTTCATTGGATGATTCAGTGTGGTACCACTTTACTACGTGATGCAATCCAGAAAAAGCCCATGATCTAGCCATCAAGTATGAGAAATATGCGAAAGAATGAGCCTAATGAGAGCAAATCCCAGACCTAACCTAGACCTAACATGCGTTATGCTCTAAAATATTGAGCGAAACCAGGTTTAATGGACTGTTTCAGTGTGGTACCACACTACTTCGTGATCCAAACCAGAAAAAACCCAGGATCTGTTCAACAAGTATGTGAAAAACTCGAAACTGTGAGCCTGATGAGGGCAAATCTTAGACCTAACCTTGACCTAACATGCGTTATCCTCTAAAATATTGAGCGAAACCAGGTTTGATGGACTGTTTCAGTGTGGTACCACACTACTACGGGATCCAAACCAGAAAAAACCCAGGATCTGTTCAACAAGTATGTGAAAAACGCGAAAGTATGAGTCTGATGAGGGCGAATCCCAGACCTATGCCAGACCTAACTTGCGTTGTCCTCTAAAATATTTATCAAGACCAGGTTTAATTGAATGTTTCAGTGTGGTACCACATTACTACGTGATCAAAACCAGAAAAAACCCAGGATCCGTTCAAGAAGTATGTGAAGAATGCGAAAGTATGAGTCTGATCAGTGAAAATCTCAGGCCTTACCTAGACCTAACTTGCGTTGTCCTCTAAAATATTGATCGAAACTTGGTTTAATTGACTGTTTCAGTGTTGTACTTCATTACTACGTGATGCAATCCAGAAAAAGCCCAAGATCTAGCCATCAAGTATGAGAAATATGCGAAAGAGTGAGCCTGATGGGAGCAAATCCCTGACCTAACCTAGACCTACAATGAATTATTCTCTAAAATATTGATCAAAACCAGGTTTAATTGACTGTTTCAGTGTGGTACCACACTACTACGTGATACAAACCAGCAAAAACCCAGGATCTGTTCAACAAGTATGTGAAAAACGCGAAAGTATGAGTCTGATGAGGGCGAATCCCAGACCTATGCCAGACCTAACTTGCGTTGTCCTCTAAAATATTTATCAAGACCAGGTTTAATTGAATGTTTCAGTGTGGTCCCACCTTACTACGTGATCCAAACCAGAAAAAACCCAGTATCTGTTCAACATGTATGAGAAATATGCGAAAGAATGAGCCTGATGTAAGCAAATCCCAGACCTAACCTAGACCTAACATGAATTGTTCTCTAAAATATTGATCGAAACCAGGTTTACTTGACTGCTTCAGTGTGGTCCCACATTACTACGTGATCCAAACCAGAAAAAACCCAGGAGCCGCTCAACAAGTATGTGAAGACAGCGAAAGTATGAGTCTGATGAGGTCAAATCCCAGACCTATCCCAGACTTAACTTGCGTTATCCTCTAAAATATTGATCGAAACCAGGTTTAATCGACTGTTTCAGCGTGGTACCACATTACTACGTGATACAATCCAGAAACAGCCCAGGATCTAGCCATGAAGTATGAGAAATATGCGAAAGCATGAGCCTGATGAGGGCAAATCCTAGACCTAACCCAGACCTAACATGCGTTATTCTCTAAAATATTTATCAAGACCAGGTTTAATTGAATGTTTCAGTGTGGTACCACACTACTACGTGATCAAAACCAGAAAAAACCCAGGATCCGTTCAACAAGTATGTGAAAAACGCTAAACTGTGAGCCTGATGAGGGCAAATCTTAGACCTAACCCAGAGCTAAGGTGCGTTATCCTCTAAAATATTTATCCAGACCAGGTTTCATTGGATGTTTCAGTGTGGTACCACTTTACTACGTGATCCAATCCAGAAACAGCCCATGATCTAGCCATGAAGTATGAGAAATATGCGAAAGTATGAGCCTGATGAGGGCAAATCCTAGACCTAACCCTGACCTAACATGCGTGATTCTGTAAAATTTTTATCAAGACCAGGTTTAATTGAATGTTTCATTGTGGCACCTCATTACTACGTGATCAAAACCAGAAAGAACCCAGGATCCGTTCAACAAGTATGTGAAGAATGCGAAAGTATGAGTCTGATCAGTGAAAATCTCAGGCCTTACCTAGACCTAACATGCGTTGTCCTCTAAAATATTGATGGAAACCAGGTTTCAATGACTGTTTCAGTGTGGTACTACATTACTACGTGATCCAATCCAGAAATAGCCCAGGATCTAGCCATGAAGTATGAGAAATATCCGAAAGCATGAGCCTGATGAGGGCAAATCCTAGACCTAACCCAGACCTAACATGCGTTATTCTGTAAAATATTTATCAAGACCAGGTTTAATTGGATGTTTCAGTGTGGTACCACTTTACTACGTGATCCAATCCAGAAACAGCCCATGATCTAGCCATGAAGTATGAGAAATATGCGAAAGAATGAGCCTGATGAGAGCAAATCCCAGACCTAACCTAGACCTAACATGCGTTATCCTCTAAAATATTGAGCGAAACCAGGTTTAATGGACTGTTTCAGTGTGGTACCACACTACTTCGTGATCCGAACCAGAGAAAGCCCAGGATCTGTTCAAGAAGTATGTGAAAAACGCTAAACTGTGAGCCTGATGAGGGCAAATCCTAGACCTAACCCAGACCTAACATGCGTTATCCTCTAAAATATTTATCAAGATCAGGTTTAATTGATTGTTTCAGTGTGGTCCCACATTACTACGTGATCCAAACCAGAAAAAACCCAGGATCCGTTCAGCAAGTATGTGAAGAATGCGAAAGTATGAGTCTGATGAGGGAAAATCCCAGGCCTAACCTAGACCTAACATGCGCTATCCTCTAAAATATTGATCGAAACCAGGTTTAGTCGACTGTTTCAGTGTGGTCCCACATTACTACGTGATCCAAACCAGAAAAAACCCAGGAGCCGCTCAACAAGTATGTGAAGAATGCGAAAGTATGAGTCTGATGAGGTCAAATCCCAGACCTATCCCAGACTTAACTTGCGTTATCCTCTAAAATATTGATCGAAACCAGGTTTAATCGACTGTTTCAGCGTGGTACCACATTACTACGTGATACAATCCAGAAACAGCCCAGGATCTAGCCATGAAGTATGAGAAATATGCGAAAGTATGAGCCTGATGAGGGCAAATCCTAGACCTAACCCAAACCTAACATGCGTTATCCTCTAAAATATTTATCAAGACCAGGTTTAATTGAATGTTGCAGTGTGGTGCCACATTACTACGTTAGACAAACCAGAAAAAACCCTGGATCCGTTCAACAAGTATGTTAAAACTGCGACAGTATGACCCTGATGAGGGCAAATCCCAGGCCTAACCTAGACCTAACATGCGTTGTCCTCTAAAATATTGATGGAAACCAGGTTTAATTGACTGTTTCAGTGTTGTACTTCATTACTACGTGATGCAATCCAGAAAAAGCCCAGGATCTGTTCTACATGTATGAAAAATATGCGAAAGAATGAGCCTGATGAGAGCAAATCCCAGACCTAACCTAGACCTAACATGAATTATTCTCTAAAATATTGATCGAAACCAGGTTTAATTGACTGTTTCAGTGTGGTACCACATTACTACGTGATCCAATCCAGAAATAGCCCAGGATCTAGCCATGAAGTATGAGAAATATGCGAAAGCATGAGCCTGATGAGGGCAAATCCTAGACCTAACCCAGACCTAACATGCGTTATTCTGTAAAATATTGATGGAAACCAGGTTTAATTGACTGTTTCAGTGTTGTACTTCATTACTACGTGATCCAAAACTGAAAAAACCCAGGATCTGTTCTACATGTATGAAAAATATGCGAAAGAATGAGCCTGATGAGAGCAAATCCCAGACCTAACCTAGACCTAACATGAATTATTCTCTAAAATATTGATCGAAACCAGGTTTAACTGACTGTTTCAGTGTGGTACCTCATTACTACGTGATCCAATCCAGAAATAGCCCAGGATCTAGCCATGAAGTATGAGAAATATGCGAAAGTATGAGCCTGATGAGGGCAAATCCTAGACCTAACCCTGACCTAACATGCGTTATTCTGTAAAATTTTTATCAAGACCAGGTTTAATTGAATGTTTCATTGTGGTACCTCATTACTACGTGATCAAAACCAGAAAAAACCCAGGATCCGTTCAACAAGTATGTGAAGAATGCGAAAGTATGAGTCTGATGAGGTCAAATCCCAGGCCTAACCTAGACCTAGCATGAATTATTCTCTAAAATATTGATCGAAACCAGGTTTAATTGACTGTTTCAGTGTGGTCCCACATTACTACGTGATCCAAACCAGAAAAAACCCAGGATCTGTTCAACAAGTATGTGAAAAACGCTAAACTGTGAGCCTGATGAGGGCAAATCTTAGACCTAACCCAGACCTAAGATGCGTTATCCTCTAAAATATTTACCCAGACCAGGTTTCATTGAATGTTTCAGTGTGGTACCACTTTACTACGTGATCCAATCCAGAAATAGCCCATGATCTAGCCATGAAGTATGAGAAATATGCGAAAGTATGAGCCTGATGAGGGCAAATCCCAGACCTATCCCAGACCTAACTTGCGTTGTCCTCTAAGAGATTGATGGAAACCAGGTTTAATTGACTGTTTCAGTGTTGTACTTCATTACTACGTGATCCAAACCCGAAAAAACCCAGGATCTAGCCATCAAGTATGAGAAATATGCGGAAGAATGAGCCTGATGAGAGCAAATCCCAGACCTAACCTAGACCTAGCATGAATTATTCTCTAAAATATTGATCGAAACCAGGTTTAATTGACTGTTTCAGTGTGGTCCCACACTACTACGTGATCCAAACCAGAAAAAACCCAGAATCCGTTCAACAAGTATGTGAAGAATGCGAAAGTATGAGTCTGATGAGGTCAAATCCCATGTCTAACCTAGACCTGACATGCATTATCCTCAAAAATATTGATCGAAACCTGGTTTAATCGACGGTTTCAGTGTGGTACCACACTACTTCGTGATCCAAACCAGAAAAAACCCAGGATCTGTTCAACAAGTATGTGAAAAACGCTAAACTGTGAGCCTGATGAGGGCAAATCTTAGACCTAACCCAGAGCTAAGATGCGTTATCCTCTAAAATATTTATCCAGACCAGGTTTCGTTGGATGTTTCAGTGTGGTACCACTTTACTACGTGATCCAATCCAGAAATAGCCCATGATCTAGCCATGAAGTATGAGAAATATGTGAAAGAATGAGCCTGATGAGAGCAAATCCCAGACCTAACCTAGACCTAACTTGCGTTCTCCTCTAAAATATTGATCGAAACTAGGTTTAATTGACTGTTTCAGTGTTGTACTTCATTACTACGTGATGCAATCCAGAAAAAGCCCAAGATCTATCCATCAAGTATGAGAAATATGCGAAAGAGTGAGCCTGATGGGAGCAAATCCCTGACCTAACCTAGACCTACAATGAATTATTCTCTAAAATATTGATCAAAACCAGGTTTAATTGACTGTTTCAGTGTGGTACCACATTACTACGTGATCCAATCCAGAAATAGCCCAGGATCTAGCCATGAAGTATGGGAAATATGCGAAAGTATGAGCCTGATGAGGGCAAATCCTAGACCTAACCCAGACCTAACATGCGTTATTCTCTAAAATATTTATCAAGACCAGGTTTAATTGAATGTTTCAGTGTGGTACCACACTACTACGTGATCAAAACCAGAAAAAACCCAGGATCCGTTCAACAAGTATGTGAAAAACGCTAAACTGTGAGCCTGATGCGGGCAAATCTTAGACCTAACCCAGAGCTAAGATGCGTTATCCTCTAAAATATTTATCCAGACCAGGTTTCATTGGATGATTCAGTGTGGTACCACTTTACTACGTGATCCAATCCAGGAACAGCCCATGATCTAGCCATGAAGTATGAGAAATATGCGAAAGAATGAGCCTGATGAGAGCAAATCCCAGACCTAACCTAGACCTAACATGCGTTATCCTCTAAAATATTGAGCGAAACCAGGTTTAATGGACTGTTTCAGTGTGGTACCACACTACTTCGTGATCCGAACCAGAGAAAGCCCAGGATCTGTTCAAGAAGTATGTGAAAAACGCTAAACTGTGAGCCTGATGAGGGCAAATCCTAGACCTAACCCAGACCTAACATGCGTTATCCTCTAAAATATTTATCAAGATCAGGTTTAATTGATTGTTTCAGTGTGGTCCCACATTACTACGTGATCCAAACCAGAAAAAACCCAGGATCCGTTCAGCAAGTATGTGAAGAATGCGAAAGTATGAGTCTGATGAGGTCAAATCCCAGACCTATCCCAGACTTAACTTGCGTTATCCTCTAAAATATTGATCGAAACCAGGTTTAATCGACTGTTTCAGCGTGGTACCACATTACTACGTGATACAATCCAGAAACAGCCCAGGATCTAGCCATGAAGTATGAGAAATATGCGAAAGTATGAGCCTGATGAGGGCAAATCCTAGACCTAACCCAAACCTAACATGCGTTATCCTCTAAAATATTTATCAAGACCAGGTTTAATTGAATGTTGCAGTGTGGTGCCACATTACTACGTTAACCAAACCAGAAAAAACCCTGGATCCGTTCAACAAGTATGTTAAAACTGCGACAGTATGACCCTGATGAGGGCAAATCCCAGGCCTAACCTAGACCTAACATGCGTTGTCCTCTAAAATATTGATGGAAACCAGGTTTAATTGACTGTTTCAGTGATGTACTTCATTACTACGTGATGCAATCCAGAAAAAGCCCAGGATCTGTTCTACATGTATGAAAAATATGCGAAAGAATGAGCCTGATGAGAGCAAATCCCAGACCTAACCTAGACCTAACATGAATTATTCTCTAAAATATTGATCGAAACCAGGTTTAATTGACTGTTTCAGTGTGGTACCACATTACTACGTGATCCAATCCGGAAATAGCCCAGGATCTAGCCATGAAGTATGAGAAATATGCGAAAGCATGAGCCTGATGAGGGCAAATCCTAGACCTAACCCAGACCTAACATGCGTTATTCTGTAAAATATTGATGGAAACCAGGTTTAATTGACTGTTTCAGTGTTGTACTTCATTACTACGTGATCCAAAACAGAAAAAACCCAGGATCTGTTCTACATGTATGAAAAATATGCGAAAGAATGAGCCTGATGAGAGCAAATCGCAGACCTGTCCCAGACTTAACTTGCGTTATCCTCTAAAATATTGATCGAAACCAGGTTTAATCGACTGTTTCAGCGTGGTACCACATTACTACGTGATACAATCCAGAAACAGCCCAGGATCTAGCCATGAAGTATGAGAAATATGCGAAAGTATGAGCCTGATGAGGGCAAATCCTAGACCTAACCCTGACCTAACATGCGTGATTCTGTAAAATTTTTATCCAGACCAGGTTTAATTGAATGTTTCATTGTGGTACCTCATTACTACGTGATCAAAACCAGAAAAAACCCAGGATCCGTTCAGCAAGTATGTGAAGAATGCGAAAGTATGAGTCTGATGAGGTCAAATCCCAGGCCTAACCTAGACCTAGCATGAATTATTCTCTAAAATATTGATCGAAACCAGGTTTAATTGACTGTTTCAGTGTGGTCCCACATTACTACGTGATCCAACCCAGAAAAAACCCAGGATCTGTTCAACAAGTATGTGAAAAACGCTAAACTGTGAGCCTGATGAGGGCAAATCTTAGACCTAACCCAGACCTAAGATGCGTTATCCTCTAAAATATTTACCCAGACCAGGTTTCATTGAATGTTTCAGTGTGGTACCACTTTACTACGTGATCCAATCCAGAAATAGCCCATGATCTAGCCATGAAGTATGAGAAATATGCGAAAGTATGAGCCTGATGAGGGCAAATCCCAGACCTATCCCAGACCTAACTTGCGTTGTCCTCTAAGAGATTGATGGTAACCAGGTTTAATTGACTGTTTCAGTGTTGTACTTCATTACTACGTGATCCAAACCCGAAAAAACCCAGGATCTAGCCATCAAGTATGAGAAATATGCGGAAGAATGAGCCTGATGAGAGCAAATCCCAGACCTAACGTAGACCTAGCATGAATTATTCTCTAAAATATTGATCGAAACCAGGTTTAATTGACTGTTTCAGTGTGGTCCCACATTACTACGTGATCCAAACCAGAAAAAACCCAGAATCCGTTCAACAAGTATGTGAAGAATGCGAAAGTATGAGTCTGATGAGGTCAAATCCCAGGTCTAACCTAGACCTAACATGCATTATCCTCAAAAATATTGATCGAAACCTGGTTTAATCGACTGTTTCAGTGTGGTACCACATTACTATGTGATCCAAACCAGAAAATAACCCAGGAACTGTTCAACGAGTATGTGAAGTGTGCGAAAGAATGAGCCTGATGAGAGCAAATCCCAGACCTAACCTAGACCTTACATGCGTTATCCTCTAAAATATTGAGCGAAACCAGGTTTAATGGACTGTTTCAGTGTGGTACCACACTACTTCGTGATCCAAACCAGAAAAAACCCAGGACCTGTTCAACAAGTATGTGAAAAACGCTAAACTGTGAGCCTGATGAGGGCAAATCTTAGACCTAACCCAGACCTAAGATGCGTTATCCTCTAAAATATTTATCCAGACCAGGTTTCATTGGATGTTTCAGTGTGGTACCACTTTACTGCGTGATCCAATCCAGAAATAGCCCATGATCTAGCCATGAAGTATGAGAAATATGTGAAAGAATGAGCCTGATGAGAGCAAATCCCAGACCTAACCTAGACCTAACTTGCGTTCTCCTCTAAAATATTGATCGAAACTAGGTTTAATTGACTGTTTCAGTGTTGTACTTCATTACTACGTGATGCAATCCAGAAAAAGCCCAAGATCTATCCATCAAGTATGAGAAATATGCGAAAGAGTGAGCCTGATGGGAGCAAATCCCTGACCTAACCTAGACCTACAATGAATTATTCTCTAAAATATTGATCAAAACCAGGTTTAATTGACTGTTTCAGTGTGGTACCACATTACTACGTGATCCAATCCAGAAATAGCCCAGGATCTAGCCATGAAGTATGGGAAATATGCGAAAGTATGAGCCTGATGAGGGCAAATCCTAGACCTAACCCAGACCTAACATGCGTTATTCTCTAAAATATTTATCAAGACCAGGTTTAATTGAATGTTTCAGTGTGGTACCACACTACTACGTGATCAAAACCAGAAAAAACCCAGGATCCGTTCAACAAGTATGTGAAAAACGCTAAACTGTGAGCCTGATGCGGGCAAATCTTAGACCTAGCCCAGAGCTAAGATGCGTTATCCTCTAAAATATTTATCCAGACCAGGTTTCATTGGATGATTCAGTGTGGTACCACTTTACTACGTGATGCAATCCAGAAAAAGCCCATGATCTAGCCATCAAGTATGAGAAATATGCGAAAGAATGAGCCTAATGAGAGCAAATCCCAGACCTAACCTAGACCTAACATGCGTTATGCTCTAAAATATTGAGCGAAACCAGGTTTAATGGACTGTTTCAGTGTGGTACCACACTACTTCGTGATCCAAACCAGAAAAAACCCAGGATCTGTTCAACAAGTATGTGAAAAACTCGAAACTGTGAGCCTGATGAGGGCAAATCTTAGACCTAACCTTGACCTAACATGCGTTATCCTCTAAAATATTGAGCGAAACCAGGTTTGATGGACTGTTTCAGTGTGGTACCACACTACTACGGGATCCAAACCAGAAAAAACCCAGGATCTGTTCAACAAGTATGTGAAAAACGCGAAAGTATGAGTCTGATGAGGGCGAATCCCAGACCTATGCCAGACCTAACTTGCGTTGTCCTCTAAAATATTTATCAAGACCAGGTTTAATTGAATGTTTCAGTGTGGTACCACATTACTACGTGATCAAAACCAGAAAAAACCCAGGATCCGTTCAAGAAGTATGTGAAGAATGCGAAAGTATGAGTCTGATCAGTGAAAATCTCAGGCCTTACCTAGACCTAACTTGCGTTGTCCTCTAAAATATTGATCGAAACTTGGTTTAATTGACTGTTTCAGTGTTGTACTTCATTACTACGTGATGCAATCCAGAAAAAGCCCAAGATCTAGCCATCAAGTATGAGAAATATGCGAAAGAGTGAGCCTGATGGGAGCAAATCCCTGACCTAACCTAGACCTACAATGAATTATTCTCTAAAATATTGATCAAAACCAGGTTTAATTGACTGTTTCAGTGTGGTACCACACTACTACGTGATACAAACCAGCAAAAACCCAGGATCTGTTCAACAAGTATGTGAAAAACGCGAAAGTATGAGTCTGATGAGGGCGAATCCCAGACCTATGCCAGACCTAACTTGCGTTGTCCTCTAAAATATTTATCAAGACCAGGTTTAATTGAATGTTTCAGTGTGGTCCCACCTTACTACGTGATCCAAACCAGAAAAAACCCAGTATCTGTTCAACATGTATGAGAAATATGCGAAAGAATGAGCCTGATGTAAGCAAATCCCAGACCTAACCTAGACCTAACATGAATTGTTCTCTAAAATATTGATCGAAACCAGGTTTACTTGACTGCTTCAGTGTGGTCCCACATTACTACGTGATCCAAACCAGAAAAAACCCAGGAGCCGCTCAACAAGTATGTGAAGACAGCGAAAGTATGAGTCTGATGAGGTCAAATCCCAGACCTATCCCAGACTTAACTTGCGTTATCCTCTAAAATATTGATCGAAACCAGGTTTAATCGACTGTTTCAGCGTGGTACCACATTACTACGTGATACAATCCAGAAACAGCCCAGGATCTAGCCATGAAGTATGAGAAATATGCGAAAGCATGAGCCTGATGAGGGCAAATCCTAGACCTAACCCAGACCTAACATGCGTTATTCTCTAAAATATTTATCAAGACCAGGTTTAATTGAATGTTTCAGTGTGGTACCACACTACTACGTGATCAAAACCAGAAAAAACCCAGGATCCGTTCAACAAGTATGTGAAAAACGCTAAACTGTGAGCCTGATGAGGGCAAATCTTAGACCTAACCCAGAGCTAAGGTGCGTTATCCTCTAAAATATTTATCCAGACCAGGTTTCATTGGATGTTTCAGTGTGGTACCACTTTACTACGTGATCCAATCCAGAAACAGCCCATGATCTAGCCATGAAGTATGAGAAATATGCGAAAGTATGAGCCTGATGAGGGCAAATCCTAGACCTAACCCTGACCTAACATGCGTGATTCTGTAAAATTTTTATCAAGACCAGGTTTAATTGAATGTTTCATTGTGGCACCTCATTACTACGTGATCAAAACCAGAAAGAACCCAGGATCCGTTCAACAAGTATGTGAAGAATGCGAAAGTATGAGTCTGATCAGTGAAAATCTCAGGCCTTACCTAGACCTAACATGCGTTGTCCTCTAAAATATTGATGGAAACCAGGTTTCAATGACTGTTTCAGTGTGGTACTACATTACTACGTGATCCAATCCAGAAATAGCCCAGGATCTAGCCATGAAGTATGAGAAATATCCGAAAGCATGAGCCTGATGAGGGCAAATCCTAGACCTAACCCAGACCTAACATGCGTTATTCTGTAAAATATTTATCAAGACCAGGTTTAATTGGATGTTTCAGTGTGGTACCACTTTACTACGTGATCCAATCCAGAAACAGCCCATGATCTAGCCATGAAGTATGAGAAATATGCGAAAGAATGAGCCTGATGAGAGCAAATCCCAGACCTAACCTAGACCTAACATGCGTTATCCTCTAAAATATTGAGCGAAACCAGGTTTAATGGACTGTTTCAGTGTGGTACCACACTACTTCGTGATCCGAACCAGAGAAAGCCCAGGATCTGTTCAAGAAGTATGTGAAAAACGCTAAACTGTGAGCCTGATGAGGGCAAATCCTAGACCTAACCCAGACCTAACATGCGTTATCCTCTAAAATATTTATCAAGATCAGGTTTAATTGATTGTTTCAGTGTGGTCCCACATTACTACGTGATCCAAACCAGAAAAAACCCAGGATCCGTTCAGCAAGTATGTGAAGAATGCGAAAGTATGAGTCTGATGAGGGAAAATCCCAGGCCTAACCTAGACCTAACATGCGCTATCCTCTAAAATATTGATCGAAACCAGGTTTAGTCGACTGTTTCAGTGTGGTCCCACATTACTACGTGATCCAAACCAGAAAAAACCCAGGAGCCGCTCAACAAGTATGTGAAGAATGCGAAAGTATGAGTCTGATGAGGTCAAATCCCAGACCTATCCCAGACTTAACTTGCGTTATCCTCTAAAATATTGATCGAAACCAGGTTTAATCGACTGTTTCAGCGTGGTACCACATTACTACGTGATACAATCCAGAAACAGCCCAGGATCTAGCCATGAAGTATGAGAAATATGCGAAAGTATGAGCCTGATGAGGGCAAATCCTAGACCTAACCCAAACCTAACATGCGTTATCCTCTAAAATATTTATCAAGACCAGGTTTAATTGAATGTTGCAGTGTGGTGCCACATTACTACGTTAGACAAACCAGAAAAAACCCTGGATCCGTTCAACAAGTATGTTAAAACTGCGACAGTATGACCCTGATGAGGGCAAATCCCAGGCCTAACCTAGACCTAACATGCGTTGTCCTCTAAAATATTGATGGAAACCAGGTTTAATTGACTGTTTCAGTGTTGTACTTCATTACTACGTGATGCAATCCAGAAAAAGCCCAGGATCTGTTCTACATGTATGAAAAATATGCGAAAGAATGAGCCTGATGAGAGCAAATCCCAGACCTAACCTAGACCTAACATGAATTATTCTCTAAAATATTGATCGAAACCAGGTTTAATTGACTGTTTCAGTGTGGTACCACATTACTACGTGATCCAATCCAGAAATAGCCCAGGATCTAGCCATGAAGTATGAGAAATATGCGAAAGCATGAGCCTGATGAGGGCAAATCCTAGACCTAACCCAGACCTAACATGCGTTATTCTGTAAAATATTGATGGAAACCAGGTTTAATTGACTGTTTCAGTGTTGTACTTCATTACTACGTGATCCAAAACTGAAAAAACCCAGGATCTGTTCTACATGTATGAAAAATATGCGAAAGAATGAGCCTGATGAGAGCAAATCCCAGACCTAACCTAGACCTAACATGAATTATTCTCTAAAATATTGATCGAAACCAGGTTTAACTGACTGTTTCAGTGTGGTACCTCATTACTACGTGATCCAATCCAGAAATAGCCCAGGATCTAGCCATGAAGTATGAGAAATATGCGAAAGTATGAGCCTGATGAGGGCAAATCCTAGACCTAACCCTGACCTAACATGCGTTATTCTGTAAAATTTTTATCAAGACCAGGTTTAATTGAATGTTTCATTGTGGTACCTCATTACTACGTGATCAAAACCAGAAAAAACCCAGGATCCGTTCAACAAGTATGTGAAGAATGCGAAAGTATGAGTCTGATGAGGTCAAATCCCAGGCCTAACCTAGACCTAGCATGAATTATTCTCTAAAATATTGATCGAAACCAGGTTTAATTGACTGTTTCAGTGTGGTCCCACATTACTACGTGATCCAAACCAGAAAAAACCCAGGATCTGTTCAACAAGTATGTGAAAAACGCTAAACTGTGAGCCTGATGAGGGCAAATCTTAGACCTAACCCAGACCTAAGATGCGTTATCCTCTAAAATATTTACCCAGACCAGGTTTCATTGAATGTTTCAGTGTGGTACCACTTTACTACGTGATCCAATCCAGAAATAGCCCATGATCTAGCCATGAAGTATGAGAAATATGCGAAAGTATGAGCCTGATGAGGGCAAATCCCAGACCTATCCCAGACCTAACTTGCGTTGTCCTCTAAGAGATTGATGGAAACCAGGTTTAATTGACTGTTTCAGTGTTGTACTTCATTACTACGTGATCCAAACCCGAAAAAACCCAGGATCTAGCCATCAAGTATGAGAAATATGCGGAAGAATGAGCCTGATGAGAGCAAATCCCAGACCTAACCTAGACCTAGCATGAATTATTCTCTAAAATATTGATCGAAACCAGGTTTAATTGACTGTTTCAGTGTGGTCCCACACTACTACGTGATCCAAACCAGAAAAAACCCAGAATCCGTTCAACAAGTATGTGAAGAATGCGAAAGTATGAGTCTGATGAGGTCAAATCCCATGTCTAACCTAGACCTGACATGCATTATCCTCAAAAATATTGATCGAAACCTGGTTTAATCGACGGTTTCAGTGTGGTACCACACTACTTCGTGATCCAAACCAGAAAAAACCCAGGATCTGTTCAACAAGTATGTGAAAAACGCTAAACTGTGAGCCTGATGAGGGCAAATCTTAGACCTAACCCAGAGCTAAGATGCGTTATCCTCTAAAATATTTATCCAGACCAGGTTTCGTTGGATGTTTCAGTGTGGTACCACTTTACTACGTGATCCAATCCAGAAATAGCCCATGATCTAGCCATGAAGTATGAGAAATATGTGAAAGAATGAGCCTGATGAGAGCAAATCCCAGACCTAACCTAGACCTAACTTGCGTTCTCCTCTAAAATATTGATCGAAACTAGGTTTAATTGACTGTTTCAGTGTTGTACTTCATTACTACGTGATGCAATCCAGAAAAAGCCCAAGATCTATCCATCAAGTATGAGAAATATGCGAAAGAGTGAGCCTGATGGGAGCAAATCCCTGACCTAACCTAGACCTACAATGAATTATTCTCTAAAATATTGATCAAAACCAGGTTTAATTGACTGTTTCAGTGTGGTACCACATTACTACGTGATCCAATCCAGAAATAGCCCAGGATCTAGCCATGAAGTATGGGAAATATGCGAAAGTATGAGCCTGATGAGGGCAAATCCTAGACCTAACCCAGACCTAACATGCGTTATTCTCTAAAATATTTATCAAGACCAGGTTTAATTGAATGTTTCAGTGTGGTACCACACTACTACGTGATCAAAACCAGAAAAAACCCAGGATCCGTTCAACAAGTATGTGAAAAACGCTAAACTGTGAGCCTGATGCGGGCAAATCTTAGACCTAACCCAGAGCTAAGATGCGTTATCCTCTAAAATATTTATCCAGACCAGGTTTCATTGGATGATTCAGTGTGGTACCACTTTACTACGTGATCCAATCCAGGAACAGCCCATGATCTAGCCATGAAGTATGAGAAATATGCGAAAGAATGAGCCTGATGAGAGCAAATCCCAGACCTAACCTAGACCTAACATGCGTTATCCTCTAAAATATTGAGCGAAACCAGGTTTAATGGACTGTTTCAGTGTGGTACCACACTACTTCGTGATCCGAACCAGAGAAAGCCCAGGATCTGTTCAAGAAGTATGTGAAAAACGCTAAACTGTGAGCCTGATGAGGGCAAATCCTAGACCTAACCCAGACCTAACATGCGTTATCCTCTAAAATATTTATCAAGATCAGGTTTAATTGATTGTTTCAGTGTGGTCCCACATTACTACGTGATCCAAACCAGAAAAAACCCAGGATCCGTTCAGCAAGTATGTGAAGAATGCGAAAGTATGAGTCTGATGAGGTCAAATCCCAGACCTATCCCAGACTTAACTTGCGTTATCCTCTAAAATATTGATCGAAACCAGGTTTAATCGACTGTTTCAGCGTGGTACCACATTACTACGTGATACAATCCAGAAACAGCCCAGGATCTAGCCATGAAGTATGAGAAATATGCGAAAGTATGAGCCTGATGAGGGCAAATCCTAGACCTAACCCAAACCTAACATGCGTTATCCTCTAAAATATTTATCAAGACCAGGTTTAATTGAATGTTGCAGTGTGGTGCCACATTACTACGTTAACCAAACCAGAAAAAACCCTGGATCCGTTCAACAAGTATGTTAAAACTGCGACAGTATGACCCTGATGAGGGCAAATCCCAGGCCTAACCTAGACCTAACATGCGTTGTCCTCTAAAATATTGATGGAAACCAGGTTTAATTGACTGTTTCAGTGATGTACTTCATTACTACGTGATGCAATCCAGAAAAAGCCCAGGATCTGTTCTACATGTATGAAAAATATGCGAAAGAATGAGCCTGATGAGAGCAAATCCCAGACCTAACCTAGACCTAACATGAATTATTCTCTAAAATATTGATCGAAACCAGGTTTAATTGACTGTTTCAGTGTGGTACCACATTACTACGTGATCCAATCCGGAAATAGCCCAGGATCTAGCCATGAAGTATGAGAAATATGCGAAAGCATGAGCCTGATGAGGGCAAATCCTAGACCTAACCCAGACCTAACATGCGTTATTCTGTAAAATATTGATGGAAACCAGGTTTAATTGACTGTTTCAGTGTTGTACTTCATTACTACGTGATCCAAAACAGAAAAAACCCAGGATCTGTTCTACATGTATGAAAAATATGCGAAAGAATGAGCCTGATGAGAGCAAATCGCAGACCTGTCCCAGACTTAACTTGCGTTATCCTCTAAAATATTGATCGAAACCAGGTTTAATCGACTGTTTCAGCGTGGTACCACATTACTACGTGATACAATCCAGAAACAGCCCAGGATCTAGCCATGAAGTATGAGAAATATGCGAAAGTATGAGCCTGATGAGGGCAAATCCTAGACCTAACCCTGACCTAACATGCGTGATTCTGTAAAATTTTTATCCAGACCAGGTTTAATTGAATGTTTCATTGTGGTACCTCATTACTACGTGATCAAAACCAGAAAAAACCCAGGATCCGTTCAGCAAGTATGTGAAGAATGCGAAAGTATGAGTCTGATGAGGTCAAATCCCAGGCCTAACCTAGACCTAGCATGAATTATTCTCTAAAATATTGATCGAAACCAGGTTTAATTGACTGTTTCAGTGTGGTCCCACATTACTACGTGATCCAACCCAGAAAAAACCCAGGATCTGTTCAACAAGTATGTGAAAAACGCTAAACTGTGAGCCTGATGAGGGCAAATCTTAGACCTAACCCAGACCTAAGATGCGTTATCCTCTAAAATATTTACCCAGACCAGGTTTCATTGAATGTTTCAGTGTGGTACCACTTTACTACGTGATCCAATCCAGAAATAGCCCATGATCTAGCCATGAAGTATGAGAAATATGCGAAAGTATGAGCCTGATGAGGGCAAATCCCAGACCTATCCCAGACCTAACTTGCGTTGTCCTCTAAGAGATTGATGGTAACCAGGTTTAATTGACTGTTTCAGTGTTGTACTTCATTACTACGTGATCCAAACCCGAAAAAACCCAGGATCTAGCCATCAAGTATGAGAAATATGCGGAAGAATGAGCCTGATGAGAGCAAATCCCAGACCTAACGTAGACCTAGCATGAATTATTCTCTAAAATATTGATCGAAACCAGGTTTAATTGACTGTTTCAGTGTGGTCCCACATTACTACGTGATCCAAACCAGAAAAAACCCAGAATCCGTTCAACAAGTATGTGAAGAATGCGAAAGTATGAGTCTGATGAGGTCAAATCCCAGGTCTAACCTAGACCTAACATGCATTATCCTCAAAAATATTGATCGAAACCTGGTTTAATCGACTGTTTCAGTGTGGTACCACATTACTATGTGATCCAAACCAGAAAATAACCCAGGAACTGTTCAACGAGTATGTGAAGTGTGCGAAAGAATGAGCCTGATGAGAGCAAATCCCAGACCTAACCTAGACCTTACATGCGTTATCCTCTAAAATATTGAGCGAAACCAGGTTTAATGGACTGTTTCAGTGTGGTACCACACTACTTCGTGATCCAAACCAGAAAAAACCCAGGACCTGTTCAACAAGTATGTGAAAAACGCTAAACTGTGAGCCTGATGAGGGCAAATCTTAGACCTAACCCAGACCTAAGATGCGTTATCCTCTAAAATATTTATCCAGACCAGGTTTCATTGGATGTTTCAGTGTGGTACCACTTTACTGCGTGATCCAATCCAGAAATAGCCCATGATCTAGCCATGAAGTATGAGAAGTATGCGAAAGAATGAGCCTGATGAGAGCAAATCCCAGACCTAACCTAGACCTTACATGCGTTATCCTCTAAAATATTGAGCGAAACCAGGTTTAATGGACTGTTTCAGTGTGGTACCACACTACTTCGTGATCCAAACCAGAAAAAACCCAGGATCTGTTCAACAAGTATGTGAAAAACGCAAAACTGTGAGCCTGATGAGAGCAAATCCCAGACCTATCCTAGACCTTACATGCGTTATCCTCAAAAATATTGATCGAAACCTGGTTTAATCGACTGTTTCAGTGTGGTTCCACATTACTACGTGATCCAAACCAGAAAAAACCCAGGATCTAGCCATCAAGTACGAGAAATATGCGAAAGAATGTGCCTGATGAGAGCAAATCCCAGACCTATCCTAGACCTTACATGCGTTATCCTCTAAAATATTGAGCGAAACCAGGTTTAATGGACTGTTTCAGTGTGGTCCCACATTACTACGTGATCCAAACCAGAAGTAACCCAGGATCTGTTCTACATGTATGAAAAATATGCGAAAGAATGAGCCTGATGAGAGCAAATCCCAGACCTAACCTAGACCTAACATGAATTATTCTCTAAAATATTGATCGAAACCAGGTTTAATTGACTGTTTCAGTGTGGTGCCACATTACTACGTGATTCAATCCAGAAATAGCCCAGGATCTAGCCATGAAGTATGAGAAATATGCGAAAGTATGAGCCTGATGTGGGCAAATCCTAGACCTAACCCAGACCTAACATGCGTTATTCTGTAAAATTTTTATCAAGATCAGGTTTAATTGAATGTTTCATTGTGGTACCTCATTACTACGTGATGCAATCCAGAAAAAGCCCAGGATCTAGCCATGAAGTATGAGAAATATGCGAAAGTAAGAGCCTGATGAGGGCAAATCCTAGACCTATCCCAGACCTAACTTGTGTTATCCTCTAAAATATTGATCGAAACCAGGTTTAATTGACTGTCTCAGCGTGGTACCACATTACTACGTGTTACAATCCAGAAACAGCCCAGGATTTAGCCATGAAGTATGAGAAATATGCGAAAGTATGAGCCTGATGAGGGCAAATCCTAGACCTAACCCAGACCTAACAGGCGTTATCCTCTAAAATATTTATCAAGATCAGGTTTAATTGAATGTTTCGGTGTGGTACCGCATTACTACGTGATCCAAACCATAAAAAGGCTGGGATCAGGCCAACAAGTAAGCGAAAAACGCGAAAGTATGAGCCAGATGATTGCAAATACCAGAACTCACCCAGACATAACCAGCGCTATCCTCTAAAATACTAATCTGAACCAGGGTTAATTGACTGTTTCAGTGTGGTACCACATTACTACGTGATCCAAACCAGAGAAAGGCCAGGATCTGGCCAACAAGTATGCGAAAAACGCGAAAGTACGAGCCAGATAAGGACAAATCCCAGACCTACCCGAGACATAACCAGCGTTATCCTCTAAAATATAAATCGCAACCAGGCTTAATTGACTGTTTCGGTGTTGTGCCGTATTACTACGTGATCCAAATCAGAAAAAGGCCAGGATCTGGCCACCAAGAATGCGAAAAATGCGAAAGTACGAGCCAGATGATTGCAAATACCAGCACTATCCCAGACATAACCAGCGCTATCCTCTAAAATACTAATCTGAACCAGGGTTAATTGACTGTTTCAGTGTGGTACCACATTACTACGTGATCCAAACCAGAGAAAGGCCAGGATCTGGCCAACAAGTATGCGAAAAACGCGAAAGTACGAGCCAGATAAGGACAAATCCCAGACCTACCCGAGACATAACCAGCGTTATCCTCTAAAATATAAATCGCAACCAGGTTTAATTGACTGTTTCGGTGTTGTGCCGTATTACTACGTGATCCAAATCAGAAAAAGGCCAGGATCTGGCCACCAAGAATGCGAAAAATGCGAAAGTACGAGCCAGATGATTGCAAATACCAGCACTATCCCAGACATAACCAGCGATATCCTCTAAAATACAAATCGGAACCAGCTTCTATTGACTGGTTCAGTGTGGTACCACACTACTACGTGATCGAAACCAGAAAAAGGCCAGGATCTGGCCAACAAGTATGCGACAAACGCGAAAGTATGAGGCAGATGATTGCAAATACCAGAACTAACCCAGGCATAACCAGCGTTATCCTCTAAAGTATTAATCGGAACCAGGTTTAATTGACTGTTTCAGTGTGGTACCACTTTACTACGTGGTCCAAGCCAGAAGAAGGCCAGGATGTGGCCAACAAGTATGCGAGAAATGCGAAAGTACGAGCCAGATGATGGCAAATACCAGACCTATCCGAGACATAACCGGCGTTATCCTCTAAAATATTAATCGCAACCAGGATAAATTGACTGTTTCGGTGTGGTACCACATTACTACGTGGTCCAAGCCAGAAAAAGGCAAGGATCTGGCCAACAAGTATGCGAAAAACGCGAAAGTACGAGCCAGATGAGGACAAATCCCAGACCTACCCGAGACATAACCGGCGTTATCCTCTAAAATATTAATCGCAACCAGTTTAATTGACTGTTTCGGTGTGGTACCACATTACTACGTGATCCGAACCAGAAAAAGCCCAGGATCTGGCCATCAAGTATGCGAAAAACGCGAATATATGAGCCATATGATTGCAAATACCAGAACTAACCCTGACATAACCAGCGTTATCCTCTAAAATACGCATCGGAACATGCTTTTAATGACTGTTTCAGTGTGGTACCACATTACAACCTGATCCAAACCAGAAAAAGCCCAGGATCGGGCCAACAAGAATGCGAAAAATGCGAAAGTACGAGCCTGATGAGGGAAACTCCCAGAGCTAACCGAGACGTAACCGGAGTTATCCCCTAAAATATTAATCGCAACCAGGTGTAATTGACTGTTTCGGTGTGGTACCGCATTGCTACGATGATCCAAACCAGAAAGAGGCCAGGATCTGGCCAACAAGTATGCGAAAAATGCGAAAGTATGAGCCAGATGATTGCAAATACCTGAACTAACCCAGACATAACCAGCGATATCCTCTAAAATATTAATCGCAACCAGGTTTAATTGACTGTTTCGGTGTGGTACTGCATTACTACGTGATCCAGACCAGAAAAAGGCCAGGATCTGGCCAACAAGTATGCGCAAAATGCGAAAGTACGAGCCAGTTGAGGGCAAATCCCAGACCAAAACGAGACGTAACCGGCGTTATCCCCTAAAATATTAATCGCAACCAGGTTTAATTGACTGTTTCGGTGTGGTACCGCATTACTACGTGATCCAAACCAGAAAAAGGCCAGGATCTGGCCAACAAGTATGCGAAAAATGCGAAAGTATGAGCCAGATGATTGCAAATTCCAGAACTAACCCTGACATAACCAGCGTTATCCTCTAGAATAAGAATCGGAACATGGTTTTAATGACTGTTTCAGTGTTGTAACACATTACTACGTGATCCAAACCAGAAAAATCCCAGAATGGGGCCATCAAGAATGCGAAAAACGCGAAAGTACGAGCCAGATGAGGGAAAATCCCAGACCAAAACGAGACGTAACCGCGTTGTCCCCTAAAATATTAATCGCAACCAGGTTTAATTGACTGTTTCGGTGTGGTACTGCATTACTACGTGATCCAGACCAGAAAAAGGCCAGGATCTGGCCAACAAGTATGCGAAAAACGCGAAAGTATAAGCCAGATGATTGCAAATACCAGAACTAACCCAGGCATAACCAGCGTTATCCTCTAAAAGACTAAGCGGAACCAGCTTCTATTGACTGTTTCAGTGTGGTACCACATTACTACGTGATCCAAGCCAAAAAAAGGCCAGGATCTGGCCAACAAGTATGCGAAAAACGCGAAAGTACGAGCCAGATGATTGCAAATACCAGAACTCACCCAGACATAACCAGCGCTATCCTCTAAAATACTAATCTGGACCAGGGTTAATTGACTGTTTCAGTGTGGTACCACATTACTACGTGATCCAAACCAGAAAAATCCCAGGATCGGGCCAACAAGAACGCGAAAAATGCGAAAGTACGATCCAGATGAGGACAAATCCCAGACCTACCCGAGACATAACCGGCGTTATCCTCTAAAATATTAATCGCAACCAGGTTTAATTGACTATTTCGGTGTGGAACCTCATTACTACGGGATCTACAACAGAAAAAACCCAGGATCTGGTCAACAAGTATGCGAAAAACGCGAAAGTATGAGCCAGAGGATTGCAAATACCAGAACTAACCCAGACATAACCAGCGTTGTCCTCTAAAATACTTATCGGAACCAGCTTCTATTGACTGTTTCAGTGTGGTACCACATTACTACGGGATCCAAAACAGAAAAAACCCAGGATCTGGCCAAAAAGTATGCGACAAACGCGAAAGTATGAGGCAGATGATTGCAAATACCGGAACTAACCCAGGCATAACCAGCGTTATCCTCTAAAGTATTAATCGCAACCAGGTTAAATTGACTGTTTCGTTGTGGAACCACATTACTGCGGGATCCAACCCAGAAAAAACCCAGGGTCTGGCCAACAAGTATGCGAAAAATGCGAAAGTACGATCCAGATGAGGGCAAATCTCAGACCTAACCGAGACATAACCGGCGTTATCCTCTAAAATATTATTCGCAACCAGGTTTAATTGACTGTTTCGGTGTGGTACCGCATTACTACGTGATCCACAACAGAAAAAACCCAGGATCTGGTCAACAAGCATGCGAAAAACGCGAAAGTATGAGCCAGAGGATTGCAAATACCAGAACTAACCCAGACATAACCAGCGTTATCCTCTAAAATACTTATCGGAACCAGCTTCTATTGACTGTTTCAGTGTGGTGCCACTTTGCTACGTGGTCCAAGCCAGAAGAAGGCCAGGATGTGGCCAACAAGTATGCGAAAAATGCGAAAGTACGAGCCAGATGAGGGCAAATACCAGACCTAACCGAGACATAACCGGCGTTATCCTCTAAAATATTAATCGCAACCAGGTTAAATTGACTGTTTCGTTGTGGAACCACATTACTGCGTGATCCAACCCAGAAAAAACCCAGGGTCTGGCCAACAAGTATGCGAAAAATGCGAAAGTACGATCCAGATGAGGGCAAATCTCAGACCTAACCGAGACATAACCGGCGTTATCCTCTAAAATATTATTCGCAACCAGGTTTAATTGACTGTTTCGGTGTGGTACCACATTACTACGTGGTACAAGCCAGAAAAAGGCAAGGATCTGGCCAACAAGTATGCGAAAAACGCGAAAGTACGAGCCAGATGAGGACAAATCCCAGACCTACCCGAGACATAACCGGCGTTATCCTCTAAAATATTAATCGCAACCAGCTTCTATTGACTGTTTCAGTGTGGTACCACATTACTACGTGATCCAAACCAGAAAAAGCCCAGGATCTGGCCAACAAGTATGCGAAAAACGCGAATATATGAGCCATATGATTGCAAATACCAGAACTAACCCTGACATAACCAGCGTTATCCTCTAAAATACGCATCGGAACATGCTTTTAATGACTGTTTCAGTGTGGTACCACATTACAACGTGATCCAAACCAGAAAAAGCCCAGGATCGGGCCAACAAGAACGCGAAAAACGCGAAAGTACGAGCCAGATAAGGACAAATCCCAGACCTACCCGAGACATAACCGGCGTTATCCTCTAAAATATTAATCGCAACCAGGTTTAATTGACTGTTTCGGTGTGGAACCTCATTACTACGGGATCTACAACAGAAAAAACCCAGGATCTGGTCAACAAGTATGCGAAAAACGCGAAAGTATGAGCCAGAGGATTGCAAATACCAGAACTAACCCAGACATAACCAGCGTTGTCCTCTAAAATACTTATCGGAACCAGCTTCTATTGACTGTTTCAGTGTGGTACCACATTACTACGGGATCCAAAACAGAAAAAACCCAGGATCTGGCCAAAAAGTATGCGACAAACGCGAAAGTATGAGGCAGATGATTGCAAATACCGGAACTAACCCAGGCATAACCAGCGTTATCCTCTAAAGTATTAATCGCAACCAGGTTAAATTGACTGTTTCGTTGTGGAACCACATTACTGCGGGATCCAACCCAGAAAAAACCCAGGGTCTGGCCAACAAGTATGCGAAAAATGCGAAAGTACGATCCAGATGAGGGCAAATCTCAGACCTAACCGAGACATAACCGGCGTTATCCTCTAAAATATTATTCGCAACCAGGTTTAATTGACTGTTTCGGTGTGCTACCGCATTACTACGTGATCCACAACAGAAAAAACCCAGGATCTGGTCAACAAGCATGCGAAAAACGCGAAAGTATGAGCCAGAGGATTGCAAATACCAGAACTAACCCAGACATAACCAGCGTTATCCTCTAAAATACTTATCGGAACCAGCTTCTATTGACTGTTTCAGTGTGGTGCCACTTTGCTACGTGGTCCAAGCCAGAAGAAGGCCAGGATGTGGCCAACAAGTATGCGAAAAATGCGAAAGTACGAGCCAGATGAGGGCAAATACCAGACCTAACCGAGACATAACCGGCGTTATCCTCTAAAATATTAATCGCAACCAGGTTAAATTGACTGTTTCGTTGTGGAACCACATTACTGCGGGATCCAACCCAGAAAAAACCCAGGGTCTGGCCAACAAGTATGCGAAAAATGCGAAAGTACGATCCAGATGAGGGCAAATCTCAGAACTATCCCAGACATACCCAGCGTTATCCACTAAAATATTATTCGCAACCAGGTTTAATTGACTGTTTCGGTGTGGTACCACATTACTACGTGGTCCAAGCCAGAAAAAGGCCAGGATCTGGCCAACAAGTATGCGAAAAATGCGAAAGTACGAGCCAGGTGAGGGCAAATACCATACCTAACCGAGACATTACCGGCTTTATCCTCTAAAATATTAATCGCAACCAGATTTAATTGACTGTTTCAGTGTGGTACCGCATTACTACGTGATCCAAACCAGAAAGAGGCCAGGATCTGGCCAACAAGTATGCGAAAAACGCGAAAGTACGAGCCAGATGATTGCAAATACCAGAACTCACCCAGACATAACCAGCGCTATCCTCTAAAATACTAATCTGAACCAGGGTTAATTGACTGTTTCAGTGTCGTACCACATTACTACGTGATCCAAACCAGAGAAAGGCCAGGATCTGGCCAACAAGTATGCGAAAAACGCGAAAGGACGAGCCAGATAAGGACAAATCCCAGACCTACCCGAGACATAACCGGCGTTATCCTCTAAAATATTAATCGCAACCAGGTTTAATTGACTGCTTCGGTGTGGTACCACATTACTACGTGGTCCAAGCCAGAAAAAGGCTAGGATCTGGCCAACAAGTATGCGAAAAACGCGAAAGTACGAGCCAGATGAGGACAAATCCCAGACCTACCCGAGACATAACCGGCGTTATCCTCTAAAATATTAATCGCAACCAGTTTAATTGACTGTTTCGGTGTGGTACCACATTACTACGTGATCCGAACCTGAAAAAGCCCAGGATCTGGCCATCAAGTATGCGAAAAACGCGAATATATGAGCCATATGATTGCAAATACCAGAACTAACCCTGACATAACCAGCGTTATCCTCTAAAATACGCATCGGATCATGCTTTTAATGACTGTTTCAGTGTGGTACCACCTTACAACCTGATCCAAACCAGAAAAAGCCCAGGATCGGGCCAACAAGAATGCGAAAAATGCGAAAGTACGAGCCAGTTGAGGGCAAATCCCAGACCAAAACGAGACGTAACCGGCGTTATCCCCAAAAATATTAATCGCAACCAGGTTTAATTGACTGTTTCGGTGTGGTACCGCATTACTACGTGATCCAAACCAGAAAAAGGCCAGGATCTGGCCAACAAGTATGCGAAAAATGCGAAAGTATGAGCCAGATGATTGCAAATTCCAGAACTAACCCTGACATAACAAGCGTTATCCTCTAGAATACGAATCGGAACATGGTTTTAATGACTGTTTCAGTGTTGTAACACATTACTACGTGATCCAAGCCAAAAAAAGGCCAGGATCTGACCAGCAAGTATGCGAAAAACGCGAAAGTATGAGCCAGATGATTGCAAATACCAGAACAATCCCAGGCATAACCAGCGTTATCCTCTAAAATACTAAGCGGAACCAGCTTTTATTGACAGTGTGGTACCACATTACTACGTGATCCAAACCAGAAAAAGCCCAGGATCTGGCCAACAAGTATGCGAAAAACGCGAAAGTACGAGCCAGATGATTGCAAATACCAGAACTCACCCAGACATAACCAGCGCTATCCTCTAAAATACTAATCTGAACCAGGGTTAATTGACTGTTTCGGTGTGGTACCGCATTACTACGTGATCCACAACAGAAAAAACCCAGGATCTGGTCAACAAGTATGCGAAAAACGCGAAAGTATGAGCCAGAGGATTGCAAATACCAGAACTAAGCCAGACATAACCAGCGTTATCCTCTAAAATACTTATCGGAACCAGCTTCTATTGACTGTTTCAGTGTGGTACCACTTTACTACGTGGTCCAAGCCAGAAGAAGGCCAGGATGTGGCCAACAAGTATGCGAAAAATGCAAAAGTACGAGCCAGATGAGGGCAAATACCAGACCTAACCGAGACATAACCGGCGTTATCCTCTAAAATATTATTCGCAACCAGGTTTAATTGACTGTTTCGGTGTGGTACCACATTACTACGTGGTCCAAGCCAGAAAAAGGCAAGGATCTGGCCAACAAGTATGCGAAAAACGCGAAAGTACGAGCCAGATGAGGACAAATCCCAGACCTTCCCGAGACATAACCGGCGTTATCCTCTAAAATATTAATCGCAACCAGCTTCTATTGACTGTTTCAGTGTGGTACCACATTACTACGTGATCCAAACCAGAAAAAGCCCAGGATCTGGCCAACAAGTATGCGAAAAACGCGAATGTACGAGCCTGATGAGGGAAAATCCCAGACCTAACCGAGACGTAACCGGCGTTATCCCCTAAAATATTAATCGCAACCAGGTGTAATTGACTGTTTCGGTGTGGTACCGCATTGCTACGATGATCCAAACCAGAAAGAGGCCAGGATCTGGCCAACAAGTATGCGAAAAATGCGAAAATATGGGCCAGATGATTGCAAATACCAGAACTAGCCCAGACATAACCAGCGATATCCTCTAAAATACGCATAGGAACATGCTTTTAATGACTGTTTCAGTGTGGTACCACATTACAACGTGACCCAAACCAGAAAAAGCCCAGGATCGGGCCAACAAGAATGCGAAAAATGCGAAAGTACGAGCCTGATGAGGGAAAATCCCAGACCTAACCGAGACGTAACCGGCGTTATCCCCTAAAATATTAATCGCAACCAGGTGTAATTGACTGTTTCGGTGTGGTACCGCATTGCTACGATGATCCACCCCAGAAAGAGGCCAGGATCTGGCCAACAAGTATGCGAAGAATGCGAAAGTATGAGCCAGATGATTGCAAATACCAGAACTAACCCAGACATAACCAGCGATATCCTCTAAAATATTAATCGCAACCAGGTTTAATTGACTGTTTCGGTGTAGTACTGCATTACTACGTGATCCAGACCAGAAAAAGGCCAGGATCTGGCCAACAAGTATGCGCAAAATGCGCAAGTACGAGCCAGTTGAGGGCAAATCCCAGACCAAACCGAGACATAACCGGCGTTATCCTCTAAAATATTAATCGCAACCAGGTTTAATTGACTGTTTCGGTGTGGTACCGCATTACTACGTGATCCAAACCAGAAAAAGGCCAGGATCTGTTCAACAAGTATGTGAAAAACGCGAAAGTATGAGTCTGATGAGGTCAAATCCCAGACCTATCCCAGACTTAACTTGCGTTATCCTCTAAAATATTGATCGAAACCAGGTTTAATCGACTGTTTCAGCGTGGTATCACATTAGTACGTGATACAATCCAGAAACAGCCCAGGATCTAGCCATGAAGTATGAGAAATATGCGAAAGTATGAGCCTGATGAGGGCAAATCCTAGACCTAACCCAATCCTAAAATGCGTTATCCTCTAAAATATTTATCAAGACCAGGTTTAATTGAATGTTTCAGTGTGGTACCACATTAATACGTGAACCAAACCAGAAAAAACCCAGGATCCGTTCAACAAGTATGTTAAAACTGCGACAGTATGACCCTGATGAGGGCAAATCCCAGGCCTAACCTAGACCTAACATGCGTTGTCCTCTAAAATATTGATGGAAACCAGGTTTAATGGACTGTTTCAGTGTGGCACCACTTTACTACGTGATCCAAAGCAGAAAAAACCCTCGATCAGGCCAACATGTATGTTAAAACTGCGAAAGTATGACCCTGATGAGGGCAAATCCCAGGACTAACCTAGACCTAACTTGCGTTATCCTCTAAAATATTGATCGAAACCAGGTTTAATCGACTGTTTCAGCGTGGTACCACATTACTACGTGATCCAATCCAGAAATAGCCCAGGATCTAGCCATGAAGTATGAGAAATATGCGAAAGTATGAGCCTGATGAGGGCAAATCCTAGACCTAACCCAGACCTAACATGCGTTATTCTCTAAAATATTTATCTAGACCAGGTTTAATTGAATGTTTCAGTGTGGTACCACATTACTGCGTGATCAAAACCAGAAAAAACCCAGGATCCGTTCAACAAGTATGTGAAGAATGCGAAAGTATCAGTCTGATCAGTGAAAATCTCAGGCCTTACCTAGACCTAACATGCGTTGTCCTCTAAAATATTGATGGAAACCAGGTTTGAATGACTGTTTCAGTATGGTACTGCATTACTACAAGATGCAATCCAGAAATAGCCCAGGATCTAGCCATCAAGTATGAGAAATATGCGAAAGAATGAGCCTGATGAGAGCAAATCCCAGACCTAACCTAGACCTAACATGCGTTATCCTCTAAGATATTGAGCGAAACCAGGTTTAATGGACTGTTTCAGTGTGGTACCACACTACTTCGTGATCCAAACCAGAGAAAGCCCAGGATCTGTTCAAGAAGTATGTGAAAAACGCTAAACTGTGAGCCTGATGAGAGCAAATCCTAGACCTAACCCAGACCTAACATGCGTTATCCTCTAAAATATTTATCAAGACCAGGTTTAATTGAATGTTTCAGTGTGGTACCACATTACTACGTGAACCAAACCAGAAAGAACCCAGGATCCGTTCAACAAGTATGTTAAAACTGCGACAGTATGACCCTGATGAGGGCAAATCCCAGACCTAACCTAGACCTAACATGAATTATTCTCTAAAATATTGATCGAAACCAGGTTTACTTGACTGCTTCAGTGTGGTCCCACATTACTACGTGATCCAAACCAGAAAAAACCCAGGATCCGTTCAGCAAGTATGTGAAGAATGCGAAAGTATGAGTCTGATGAGGGAAAATCCCAGGCCTAACCTAGACCTAACATGCGCTATCCTCTAAAATATTGATCGAAACCAGGTTTAGTCGAATGTTTCAGTGTGGTCCCACATTACTACGTGATCCAAACCAGAAAAAACCCAGAATCCGTTCAACAAGTATGTGAAGAATGCGAAAGTATGAGTCTGATGAGGTCAAATCCCAGGCCTAACCTAGACCTAACATGTGTTATCCTCAAAAATATTGATCAAGACCTGGTTTAATCGACTGTTTCAGTGTGGTACCACATTACTATGTGATCCAAACCAGAAAATAACCCAGGATCTGTTCAACGAGTATGTGAAGTGTGCGAAAGTATGAGTCTGATGAGGTCAAATCCCAGACCATTCCCAGACTTAACTTGCGTTATCCTCTAAAATATTGATCGAAACCAGGTTTAATCGACTGTTTCAGTGTGGTACCACATTACTACGTGATCCAAACCAGAAAAAACCCAGGATCTAGCCATCAAGTACGAGAAATATGCGAAAGAATGAGCCTGATGAGAGCAAATCCCAGACCTAACCTAGACCTTACATGCGTTATCCTCTAAAATATTGAGCGAAACCAGGTTTAATGGACTGTTTCAGTGTGGTACCACACTACTTCGTGATCCAAACCAGAAAAAACCCAGGATCTGTTCAACAAGTATGTGAAAAACGCTAAACTGTGAGCCTGATGAGAGCAAATCCCAGACCTATCCTAGACCTTACATGCGTTATCCTCTAAAATATTGAGCGAAACCAGGTTTAATGGACTGTTTCAGTGTGGTCCCACATTACTACGTGATCCAAACCAGAAATAACCCAGGATCTGTTCTACATGTATGAACAATATGCGGAAGAATGAGCCTGATGAGAGCAAATCCCAGACCTAACCTAGACCTAACATGAATTATTCTCTAAAATATTGATCGAAACAAGGTATAATTGACTGTTTCAGTGTGGTACCACATTACTACGTGATTCAATCCAGAAATAGCCCTGGATCTAGCCATGAAGTATGAGAAATATGCGAAAGTATGAGCCTGATGAGGGCAAATCCTAGACCTAACCCAGACCTAACATGCGTTATTCTGTAAAATTTTCATCAAGACCAGGTTTAATTGAATGTTTCATTGTGGTACCTCATTACTACGTGATCAAAACCAGAAAAAACCCAGGATCCGTTCAACAAGTATGTGGAGAATGCGAAAGTATGAGTCTGATCAGTGAAAATCTCAGGCCTTACCTAGACCTAACTTGCGTTGTCCTCTAAAATATTGATGGAAACCAGGTTTCATTGACTGTTTCAGTGTGGTCCCACATTACTACGTGATCCAAACCAGAAAAAACCCAGTATCTGTTCAACATGTATGAGAAATATGCGAAAGAATGAGCCTGATGTGAGCAAATCCCAGACCTAACCTAGACCTAACATGAATTATTCTCTAAAATATTGATCGAAACCAGGTTTACTTGACTGCTTCAGTGTGGTCCCACATTACTACGTGATCCAAACCAGAAAAAACCCAGGATCCGTTCAGCAAGTATGTGAAGAATGCGAGAGTATGAGTCTGATGAGGTCAAATCCCAGGCCTAACCTAGACCTAACATGCGTTATCCTCAAAAATATTGATCGAAACCTGGTTTAATCGACTGTTTCAGTGTGGTACCACATTACTATGTGATCCAAACCAGAAAATAACCCAGGATCTAGCCATGAAGTATGAGAAATATGCGAAAGTATGAGCCTGATGAGGGCAAATCCTAGACCTAGCCCAAACCTAACGTGCGTTATCCTCTAAAATATTTATCAAGATCAGGTTTAATTGATTGTTTCAGTGTGGTCCCACATTACTACGTGATCCAAACCAGAAAAAACCCAGTATCTGTTCAACATGTATGAGAAATATGCGAAAGAATGAGCCTGATGTGAGCAAATCCCAGACCTAACCTAGACCTAACATGAATTATTCTCTAAAATATTGATCGAAACCAGGTTTACTTGACTGCTTCAGTGTGGTCCCACATTACTACGTGATCCAAACCAGAAAAAACCCAGGATCCGTTCAGCAAGTATGTGAAGAATGCGAAAGTATGAGTCTGATGAGGTCAAATCCCAGGCCTAACCTGGACCTAACATGCGTTATCCTCAAAAATATTGATCGAAACCTGGTTTAATCGACTGTTTCAGTGTGGTACCACATTACTATGTGATCCAAACCAGAAAATAACCCAGGATCTGTTCAACGAGTATGTGAAGTGTGCGAAAGTATGAGTCTGATGAGGTCAAATCCCAGACCATTCCCAGACTTAACTTGCGTTATCCTCTAAAATATTGAACGAAACCTGGTTTAATCGACTGTTTCAGTGTGGTACCACATTACTACGTGATCCAAACCAGAAAAAACCCAGGATCTAGCCATCAAGTATGAGAAATATGCGAAAGAATGAGCCTGATGAGAGCAAATCCCAGACCTAACCTAGACCTAACATGCGTTATCCTCTAAAATATTGAGCGAAACCAGGTTTAATCGACAGTTTCAGTGTGGTACCACATTACTACGTGATCCAAACCAGAAAAAACCCAGGATCTAGCCATCAAGTATGAGTAATGTGCGAAAGAATGAGCCTGATGAGAGCAAATCCCAGACCTAACCTAGACCTTACATGCGTTATCCTCTAAAATATTGAGCGAAACCAGGTTTAATGGACTGTTTCAGTGTGGTACCACACTACTTCGTGATCCAAACCAGAAAAAACCCACGATCTGTTCAACAAGTATGTGAAAAACGCTAAGCTGTGAGCCTGATGAGAGCAAATCCCAGACCTAACCTAGACCTTACATGCGTTATCCTCTAAAATATTGAGCGAAACCAGGTTTAATGGACTGTTTCAGTGTGGTCCCACATTACTACGTGATCCAAACCAGAAATAACACAGGATCCGTTCAACAAGTATGTGAAGAATGCGAAAGTATGAGTCTGATGAGTGAAAATCCCAGGCCTAACCCAGACCTAACATGCGATATCCTCAAAAATATTGATCGAAACCTGGTTTAATCGTCTGTTTCAGTGTGGTACCACATTACTATGTGATCCAAACCAGAAAATAACCCAGGATCTGTTCAACGAGTAAGTGAAGTGTGCGAAAGTATGAGTCTGATGAGGTCAAATCCCAGACCAATCCCAGACTTAACTTGCGTTATCCTCTAAAATATTGATCGAAACCAGGTTTAATCGACTGTTTCAGTGTGGTACCCCATGACTACGTGATCCAAACCAGAAAAAACCCAGGATCCGTTCAACAAGTATGTGAAAAACGCGAAAGTATGAGCCTGATGAGGGCAAATCCAAGACCTATCCCAGACCTAACTTGCGTTGTCCTCTAAGATATTGATGGAAACCAGGTTTAATTGACTGTTTCCGTGTTGTACTTCATTTCTACGTGATGCAATCCAGAAAAAGCCCAGGATCTAGCCATCAAGTTTGAGAAATATGCGAAAGAATGAGCCTGATGAGGGCAAATCCCAGACCTAACCTAGACCTAACATGAATTATTCTCTAAAATATTGATCGAAACCAGGTTTAATTGACTGTTTCAGTGTGGTCCCACATTACTACGTGATCCAAACCAGAAAAAACCCAGGATCCGTTCAACAAGTATGTGAAGAATGCGAAAGTATGAGTCTGATGAGTGAAAATCCCAGGCCTAACCTAGACCTAACATGCGTCATCCTCAAAAATATTGATCGAAACCTGGATTAATCGACTGTTTCAGTGTGGTACCACATTACTATGTGATCCAAACCAGAAAAAACCCAGGATCTGTTCAACAAGTATGTGAAGAACGCTAAACTGTGAGACTGATGAGGGCAAATCTTAGACCTAACCCAGACCTAAGATGCGTTAACCTCTAAAATATTTATCCAGACCAGGTTTCCTTGAATGTTTCAGTGTGGTACCACATTACTACGTGATCAAAACCAGAAAAAACCCAGGATTCGTTCAACAAGTATGTGAAGAATGCGAAAGTATGAGTCTGATGAGTGAAAATCCCAGGCCTAACCTAGACCTAACATGCGGTATCCTCTAAAATATTGATCGAAACCTGGTTTAATCGACTGTTTCAGTGTGGTACCACATTACTATGTGATGCAATCCAGAAAAAGCCCAGGATCTAGCCATCAAGTATGAGAAATATGCGAAAGAATGAGCCTGATGAGTGAAAATCCCAGGCCTAACCTAGACCTAACATGCGTTATCCTCTAAAATATTGATCGAAACTTGGTTTAATCGACTGTTTCAGTGTGGTACCACATTACTATGTGATCCAAACCAGTAAATAACCCAGGATCCGTTCAACAAGTATGTGAAGAATGCGAAAGTATGAGTCTGCTGAGTGAAAATCCCAGACCTAACCTTGACTTAACATGCGTTATCCTCTAAAATATTGATCGAAACCTGGTTTAATCGACTGTTTCAGTGTGGTACCACATTACTATGTGATCCAAACCAGAAAAAACCCAGGATCCGTTCAACAAGTATGTGAAGAATGCGAAAGTATGAGTCTGATGAGTGAAAATCCCAGGCCTAACCTAGACCTAACATGCGTTATCCTCTAAAATATTGATCGAAACTTGGTTTAATCGACTGTTTCAGTGTGGTACCACATTACTATGTGATCCAAACCAGTAAATAACCCAGGATCCGTTCAACAAGTATGTGAAGAATGCGAAAGTATGAGTCTGCTGAGTGAAAATCCCAGACCTAACCTTGACTTAACATGCGTTATCCTCTAAAATATTGATCGAAACCTGGTTTAATCGACTGTTTCAGTGTGGTACCACATTACTATGTGATCCAAACCAGAAAATAACCCAGGATCTGTTCAAGGAGTATGTGAAGTGTGCGAAACTATGAGTCTGATGAGGTCAAATCCTAGACCTATCCCAGACCTAACTTTTTTTTTTTTTTTTTTTTGTCGTGGGGAAAATCTTCGAAAGACTCCCTCCCACCTCCTTGGGGAGAGGTGGGAGGGGTGTGTGGGATTCCCCGCGCCCGTACAACGACAGGCGCGGGACCTACCCACTAAAAACCCCACGGTGACCCTTCGGCACGCTTTGGGAGGATACCGGGAATCGCTCGAAGCATTCTTCCGGTATCCTCCCCGTGCCCGCGCTTTCGCGCCCACCCCCGGGGGGACAATCGGTCCCCCCAGTAGACACACTGCCTCATAGCGGCGGGACGGGGCCACTCCATCCCGCCCCTATCCGTCCCGGGGCCGCGTTTAGTGGCGGCTGCGAGCCCCAACTCGCAACCGCCCGCGACCCCGTTTCCACCCCTCGGCGGCCGGGCGTTCATGGCCGCACCAGACCGCCGAGGGTGCCTCCCCTTGCGTCGGACCGGTAGGGGGAGGCACTCCTACCCCCAACCGGTCCGACCCGGCGCCGCCTGGCGGGAGGAGGCTCCCCTCAGGACCCCCCTCCCAGCCTAGGTCATCATCCCAGACCTAACTTGCGTTGTCCTCTAAAATATTGATGGAAACCAGGTTTCATTGACTGTTTCAGTGTGGTACCACAATACTACGTGATCCAAACTAGAAAAAACCCAGGATCAGTTCAACAAGTATGTGAAGAATGCGAAAGTATGAGTCTGATGAGGTCAAATCCCAGACCTATCCCAGACCTAACTTGCGTTATCCCCAAAAATATTGATCGAAACCAGGTTTAATCGACTGTTTCAGTGTGGTACCACATTACTACGTGATCCTTACCAGAAAAAACCCAGGATCCGTTCAACAAGTATGTGAAGAATGCGAAAGTATGAGTCTGATGAGGTCAAATCCCAGACCTATCCCAGACCTAACTTGCGTTATCCTCAAAAATATTGATCGAAACCAGGTTTAATCGACTGTTTCAGTGTGGTACCACATTACTACGTGATCCAAACCAGAAAAAACCCAGGATCCGTTCAACAAGTATGTGAAGAATGCGAAAGTATGAGTCTGATGAGTGAAAATCCCAGACCTAACCTAGACTTAACATGCGTTATCCTCTAAAATATTGATCGAAACCTGGTTTAATCGACTGTTTCAGTGTGGTACCACATTACTATGTGATCCAAACCAGAAAATAACCCAGGATCTGTTCAAGGAGTATGTGAAGTGTGCGAAAGTATGAGTCTGATGAGGTCAAATCCTAGACCTATCCCAGACCTAACTTGCGTTATCCTCTAAAATATTGATCGAAACCAGGTTTAATCGACTGTTTCAGTGCGGTACCACATTACTACGTGATCCAAACCAGAAAAAACCCAGGATCAGTTCAACAAGTATGTGAAGAATGCGAAAGTATGAGTCTGATGAGTGTAATTCCCAGGGCTGACCTAGACCTAACATGCGTTATCCTCTAAAATATTGATCGAAACCAGGTTTAATCGACTGTTTCAGTGTGGTATCACACTACTACGTGACCTAAACCAGAAAAAGCCGAGGATCTGTACAACAGGAATGTGAAAAACGCGAAAGTATGAGCCTGATGAGGGCAAATCCCAGACCAATCCCAGACCTAACTAGCGTTATCCTCTAAAATACTGATCGAAACCAGGTTTGAATGACCGTTTCAGTGTGGTACCACATTACTACGTGATCCAAACCAGAAAAAACCCAGGATCCGTTCAACAAGAATGTGAAAAATGCGAAAGTATGAGTCTGATGAGTGAAAATCCCAGGCCTTACCTAGACCTAACTTGCGTTGCCCTCTAAAATATTGATGGAAACCAGGTTTCATTGACTGTTTCAGTGTGGTCCCACATTACTACGTGATCCAAACCAGAAAAAACCCAGGATCTGTTCAAGGAGTATGTGAAGTGTGCGAAAGTATGAGTCTGATGAGGTCAAACCCTAGACCTATCCCAGACCTAACTTGCGTTATCCTCTAAAATATTGATCGAAACCAGGTTTAGTCGACTGCTTCAGTGTGGTACCACATTACTACGTGATCCAAACCAGAAAAAACCCAGGATCAGTTCAACAAGTATGTGAAGAATGCGAAAGTATGAGTCTGATGAGTGTAATTCCCAGGGCTGACCTAGACCTAACATGCGTTATCCTCTAAAATATTGATCGAAACCAGGTTTAATCGACTGTTTCAGTGTGGTATCACACTACTACGTGACCTAAACCAGAAAAAGCCGAGGATCTGTACAACAGGAATGTGAAAAACGCGAAAGTATGAGCCTGATGAGGGCAAATCCCAGACCAATCCCAGACCTAACTAGCGTTATCCTCTAAAATACTGATCGAAACCAGGTTTGAATGACCGTTTCAGTGTGGTACCACATTACTACGTGATCCAAACCAGAAAAAACCCAGGATCCGTTCAACAAGAATGTGAAAAATGCGAAAGTATGAGTCTGATGAGTGAAAATCCCAGGCCTTACCTAGACCTAACTTGCGTTGTCCTCTAAAATATTGATGGAAACCAGGTTTCATTGACTGTTTCAGTGTGGTACCACACTACTACGTGATCCAAACGAGAAAAAACCCAGGATCTAGCCATCAAGTATGAGAAATATGCGAAAGAATGAACCTGATGAGAGCAAACCCCAGACCTAACCTAGACCTTACATGCGTTATCCTCTAAAATATTGAGCGAAACCGGGTTTAATCGACTGTTTCAGTGTGGTACCACATTACTACGTGATCGAAACCAGAAAAAACCCAGGATCCGTTCAACAAGTATGTGAAGAATGCGAAAGTATGAGTCCGATAAGTGAAAATCCCAGACCTTACCTAGACTTAACATGCGTTATCCTCTAAAATATTGATCGAAACCTGGTTTAATCGACTGTTTCAGTGTGGTACCACTTTACTACGTGACCCAAACCAGAAAAAACCCAGGATCAGTTCAACAAGTATGTGAAGAATGCGAAAGTATGAGTCTGATGAGTGTAATTCCCAGGGCTGACCTAGACCTAACATGCGTTATCCTCTAAAATATTGATCGAAACCAGGTTTAGTCGACTGCTTCAGTGTGGTACCACATTACTATGTGATCCAAACCAGAAAAAACCCGGGATCAGTTCAACAAGTATGAGAAGAATGCGAAAGTATGAGTCTGATGAGTGAGAATCCCAGACCTATCCCAGACCTAACATTCGTTATCCTCTAAAATATTGATCGAAACCAGGTTTAATCGACTGTTTCAGTGTGGTACCACATTACTACGTGATCCAAACCAGAAAAAACCCAGGATCAGTTCAACAAGTATGTGAAGAATGCGAAAGTATGAGTCTGATGAGTGTAATTCCCAGGGCTGACCTAGACCTAACATGCGTTATCCTCTAAAATATTGATCGAAACCAGGTTTAGTCGACTGCTTCAGTGTGGTACCACATTACTATGTGATCCAAACCAGAAAAAACCCGGGATCAGTTCAACAAGTATGAGAAGAATGCGAAAGTATGAGTCTGATGAGTGAGAATCCCAGACCTATCCCAGACCTAACACTCGTTATCCTCTAAAATATTGATCGAAACCAGGTTTAATCGACTGTTTCCGTGTGGTACCACATTACTACGTGATCCAAACCAGAAAAAACCCAGGATCAGTTCAACAAGTATGTGAAGAATGCGAAAGTATGAGTCTGATGAGTGTAATTCCCAGGGCTGACCTAGACCTAACATGCGTTATCCTCTAAAATATTGATCGAAACCAGGTTTAGTCGACTGCTTCAGTGTGGTACCACATTACTATGTGATCCAAACCAGAAAAAACCCGGGATCAGTTCAACAAGTATGAGAAGAATGCGAAAGTATGAGTCTGATGAGTGAGAATCCCAGACCTATCCCAGACCTAACATTCGTTATCCTCTAAAATATTGATCGAAACCAGGTTTAATCGACTGTTTCAGTGTGGTATCACACTACTACGTGACCCAAACCAGAAAAAACCCAGGATCTGTACAACAAGTATGTGCAAAACGCGAAAGTATGAGCCTGATGAGGGCAAATCCCAGACCTATCCCAGACCTAACTTGCGTTATCCTCTAAAATATTGATCGGAACCAGGTTTGATTGACAGTTTCAGTGTGGTACCACATTACTACGTGATCCAAACCAGAAAAAACCCAGGATCCGTTCAACAAGAATGTGAAAAATGCGAAAGTATGAGTCCGATCAGTGAAAATCTCAGGCCTTACCTAGACCTAACTTGCGTTGTCCTCTAAAATATTGATGGAAACCAGGTTTCATTGACAGTTTCAGTGTGGTACCACATTACTACGTGATCCAAACCAGAAAAAACCCAGGATCCGTTCAACAAGTATGTGAAGAATGCGAAAGTATGAGTCTGATGAGTGAAAATCCCAGGCCTAACCCAGACCTAACTTGCGTTGTCCTCTAAAATATTGATGGAAACCAGGTTTCATTGACTGTTTCAGTGTGGTACCACAATACTACGTGATCCAAACCAGGAAAAACCCAGGATCAGTTCAAGAAGTATGTGAAGAATGCGAAAGTATGAGTCTGATGAGTGTAATTCCCATGGCTAACCTAGACCTAACATGCGTTGTCCACTAAAATATTGATGGAAACCAGGTTTCATTGACTGTTTCAGTGTGGTACTACATTACTACGTGATGCAATCCAGAAACAGCCCAGGATCTAGCCATGAAGTATGAGAAATATGCGAAAGAATGAGCCTGATGAGAGCAAATCCCAGACCTAACCTAGACATAACATGCGTTATCCTCTAAAATATTGAGCGAAACCAGGTTTAATGGACTGTTTCAGTGTGGTACCACACTACTTCGTGATCCAAACCAGAAAAAACCCAGGATCGGTTCAACAAGTATGTGAAAAACGCGAAACTGTGAGCCTGATGAGGGCAAATCTTAGACCTAACCCAGACCTAAGATGCGTTATCCTCTAAAATATTTATCCAGACCAGGTTTCATTGAATGGTTCAGTGTGGTACCACTTTACTACGTGATCCAATCCAGAAATAGACCAGGATCTAGCCATGAAGTATGAGAAATATGCGAAAGTAAGAGCCTGATGAGGGCAAATCCTAGACCTATCCCAGACCTAACTTGCGTTATCCTCTAAAATATTGATCGAAACCAGGTTTAATTGACTGTTTCAGCGTGGTACCACATTACTACGTGATACAATCCAGAAACAGCCCAGGATCTAGCCGTGAAGTATGAGAAATATGCGAAAGAATGAGCCTGATGAGAGCAAATCCCAGACCTAACCTAGACCTAACATGAATTATTCTCTAAAATATTGATCGAAACCAGGTTTTATTGACTGTCTCAGTGTGGTCCCACATTACTACGTGATCCAAACCAGAAAAAACCCAGGATCCGTTCAACAAGAATGTGAAGAATGCGAAAGTATGAGTCTGATGAGTGAAAATCCCAGACCTAACCTAGACCTTACATGCGTTATCCTCTAAAATATTGAGCGAAACCAGGTTTAATGGACTGTTTCAGTGTGGTACCACATTACTTCGTGATCCAAACCAGAAAAAACCCAGGATCTGTTCAACAAGTATGTGAAAAACGCTAAACTGTGAGCCTGATGAGGGCAAATCGTAGACCTAACCCAGACCTAAGATGCGTTAACCTCTAAAATATATATCCAGACTAGGTTTCATTGAATGTTTCAGTGTGGTACCACTTTACTACGTGATGCAATCCAGAAAAAGCCCAGGATCTAGCCATGAAGTATGAGAAATATGCGAAAGTATGAGCCTGATGAGGGCAAATCCTAGACCTAACCCAGACCTAACATGCGTTAGCCTCTAAAATATTTATCAAGACCTGGTTTAATTGAATGTTTCAGTGTGGTACCACTTTACTACGTGATGCAATCCAGAAAAAGCCCAGGATCTAGCCATGAAGTATGAGAAATATGCGAAAGTATGAGCCTGATGAGGGCAAATCTTAGACCTAACCCAGACCAAAGATGCGTTCTCCTCTAAAATATTTATCCAGACCAGGTTTCATTGAATGTTTCAGTGTGGTCCCACATTACTACGTGATCCAAACCAGAAAAAACCCAGGATCCGTTCAACAAGTATGTGAAGAATGCGAAAGTATGAGTCTGATGAGTGAAAATCCCAGGCCTAACCTAGACCTAACATGCGTTATCCTCTAAAATATTGATCGAATCCTGGTTTAATCGACTGTTTCAGTGTGGTACCACATTACTATGTGATCCAATCCAGAAAATAACCCAGGATCTGTTCAAGGAGTATGTGAAGTGTGCGAAAGTATGAGTCTGATGAGGTCAAATCCCAGACCTATCCCAGACCTAACTTGCGTTATCCTCAAAAATATTGATTGAAACCAGGTTTAATCGACTGTTTCAGTGTGGTGCCACATTACTACGTGATCCAAACCAGAAAAAACCCAGGATCTGTTCAAGGAGTATGTGAAGTGTGCGAAAGTATGAGTCTGATGAGGTCAAATCCCAGACCTATCCCAGACCTAACTTGCGTTATCCTCAAAAATATTGATTGAAACCAGGTTTAATCGACAGTTTCAGTGTGGTACCACATTACTACGTGATCCAAACCAGAAAAAACCCAGGATCAGTTCAACAAGTATGTGAAGAATGCGAAAGTATGAGTCTGATGAGTGTAATTCCCAGGGCTGACCTAGACCTAACATGCGTTATCCTCTAAAATATTGATCGAAACCAGGTTTAATCGACTGTTTCAGTGTGGTATCACACTACTACGTGACCTAAACCAGAAAAAACCCAGGATCTGTACAACAGGAATGTGAAAAACGCGAAAGTATGAGCCTGATGAGGGCAAATCCCAGACCAATCCCAGACCTAACTTGCGTTATCCTCTAAAATACTGATCGAAACCACGTTTGAATGACCGTTTCAGTGTGGTACCACATTACTACGTGATCCAAACCAGAAAAAACCCAGGATCCGTTCAACAAGAATGTGAAAAATGCGAAAGTATGAGTCCGATCAGTGAAAATCTCAGGCCTTACCTAGACCTAACTTGCGTTGTCCTCTAAAATATTGATGGAAACCAGGTTTCATTGACTGTTTCAGTGTGGTACCACATTACTACGTGATCCAAACGAGAAAAAACCCAGGATCTAGCCATCAAGTATGAGAAATATGCGAAAGAATGAACCTGATGAGAGCAAATCCTAGACCTAACCTAGACCTTACATGCGTTATCCTCTAAAATATTGTGCGAAACCGGGTTTAATCGACTGTTTCAGTGTGGTACCACATTACTATGTGATGCAATCCAGAAAAAGCCCAGGATCAGTTCAACAAGTATGAGAAGAATGCGAAGGTATGAGTCTGATGAGTGAGAATCCCAGACCTATCCCAGACCTAACTTGCGTTATCCTCAAAAATATTGATTGAAACCAGGTTTAATCGACTGTTTCAGTGTGGTACCACATTACTACGTGATCCAAACCAGAAAAAACCCAGGATCCGTTCAACAAGTATGTGAAGAATGCGAAAGTATGAGTCTGATAAGTGAAAATCCCAGACCTAACCTAGACTTAACATGCGTTATCCTCTAAAATATTGATCGAAACCTGGTTTAACCGACTGTTTCAGTGTGGTACCACTTTACTACGTGATCCAATCCAGAAATAGCCCAGGATCTGTTCAAGGAGTATGTGAAGTGTGCGAAAGTATGAGTCTGATGAGGTCAAATCCTAGACCTATCCCAGACCTAACATTCGTTATCCTCTAAAATATTGAGCGAAACCAGGTTTAATGGACAGTTTCAGTGTGGTACCACATTACTACGTCATCCAAACCAGAAAAAACCCAGGATCCGTTCAACAAGAATGTGTAAAATGCGAAAGTATGAGTCCGATCAGTGAAAATCTCAGGCCTTACCTAGACCTAACTTGCGTTGCCCTCTAAAATATTGATGGAAACCAGGTTTCATTGACTGTTTCAGTGTGGTCCCACATTACTACGTGATCCAAACCAGAAAAAACCCAGGATCTGTTCAAGGAGTATGTGAAGTGTGCGAAAGTATGAGTCTGATGAGGTCAAATCCTAGACCTATCCCAGACCTAACTTGCGTTATCCTCTAAAATATTGATCGAAACCAGGTTTAATCGACTGTTTCAGTGTGGTACCACATTACTATGTGATCCAAACCAGAAAAAACCCAGGATCAGTTCAACAAGTATGAGAAGAATGCGAAAGTATGAGTCTGATGAGTGAGAGTCCCAGACCTATCCCAGACCTAACATTCGTTATCCTCTAAAATATTGATCGAAACCAGGTTTAATCGACTGTTTCAGTGTGGTACCACATTACTACGTGATCCAAACCAGAAAAAACCCAGGATCAGTTCAACAAGTATGTGAAGAATGCGAAAGTATGAGTCTGATGAGTGTAATTCCCAGGGCTGACCTAGACCTAACATGCGTTATCCTCTAAAATATTGATCGAAACCAGGTTTAATCGACTGTTTCAGTGTGGTATCACACTACTACGTGACCCAAACCAGAAAAAACCCAGGATCTGTACAACAAGTATGTGAAAAACGCGAAAGTATGAGCCTGATGAGGGCAAATCCCAGACCTATCCCAGACCTAACTTGCGTTATCCTCTAAAATATTGATCGAAACCAGGTTTGATTGACCGTTTCAGTGTGGTACCACATTACTACGTGATCCAAACCAGAAAAAACCCAGGATACGTTCAACAAGAATGTGAAAAATGCGAAAGTATGAGTCCGATCAGTGAAAATCTCAGGCCTTACCTAGACCTAACTTGCGTTGTCCTCTAAAATATTGATGGAAACCAGGTTTCATTGACTGTTTCAGTGTGGTACCACATTACTACGTGATCCAAACCAGAAAAAACCCAGGATCAGTTCAACAAGTATGTGAAGAATGCGAAAGTATGAGTCTGATGAGTGTAATTCCCATGGCTAACCTAGACCTAACATGCGTCGTCCTCTAAAATATTGATGGAAACCAGGTTTCATTGACTGTTTCAGTGTGGTACTACATTACTACGTGATGCAATCCAGAAACAGCCCAGGATCTAGCCATGAAGTATGAGAAATATGCGAAAGAATGAGCCTGATGAGAGCAAATCCCAGACCTAACCTAGACCTAACATGCGTTATCCTCTAAAATATTGAGCGAAACCAGGTTTAATGGACTGTTTCAGTGTGGTACCACACTACTTCGTGATCCAAACCAGAAAAAACCCAGGATCGGTTCAACAAGTATGTGAAAAACGCGAAACTGTGAGCCTGATGAGGGCAAATCTTAGACCTAACCCAGACCTAAGATGCGTTATCCTCTAAAATAATTATCCAGACCAGGTTTCATTGAATGGTTCAGTGTTGTACCACTTTACTACGTGATCCAATCCAGAAATAGACCAGGATCTAGCCATGAAGTATGAGAAATATGCGAAAGTAAGAGCCTGATGAGGGCAAATCCTAGACCTATCCCAGACCTAACTTGCGTTATCCTCTAAAATATTGATCGAAACCAGGTTTAATTGACTGTTTCAGCGTGGTACCACATTACTACGTGATACAATCCAGAAACAGCCCAGGATCTAGCCATGAAGTATGAGAAATATGCGAAAGAATGAGCCTGATGAGAGCAAATCCCAGACCTAACCTAGACCTAACATGCGTTATCCTCTAAAATATTGAGCGAAACCAGGTTTAATGGACTGTTTCAGTGTGGTACCACACTACTTCGTGATCCAAACCAGAAAAAACCCAGGATCTGTTCAACACGTATGTGAAAAACGCTAAACTGTGAGCCTGATGAGGGCAAATCTTAGACCTAACCCAGACCTAAGATGCGTTCTCCTCTAAAATATTTATCCAGACCAGGTTTCATTGAATGTTTCAGTGTGGTCCCACATTACTACGTGATCCAAACCAGAAAAAACCCAGGATCCGTTCAACAAGTATGTGAAGAATGCGAAAGTATGAGTCTGATGAGTGAAAATCCCAGGCCTAACCTAGACTTAACATGCGTTATCCTCTAAAATATTGATCGAAACCTGGTTTAATCGACTGTTTCAGTGTGGCACCACTTTACTACGTGATCCAATCCAGAAATAGCCCAGGATCTGTTCAAGGAGTATGTGAAGTGTGCGAAAGTATGAGTCTGATGAGGTCAAATCCCAGACCTATCCCAGACCTAACTTGCGTTATCCTCAAAAATATTGATTGAAACCAGGTTTAATCGACTGTTTCAGTGTGGTGCCACATTACTACGTGATCCAAACCAGAAAAAACCCAGGATCCGTTCAACAAGTATGTGAAGAATGCGAAAGTATGAGTCTGATGAGTGTAATTCCCAGGGCTGACCTAGACCTAACATGCGTTATCCTCTAAAATATTGATCGAAACCAGGTTTAATCGACTGTTTCAGTGTGGTATCACACTACTACGTGACCCAAACCAGAAAAAACCCAGGATCTGTACAACAGGAATGAGAAAAACGCGAAAGTATGAGCCTGATGAGGGCAAATCCCAGACCAATCCCAGGCCTAACTTGCGTTATCCTCTAAAATATTGATCGAATCCTGGTTTAATCGACTGTTTCAGTGTGGTACCACATTACTATGTGATGCAATCCTGAAAAAGCCCAGGATCAGTTCAACAAGTATGAGAAGAATGCGAAGGTATGAGTCTGATGAGTGAGAATCCCAGACCTATCCCAGACCTAACTTGCGTTATCCTCAAAAATATTGATTGAAACCAGGTTTAATCGACTGTTTCAGTGTGGTACCACATTACTACGTGATCCAAACCAGAAAAAACCCAGGATCCGTTCAACAAGTATGTGAAGAATGCGAAAGTATGAGTCTGATAAGTGAAAATCCCAGACCTAACCTAGACTTAACATGCGTTATCCTCTAAAATATTGATCGAAACCAGGTTTAATCGACTGTTTCAGTGTGGTACCACATTACTATGTGATGCAATCCAGAAAAAGCCCAGGATCTAGCCATCTAGTATGAGGAATATGCGAAAGAATGAGCCTGATGAGAGCAAATCCCAGACCTAACCTAGACCTAACATGCGTTATGCTCTAAAATATTGAGCGAAACCAGGTTTAATGAACTGTTTCAGTGTGGTACCACACTACTTCGTGATCCAAACCAGAAAAAACCCAGGATCTGTTCAACACGTATGTGAAAAACGCTAAACTGTGAGCCTGATGAGGGCAAATCTTAGACCTAACCCAGACCTAAGATGCGTTATCCTCTAAAATATTTATCGTGACCAGGTTTCATTGAATGTTTCAGTGTGGTCCCACATTACTATGTGATCCAAACCAGAAAAAACCCAGGATCAGTTCAACAAGTATGAGAAGAATGCGAAAGTATGAGTCTGATGAGTGAAAATCCCAGGCCTAACCTAGACCTAACATGCGTTATCCTCTAAAATATTGAGCGAAACCAGGTTTAATGGACTGTTTCAGCGTGGTACCACATTACTACGTGATACAATCCAGAAACAGCCCAGGATCTAGCCATGAAGTATGAGAAATATGCGAAAGAATGAGCCTGATGAGAGCAAATCCCAGACCTAACCTAGACCTAACATGAATTATTCTCTAAAATATTGATCGAAACCAGGTTTAATTGACTGTTTCAGTGTGGTCCCACATTACTACGTGCTCCAAACCAGAAATAACCCAGGATCCGTTCAACAAGAATGTGAAGAATGCGAAAGTATGAGTCCGATCAGTGAAAATCTCAGGCCTTACCTAGACCTAACTTGCGTTGTCCTCTAAAATATTGATGGAAACCAGGTTTCATTGACTGTTTCAGTGTGGTACCACATTACTACGTGATCCAAACCAGAAAAAACCCAGGATCCGTTCAACAAGTATGTGAAGAATGCGAAAGTATGAGTCTGATGAGGGCAAATCCTAGACCTGTCCCAGACCTACCATGCGTTATCCTCTAAAATATTGATCCAAACCAGGTTTAGTGGACTGTTTCAGTGTGGTACCACTTTACAACGTGATCCAAAGCAGAAAAAACCCTCGATCACGTCAACATGTATGATAAAACTGCGAAAGTATGACCCTGATGAGGGCAAATCCCAGACCTATCCCAGACCTAACTTGCGTTATCCTCTAAAATATTGATTGAATCCAGGTTTAATTGACTGTGTCAGTGTGGTACCACATTACTACGTGATCCAATCCAGAAATAGCCCAGGATCTAGCAATGAAGTATGAGAAATATGCTTAAGTATGAGCCTGACGAGGGCAAATCCTAGACCTAACCCAGACCTAACATGCGTTATCCTCTAAAATATTTATCATAACCACGTTTAATTGATTGTTTCAGTGTGGTCCCACATTACTACGTGATCCAAACCAGAAAAAACCCAGGATCCATTCAACAAGTATGTGAAGAATGCGAGAGTATGATTCTGATGAGGGCAAATCCTAGACCTATCCCAGACCTAACATGCGTTATCCTCTAAAATATTGATCCAAACCAGGTTTAATTGACTGTTTCAGTGTCGTACCACATTACTACGTGATCCAATCCAGAAATAGCCCAGGATCTAGCCATGAAGTATGAGAAATATGCGAAAGTATGAGCCTGATGAGGGCAAATCCCAGACCTAACCCAGACCTAACATGCGTTGTCCTCTAAAATATTTATCAAGACCAGGTTTAATCGACTGTTTCAGTGTGGTCCCACATTACTACGTGATCCAAACCAGAAAAAACCCAGGATTCGTTCAACAAGTATGTGAAGAATGCGAAAGAATGAGTCAGATGCGTGAAAATCCCAGGCCTAACCTAGACCTAAAATGCGTTATCCTAAAAAATATTGATCGAAACCTGGTTTAATCGACTGCTTCAGTGTGGTACCACATTACTACGTGACCCAAACCAGAAAAAACCCAGGACCTCTTCAACAAGTATGTGAAAAACGCAAAAGTATGAGCCTGATGAGGGCAAATCCCAGACCTATCCCACACCAAACTTGCGTTATCCTCTAAAATATTGATCGAAACCTGGTTTAATCGACTGTTTCAGTGTGGTACCACATTACTATGTGATCCAAACCAGAAAATAACCCAGGATCTGTTCAACGAGTATGTGAAGTGTGCGAAAGTATGAGTCTGATGAGGGCAAATCCTAGACCTATCCCAGACCTAACATGCGTTATCCTCTAAAATATTTATCGAGACCACGTTTAATTGACTGTTTCAGTGTGGTACCACATTACTATGTGATCCAAACCAGAAAAAGCCCAGGATCTGTTCAACAAGTATGTGAAAAACACGAAAGTATGAGCCTAATGAGGGCAAATCCTAGACCTATCCCAGACCTAACATGCGTTATCCTCTAAAATATTTATCAAGACAAGGTTTAATTGACTGTTTCAGCGTGGTACCACGTTACTACGTGATACAGTCCAGAAATAGCCCAGGATCTAGTCATGAAGTATGAGAAATATGCGAAAGTATGAGTCTGATGAGGGCAAATCCCAGACCTACCCCAGACCTAACATGCGTTATCCTCTAAAATATTTATCAAGACCAGGTTTAATTGACTGTTTCAGTGTGGTACCACATTGCTACGTGATCCAAACCAGAAAAAGCCCAGGATCTGTCCAACAAGTATGTGAAAAACACGAAAGTATGAGCCTGGTGAGGGCAAATCCTAGACCTATCCCAGACCTAACATGCGTTATCCTCTAAAATATTTATCAAGACAAGGTTTAATTGACTGTTTCAGTGTGGTACCACATTGCTACGTGATCCAATCCAGAAATACCCTAGGATCTAGCCATGAAGTATGAGAAATATGCGAAAGTATGAGCCTGACGAGGGCAAATCCTACACCTAACGCAGACCTAACATGCGTTATCCTCTAAAATATTTATCAAGACCAGGTTCATTTGATTGTTTCAGTGTGGTCCCACATTACTACGTAATCCAAACCAGAAAAAACACAGGATCCGTTCAACAAGTATGTGAAAAACGCGAAAGTATGAGCCTGATGAGGGCAAATCCCAGACCTATCCCAGACCTAACTTGCGTTATCCTCTAAAATATTGATCGAAACCTGGTTTAATCGATTGTTTCAGTGTGGTACCACATTACTATGTGATCCAAACCAGAAAATAACCCAGGATCTGTCCAACGAGTATGTGAAGTGTGCGAAAGTATGAGTCTGATGAGGGCAAATCCTAGACCTAACCCAAACCTAACATGCGTTATCCTGTAAAATATTTATCAAGACCAGGTTTAATTGAATGCTCTAGTGTGGTACCACATTACTACGTGAACCAAACCAGAAAAAACCCAGGATCCGTTCAACAAGTATGTGAAGAATGCGAAAGTATGAGTCTGATGAGTGAAAATCCCAGGCCTAACCTAGACCTAACATGCGTTATCCTCAAAAATATTGATCGAAACCTGGTTTAATCGACTGTCTCAGTGTGGTACCACATTACTATGTGATCCAAACCAGAAAATAACCCAGGATCTGTTCAACGAGTATGTGAAGTGTGCGAAAGTATGAGCCTGACGAGGGCAAATCCTAGACCTAACCCAGACCTAACATGCGTTATCCTCTAAAATATTTATCATGAGCAGGTTTAATTGATTGCTTCAGTGTGGTCCCACATTACTACGTGATCCAAACCAGAATATAACCCAGGATCTGTTCAACGAGTATGTGAAGTGTGCGAAAGTATGAGTCTGATGGGGGCAAATCCTAGACCTATCCCATACCTAACATGCGTTATCCTCTAAAGTATTTATCAAGACCAGGTTTAATTGTCTGTTTCAGTGTGGTACCACATTGCTACGTGATCCAAACCAGCAAAAACCCAGGATCCGTTCAACAAGTATGTGAAGAATGCGAAAGTATGAGTCTGATGAGGGCAAATCCTAGACCTATCCCAGACCTACCATGCGTTATCCTCTAAAATATTGATCCAAACCAGGTTTAGTGGACTGTTTCAGTGTGGTACCACATTACTACGTGATCCAAACCAGAAAATAACCCAGGATCTGTTCAACGAGTATGTGAAGAATGCGAAAGTATGAGTCTGATGAGTGAAAATCCCAGGGCTAACCTAGACGTAACATGTGCTATCCTCTAAAATATTGATCCAAACCAGGTTTAATTGACTGTTTCAGCGTGGTACCACGTTACTACGTGATACAATCCAGAAATAGCACAGGATCTAGCCATCAAGTATGAGAAATATGCGAAAGAATGAGCCTGATGAGAGCAAATCCCAGACCTAACCTAGACATAACATGAATTATTCTCTAAAATATTTATCAAGACCAGGTTTAATTGACTGTTTCAGTGTGGTACCACATTGCTACGTGATCCAAACCAGAAAAAGCCCAGGATCTGTTCAACAAGTATGTGAAAAACACGAAAGTATGAGCCTGACGAGGGCAAATCCTACACCTAACGCAGACCTAACATGCGTTATCCTCTAAAATATTTTTCAAGACCAGGTTCATTTGATTGTTTCAGTGTGGTCCCACATTACTACGTAATCCAAACCAGAAAAAACACAGGATCCGCTCAACAAGTATGTAAAAAACGCGAAAGTATGAGCCTGATGAGGGCAAATCCCAGACCTATCCCAGACCTAACTTGCGTTATCCTCTAAAATATTGATCGAAACCTGGTTTAATCGACTGTTTCAGTGTGGTACCACATTACTATGTGATCCAAACCAGAAAATAACCCAGGATCTGTCCAACGAGTATGTGAAGTGTGCGAAAGTATGAGTCTGATGAGGGCAAATCCTAGACCTAACCCAAACCTAACATGCGTTATCCTGTAAAATATTTATCAAGACCAGGTTTAATTGAATGCTCCAGTGTGGTACCACATTACTACGTGAACCAAACCAGAAAAAACCCAGGATCCGTTCAACAAGTATGTGAAGAATGCGAAACTATGAGTCTGATGAGTGAAAATCCCAGGCCTAACCTACACCTAACATGCGTTATCCTCAAAAATATTGATCGAAACCTGGTTTAATCGACTGTCTCAGTGTGGTACCACATTGCTACGTGATCCAAACCAGAAAAAACCCAGGATCCGTTCAACAAGTATGTGAAGAATGCGAAAGTATGAGTCTGATGAGGGCAAATCCTAGACCTATCCCAGACCTACCATGCGTTATCCTCTAAAATATTGATCCAAGCCAGGTTTAGTGGACTGTTTCAGTGTGGTACCACATTACTACGTGATCCAAACCAGAAAATAACCCAGGATCTGTTCAACGAGTATGTGAAGTGTGCGAAAGTATGAGTCTGATGAGGGCAAATCCCAGACCTATCCCAGACCTAACATGCGTTATCCTCTAAAATATTGATTGAATCCAGGTTTAATTGACTGTTTCAGTGTGGTACCACATTACTACGTGATCCAATCCAGAAATAGCCCAGGATTTAGCAATGAAGTATGAGAAATATGCGAAAGTATGAGCCTGACGAGGGCAAATCCTAGACCTAACCCAGACCTAACATGCGTTATCCTCTAAAATATTTATCATGACCAGGTTTAATTGATTGTTTCAGTGTGGTCCCACATTACTACGTGATCCAAACCAGAAAAAAACCCAGGATCCGTTCAACAAGTATGTGAAGAATGCGAAAGTATGAGTCTGATGAGGGCAAATCCTAGGCCTATCCCAGACCTAACATGCGTTATCCTCTAAAATATTGATCCAAACCAGGTTTAATGGACTGTTTCAGTGTGGTACCACACTACTACGTGATCCAAACCAGAAAAAACCCAGGATCTGTTCAACAAGTATGTGAAAACTGCGAAAGTATGACCCTAATGAGGGCAAATCCCAGGCCTAACCTTGACCTAACATGCGTTACCTTCTAAAATATTGATGGAAACCAGGTTTAATTGTCTGTTTCAATGTTGTTCTTCATTACTACGTGATACAATCCAGAAAAAGCCCAGGATCTAGCCATCAAGTATGAGAAATATGCGAAAGAATGAGCCTGATGAGAGCAAATCCAAGACCTAACATAGACCTAACATGAATTATTCTCTAAAATATTGATCAAAACCAGGTTTAATTGACTGTTTCAGTGTGGTACCACATTACTACGTGATCCAATCCAGAAATAGCCCAGGATCTAGCCATGAAGTACGAGAAATATGCGAAAGTATGAGCCTGATGAGGGCAAATCCCAGACCTAACCTAGACCTAAAATGCGTTATCCTAAAAAATATTGATCGAAACCTGGTTTAATCGACTGCTTCAGTGTGGTACCACATTACTACGTGACCCAAACCAGAAAAACCCCAGGATCTCTTCAACAAGTATGTGAAAAACGCAAAAGTATGAGCCTGATGAGGGCAAATCCCAGACCTATCCCAGACCAAACTTGCGTTATCCTCTAAAATATTGATCGAAACCAGATTTAATCGACTGTTTCAGTGTGGTCCCACATTACTACGTGATCCAAACCAGAAAAAACCCAGGATCCGTTCAACAAGTATGTGAAGAATGCGAAAGTATGAGTCTGATGAGGGCTAATCCCAGACCTATCCCAGACCTAACTTGCGTTATCCTCTAAAATAATGATCGAAACCAGGTTTAATTGTCTGTTTTAGTTGTGCTACCACTTTACTACGTGATCCAAAGCAGAAAAAACCCTCGATCAGGTCAACATGCATGTTAAAACTGCGAAAGTATGACCCTGATGGGGGCAAATCCTAGACCTATCCCATACCTAACATGCGTTATCCTCTAAAATATTTATCAAGACCAGGTTTAATTGTCTGTTTCAGTGTGGTACCACATTGCTACGTGATCCAAACCAGAAAAAACCCAGGATCCGTTCAACAAGTATGAGAAGAATGCGAAAGTATGAGTCTGATGAGGGCAAATCCTAGACCTATCCCAGACCTACCATGCGTTATCCTCTAAAATATTGATCCAAACCAGGTTTAGTGGACTGTTTCAGTGTGGTACCACATTACTACGTGATCCAAACCAGAAAATAACCCAGGATCTGTTCAACGAGTATGTGAAGAATGCGAAAGTATGAGTCTGATGAGTGAAAATCCCAGGGCTAACCTAGACGTAACATGTGTTATCCTCTAAAATATTGATCCAAACCAGGTTTAATTGACTGTTTCAGCGTGGTACCACGTTACTACGTGATACAATCCAGAAATAGCACAGGATCTAGCCATCAAGTATGAGAAATATGCGAAAGAATGAGCCTGATGAGAGCAAATCCCAGACCTAACCTAGACATAACATGAATTATTCTCTAAAATATTTATCAAGACCAGGTTTAATTGACTGTTTCAGTGTGGTACCACATTGCTACGTGATCCAAACCAGAAAAAGCCCAGGATCTGTTCAACAAGTATGTGAAAAACACGAAAGTATGAGCCTGGTGAGGGCAAATCCTAGACCTATCCCAGACCTAACATGCGTTATCCTCTAAAATATTTATCAAGACAAGGTTTAATTGACTGTTTCAGTGTGGTACCACATTGCTACATGACCCAATCCAGAAATACCCCAGGATCTAGCCATGAAGTATGAGAAATATGCGAAAGTATGAGCCTGACGAGGGCAAATCCTACACCTAACGCAGACCTAACATGCGTTATCCTCTAAAATATTTTTCAAGACCAGGTTCATTTGATTGTTTCAGTGTGGTCCCACATTACTACGTAATCCAAACCAGAAAAAACACAGGATCCGCTCAACAAGTATGTGAAAAACGCGAAAGTATGAGCCTGATGAGGGCAAATCCCAGACCTATCCCAGACCTAACTTGCGTTATCCTCTAAAATATTGATCGAAACCTGGTTTAATCGACTGTTTCAGTGTGGTACCACATTACTATGTGATCCAAACCAGAAAATAACCCAGGATCTGTCCAACGAGTATGTGAAGTGTGCGAAAGTATGAGTCTGATGAGGGCAAATCCTAGACCTAACCCAAACCTAACATGCGTTATCCTGTAAAATATTTATCAAGACCAGGTTTAATTGAATGCTCCAGTGTGGTACCACATTACTACGTGAACCAAACCAGAAAAAACCCAGGATCCGTTCAACAAGTATGTGAAGAATGCGAAACTATGAGTCTGATGAGTGAAAATCCCAGGCCTAACCTAGACCTAACATGCGTTATCCTCAAAAATATTGATCGAAACCTGGTTTAATCGACTGTCTCAGTGTGGTACCACATTACTATGTGATCCAAACCAGAAAATAACCCAGGATCTGTTCAACGAGTATGTGAAGTGTGCGAAAGTATGAGTCTGATGGGGGCAAATCCTAGACCTATCCCAGACCTAACATGCGTTATCCTGTAAAATATTTATCAAGACCAGGTTTAATTGAATGCTCCAGTGTGGTACCACATTACTACGTGAACCAAACCAGAAAAAACCCAGGATCCGTTCAACAAGTATGTGAAGAATGCGAAACTATGAGTCTGATGAGTGAAAATCCCAGGCCTAACCTAGACCTAACATGCGTTATCCTCAAAAATATTGATCGAAACCTGGTTTAATCGACTGTCTCAGTGTGGTACCACATTACTATGTGATCCAAACCAGAAAATAACCCAGGATCTGTTCAACGAGTATGTGAAGTGTGCGAAAGTATGAGTCTGATGGGGGCAAATCCTAGACCTATCCCATACCTAACATGCGTTATCCTCTAAAATATTTATCAAGACCAGGTTTAATTGTCTGTTTCAGTGTGGTACCACATTGCTACGTGATCCAAACCAGAAAAAACCCAGGATCAGTTCAACAAGTATGTGAAAAACGCGAAAGTATGAGCCTGATGAGGGCAAATCCCAGACCTATCCCAGACCTAACTTGCGTTATCCTCTAAAATATTGATCGAAACCTGGTTTAATCGACTGTTTCAGTGTGGTACCACATTACTATGTGATCCAAACCAGAAAATAACCCAGGATCTGTTCAACGAGTATGTGAAGTGTGCGAAGGTATGAGTCTGATGAGGGCAAATCCTAGACCTATCCCAGACCTAACATGCGTTATCCTCTAAAATATTTATCAAGACCAGGTTTAATTGACTGTTTCAGCGTGGTACCACGTTACTACGTGATACAATCCAGAAATAGCACAGGATCTAGCCATCAAGTATGAGAAATATGCGAAAGAATGAGCCTGATGAGAGCAAATCCCAGACCTAACCTAGACATAACATGAATTATTCTCTAAAATATTGATCCAAACCAGGTTTAATGGACTGTTTCAGTGTGGTACCACATTACTACGTGATCCAATCCAGAAATAGCCCAGGATCTAGCCATGAAGTATGAGAAATATGCGAAAGTATGAGCCTGACGAGGGCAAATCCTAGACCTAACCCAGACCTACCATGCGTTATCCTCTAAAATATTTATCATGAGCAGGTTTAATTGATTGCTTCAGTGAGGTCCCACATTACTACGTGATCCAAACCAGAAAATAACCCAGGATCTGTTCAACGAGTATGTGAAGTGTGCGAAAGTATGAGTCTGATGGGGGCAAATCCTAGACCTATCCCATACCTAACATGCGTTATCCTCTAAAATATTTATCAAGACCAGGTTTAATTGTCTGTTTCAGTGTGGTACCACATTGCTACGTGATCCAAACCAGAAAAAACCCAGGATCCGTTCAACAAGTATGTGAAGAATGCGAAAGTATGAGTCTGATGGGGGTAAATTCTAGACCTATCCCATACCTAACATGCGTTATCCTCTAAAATATTTATCAAGACCAGGTTTAATTGTCTGTTTCAGTGTGGTACCACATTGCTACGTGATCCAAACCAGAAAAAACCCAGGATCCGTTCAACAAGTATGTGAAGAATGCGAAAGTATGAGTCTGATGAGGGCAAATCCTAGACCTATCCCAGACCTACCATGCGTTATCCTCTAAAATATTGATCCAAACCAGGTTTAGTGGACTGTTTCAGTGTGGTACCACATTACTACGTGATCCAAACCAGAAAATAACCCAGGATCTGTTCAACGAGTATGTGAAGTGTGCGAAAGTATGAGTCTGATGAGGGCAAATCCCAGACCTATCCCAGACCTAACATGCGTTATCCTCTAAAATATTGATTGAATCCAGGTTTAATTGACTGTTTCAGTGTGGTACCACATTACTACGTGATCCAATCCAGAAATAGCCCAGGATTTAGCAATGAAGTATGAGAAATATGCGAAAGTATGAGCCTGACGAGGGCAAATCCTAGACCTAACCCAGACCTAACATGCGTTATCCTCTAAAATATTTATCATGACCAGGTTTAATTGATTGTTTCAGTGTGGTCCCACATTACTACGTGATCCAAACCAGAAAAAAACCCAGGATCCGTTCAACAAGTATGTGAAGAATGCGAAAGTATGAGTCTGATGAGGGCAAATCCTAGACCTATCCCAGACCTAACATGCGTTATCCTCTAAAATATTGATCCAAACCAGGTTTAATGGACTGTTTCAGTGTGGTACCACACTACTACGTGATCCAAACCAGAAAAAACCCAGGATCTGTTCAACAAGTATGTGAAAACTGCGAAAGTATGACCCTAATGAGGGCAAATCCCAGGCCTAACCTTGACCTAACATGCGTTACCTTCTAAAATATTGATGGAAACCAGGTTTAATTGTCTGTTTCAATGTTGTTCTTCATTACTACGTGATACAATCCAGAAAAAGCCCAGGATCTAGCCATCAAGTATGAGAAATATGCGAAAGAATGAGCCTGATGAGAGCAAATCCAAGACCTAACATAGACCTAACATGAATTATTCTCTAAAATATTGATCAAAACCAGGTTTAATTGACTGTTTCAGTGTGGTACCACATTACTACGTGATCCAATCCAGAAATAGCCCAGGATCTAGCCATGAAGTACGAGAAATATGCGAAAGTATGAGCCTGATGAGGGCAAATCCCAGACCTAACCTAGACCTAAAATGCGTTATCCTAAAAAATATTGATCGAAACCTGGTTTAATCGACTGCTTCAGTGTGGTACCACATTACTACGTGACCCAAACCAGAAAAACCCCAGGATCTCTTCAACAAGTATGTGGAAAACGCAAAAGTATGAGCCTGATGAGGGCAAATCCCAGACCTATCCCAGACCAAACTTGCGTTATCCTCTAAAATATTGATCGAAACCAGGTTTAATCGACTGTTTCAGTGTGGTCCCACATTACTACGTGATCCAAACCAGAAAAAACCCAGGATCCGTTCAACAAGTATGTGAAGAATGCGAAAGTATGAGTCTGATGAGGGCTAATCCCAGACCTATCCCAGACCTAACTTGCGTTATCCTCTAAAATAATGATCGAAACCAGGTTTAATTGACTGTTTTAGTTGTGCTACCACTTTACTACGTGATCCAAAGCAGAAAAAACCCTCGATCAGGTCAACATGCATGTTAAAACTGCGAAAGTATGACCCTGATGGGGGCAAATCCTAGACCTATCCCATACCTAACATGCGTTATCCTCTAAAATATTTATCAAGACCAGGTTTAATTGTCTGTTTCAGTGTGGTACCACATTGCTACGTGATCCAAACCAGAAAAAACCCAGGATCCGTTCAACAAGTATGAGAAGAATGCGAAAGTATGAGTCTGATGAGGGCAAATCCTAGACCTATCCCAGACCTACCATGCGTTATCCTCTAAAATATTGATCCAAACCAGGTTTAGTGGACTGTTTCAGTGTGGTACCACATTACTACGTGATCCAAACCAGAAAATAACCCAGGATCTGTTCAACGAGTATGAGAAGAGTGCGAAAGTATGAGTCTGATGAGGGCAAATCCCAGACCTATCCCAGACCTAACATGCGTTATCCTCTAAAATATTTATCATGACCAGGTTTAATTGATTGTTTCAGTGTGGTCCCACATGACTACGTGATCCAAACCAGAAAAAACCCAGGATCCGTTCAACAAGTATGTGAAGAATGCGAAAGTATGAGTCTGATGAGGGCAAATCCTAGACCTATCCCAGACCTAACATGCGTTATCCTCTAAAATATTGATCCAAACCAGGTTTAATGGACTGTTTCAGTGTGGTACCACTTTACTACGTGATCCAAAGCAGAAAAAACCCTCGATCGGGTCAACATGCATGTTAAAACTGCGAAAGTATGACCCTGATGAGGGCAAATCCCAGGCCTTACCTAGACCTAACATGCGTTGTCCTCTAAAATATTGATGGAAACCAGGTTTAATTGACTGTTTCAGTGTGGTACCACCTTACTACGTGAACCAAACCAGAAAAAACCCAGGATCCGTTCAACAAGTATGTGAGGAATGCGAAAGTATGAGTCTGATGAGTGAAAATCCCAGGGCTAACCTAGACCTAACATGCGTTATCCTAAAAAATATTGATCGAAACCAGGTTTAATCGACTGCTTCAGTGTGGTACCACTTTACTACGTGATCCAAAGCAGAAAAAACCCTCGATCAGGTCAACATGCATGTTAAAACTGCGAAAGTATGACCCTGATGAGGTCAAATCCCAGACCTATCCCAGACCTGACATGCGTTATCCTCTAAAATATTGATCCAAACCAGGTTTAATTGACTGTTTCAGTGTGGTCCCACATTACTACGTGATACAATCCAGAAACAGCCCAGGATCTAGCCATCAAGTATGAGAAATATGCGAATGTATGAGCCTGATGAGGACAAATCCTAGACCTAACCCAAACCTAACATGCGTTATCCTCCAAAATATTTATCAAGACCAGGTTTAATTGAATGTTTCAGTGTGGTACCACATTACTACGTGAACCAAACCAGAAAAAACCCAGGATCCGTTCAACAAGTATGTGAAGAATGCGAAAGTATGAGTCTGATGAGTGAAAATCCCAGGGCTAACCTAGACCTAACATGCGTTATCCTCTAAAATATTGATCCAAACCAGGTTTAATGGACTGTTTCAGTGTGGTACCACTTTACTACGTGATCCAAAGCATTAAGAACCCTCGATCAGGTCAACATGTATGTTAAAACTGCGAAAGTATGACCCTGATGAGGGCAAATCCCAGGCCTTACCTAGACCTAACATGCGTTGTCCTCTAAAATATTGATGGAAACCAGGTTTAATTGACTGTTTCAGTGTTGTACTTCATTACCACGTGATGCGATCCAGAAAAAGCCCAGGATCTAGCCATCAAGTATGAGAAATATGCGAAAGAATGAGCCTGATGAGAGCAAATCCCAGACCTAACCTAGACATAACATGAATTATTCTCTAAAATATTGATCAAAACCAGGTTTAATTGACTGTTTCAGTGTGGTACCACATTACTACGTGATCCAATCCAGAAATAGCCCAGGATCTAGCCATGAAGTATGAGAAATATGCGAAAGTATGAGCCTGACGAGGGCAAATCCTAGACCTTACCCAGACCTAACATGCGTTATCCACTAAAATATTTATCATAACCAGGTTTAATTGATTGTTTCAGTGTGGTCCCACATTACTACGTGATCCAAACCAGAAAAAACCCAGGATCCGTTGAACAAGTATGTGAAGAATGCGAAAGTATGAGTCTGATGAGGGCTAATCCCAGACCTATCCCAGACCTAACTTGCGTTATCGTCTAAAATAATGATCGAAACCAGGTTTAATTGACTGTTTTAGTTGTGGTACCACTTTACCACGTGATCCAAAGCAGAAAAAACCCTCGATCAGGTCAACATGCATGTTAAAACTGCGAAAGTATGACCCTGATGAGGGCAAATCCCAGACCAATCCGAGACCTAACTTGCGTTGTCCTCTAAGATATTGATCCAAACCAGGTTTAATTGACCGTTTCAGTGTGGTTCCACATTACTACGTGATCCAAACCAGAAAAAACCCAGGATCTAGCCATCAAGTATGAGAAACATTGCGAAAGAATGAGCCTGATGATAGCAAATCCCAGACCTAACCTAGACCTAACATGAATTATTCTCTAAAATATTGATCGAAACCAGGTTTAATTGACTGTTTCAGTGTGGTCCCACATTACTACGTGATCCAAACCAGAAAAAACCCAGGATCCATTCAACAAGTATGTGAAGAATGCGAAAGTATGAGTCTGATGAGTGAAAATCCCAGGCCTAACCTAGACCTAACATGAATTATTCTCTAAAATATTGATCGAAACCTGGTTTAATCTATTGTTTCAGTGTGGTACCACATTACTATTAGATCCAAACCAGAAAATAACCCAGGATCTGTTCAACGAGTATGTGAAGTGTGCGAAAGTATGAGTCTGATGAGGTCAAATCCCAGACCTATCCCAGACTTAACATGCGTTATCCTCTAAAATATTGATGGAAACCGGGTTTAATCGACAGATTCAGTGTGGTACCACATTACTCCGTGATCCAAACCAGAAAAAACCCAGGATCCGTTCAACAAGTATGTGAAGAATGCGAAAGTATGAGTCTGATGAGTGAAAATCCCAGACCTAACCTAGACCTAACATGAATTATTCTCTAAAATATTGATCGAAACCTGGTTTAATCTATTGTTTCAGTGTGGTACCACATTACTATTAGATCCAAACCAGAAAATAACCCAGGATCTGTTCAACGAGTATGTGAAGTGTGCGAAAGTATGAGTCTGATGAGGTCAAATCCCAGACCTATCACAGACCTAACTTGCGTTATCCTCAAAAATATTGATCGAAACCAGGTTTAATTGAATGTTTCAGTGTGGTACCACATTACTACGTGAATCAAACCAGAAAAAACCCAGGATCCGTTCAACAAGTATGTGAAGAATGCGAAAGTATGAGTCTGATGAGTGAAAATCCCAGGTCTAACCCAGACCTAACATGCGTTATCCTCCAAAATATTGATCCAAACCAGGTTTAATGGACTGTTTCAGTGTGGTACCACTTTACTACGTGATCCAAAGCATTAAGAATCCTCGATCAGGTCAACATGCATGCTAAAACTGCGAAAGTATGACCCTGATGAGGGCAAATCCCAGGCCATACCTAGACCTAACATGCGTTGTCCTCTAAAATATTGATGGAAACCAGGTTTAATTGACTGTTTCAGTGTGGTACCACCTTACTACGTGAACCAAACCAGAAAAAACCCAGGATCCGTTCAACAAGTATGTGAGGAATGCGAAAGTATGGGTCTGATGAGTGAAAATCCCCGGGCTAACCTAGACCTAACATTCGTTATCCTCTAAAATATTGATCCAAACCAGGTTTAATTGACTGTTTTAGTTGTGGTACCACTTTACTACGTGATCCAAAGCAGAAAAAACCCTCGATCAGGTCAACATGCATGTTAAAACTGCGAAAGTATGACCCTGATGAGGTCAAATCCCAGACCTTTCCCAGACCTGACATGCGTTATCCTCTATAATATTGATCCAAACCAGGTTTAATGGACTGTTTCAGTGTGGTACCACTTTACTACGTGATCCCAAGCAGAAAAAACCCTCGATCAGGTCAACATGCATGTTAAAACTGCGAAAGTATAACCCTGATAAGGTCAAATCCCAGACCTATCCCAGACCTGACATGCGTTATCCTCTAAAATATTGATCCAAACCAGGTTTAATGGACTGTTTCAGTGTGGTACCACTTTACTACGTGATCGAAAGCATTAAGAACCCTCGATCAGGTCAACATGTATGTTAAAACTGCGAAAGTATGACCCTGATGAGGGCAAATCCCAGGCCTTACCTAGACCTAACATGCGTTGTCCTCTAAAATATTGATGGAAACCAGGATTAATTGACTGTTTCAGTGTTGTACTTCATTACCACGTGATGCGATCCAGAAAAAGCCCAGGATCTAGCCATCAAGTATGAGAAATATGCGAAAGAATGAGCCTGATGAGAGCAAATCCCAGACCTAACCTAGACATAACATGAATTATTCTCTAAAATATTGATCAAAACCAGGTTTAATTGACTGTTTCAGTGTGGTACCACATTACTACGTGATCCAATCCAGAAATAGCCCAGGATCTAGCCATGAAGTATGAGAAATATGCGAAAGTATGAGCCTGACGAGGGCAAATCCTAGACCTTACCCAGACCTAACATGCGTTATCCTCTAAAATATTTATCATAACCAGGTTTAATTGATTGTTTCAGTGTGGTCCCACATTACTACGTGATCCAAACCAGAAAAAACCCAGGATCCGTTCAACAAGTATGTGAAGAATGCGAAAGTATGAGTCTGATGAGGGCTAATCCCAGACCTATCCCAGACCTAACTTGCGTTATCCTCTAAAATAGTTATCAAGACCAGGTTTAATTGATTGTTTCGGTGTGGTCCCACATTACTACGTGATCCAAACCAGAAAAAACCCAGGATCCGTTCAACAAGTATGTGAAGAATGCGAAAGTATGAGTCTGATGAGTGAAAATGCCAGACATAACTTAGACCTAACATGCGTTATCCTCTAAAATATTGATCCAAACCAGGTTTAATGGACTGTTTCAGTGGGGTACCACTTTACTACGTGATCCAAAGCAGAAAAAACACTCGATCAGGTCAACATGTATGTTAAAACTGCGAAAGTATGACCCTGATGAGGGCAAATCCCAGACCAATCCGAGACCTAACTTGCGTAGTCCTCTAAGATATTGATCCAAACCAGGTTTAATTGACCGTTTCAGTGTGGTCCGACATTACTACGTGATCCAAACCAGAAAAAACCCAGGATCTAGCCATCAAGTATGAGAAACATTGCGAAAGAATGAGCCTGATGATAGCAAATCCCAGACCTAACCTAGACCTAACATGAATTATTCTCTAAAATATTGATCGAAACCAGGTTTAATTGACTGTTTCAGTGTGGTCCCACATTACCACGTGATCCAAACCAGAAAAAACCCAGGATCCATTCAACAAGTATGTGAAGTGTGCGAAAGTATGAGTCTGATGAGGTCAAATCCCAGACCTATCCCAGACCTAACTTGCGTTATCCTCAAAAATATTGATCGAAACCAGGTTAAATTGACTGTTTCAGCGTGGTACCACATTACTACGTGATACAATCCAGAAACAGCCAAGGATCTAGCCATGAAGTATGAGAAATATGCGAATGTATGAGCCTGATGAGGATAAATCCTAGACCTAACCCAAACCTAACATGCGTTATCCTCTAAAATATTTATCAAGACCAGGTGTAATTGAATGTTTCAGTGTGGTACCACATTACTACGTGAATCAAACCAGAAAAAACCCAGGATCCATTCAACAAGTATGTGAAGAATGCGAAAGTATGAGTCTGATGAGTGAAAATCCCAGGTCTAACCCAGACCTAACATGCGTTATCCTCCAAAATATTGATCCAAACCAGGTTTAATGGACTGTTTCAGTGTGGTACCACTTTACTACGTGATCCAAAGCATTAAGAATCCTCGATCAGGTCAACATGCATGTTAAAACTGCGAAAGTATGACCCTGATGAGGGCAAATCCCAGGCCTTACCTAGACCTAACATGCGTTGTCCTCTAAAATATTGATGGAAACCAGGTTTAATTGACTGTTTCAGTGTGGTACCACCTTACTACGTGAACCAAACCAGAAAAAACCCAGGATCCGTTCAACAAGTATGTGAGGAATGCGAAAGTATGAGTCTGATGAGTGAAAATCCCAGGGCTAACCTAGACCAAACATGCGTTATCCTCTAAAATATTGATCCAAACCAGGTTTAATTGACTGTTTTAGTTGTGGTACCACTTTACTACGTGATCCAAAGCAGAAAAAACCCTCGATCAGGCCAACATGCATGTTAAAACTGCGAAAGTATGACCCTGATGAGGTCAAATCCCAGACCTATCCCAGACCTGACATGCGTTATCCTCCAAAATATTGATCCAAACCAGGTTTAATGGACTGTTTCAGTGTAGTACCACTTTACTACGTGATCCAAAGTAGAAAAAACCCTCGTCCAGGTCAACATGCATGCTAAAACTGCGAAAGTATGACCCTGATGAGGTCAAATCCCAGACCTATCCCAGACCTGACATGCGTTATCCTCTAAAATATTGATCCAAACCAGGTTTAATTGACTGTTTCAGTGTGGTCCCACATTATTACGTGATACAATCCAGAAACAGCCCAGGATCTAGCCATGAAGTATGAGAAATATGCGAATGTATGAGCCTGATGAGGACAAATCCTAGACCTAACCCAAACCTAACATGCGTTATCCTCCAAAATATTTATCAAGACCAGGTTTAATTGAATGTTTCAGTGTGGTACCACATTACTACGTGAACCAAACCAGAAAAAACCCAGGATCCGTTCAACAAGTATGTGAAGAATGCGAAAGTATGAGTCTGATGAGTGAAAATCCCAGGGCTAACCTAGACCTAACATGCGTTATCCTCTAGAATATTGATCCAAACCAGGTTTAATGGACTGTTTCAGTGTGGTACCACTTTACTACGTGATCGAAAGCATTAAGAACCCTCGATCAGGTCAACATGTATGTTAAAACTGCGAAAGTATGACCCTGATGAGGGCAAATCCCAGGCCTTACCTAGACCTAACATGCGTTGTCCTCTAAAATATTGATGGAAACCAGGTTTAATTGACTGTTTCAGTGTTGTACTTCATTACCACGTGATGCGATCCAGAAAAAGCCCAGGATCTAGCCATCAAGTATGAGAAATATGCGAAAGAATGAGCCTGATGAGAGCAAATCCCAGACCTAACCTAGACATAACATGAATTATTCTCTAAAATATTGATCAAAACCAGGTTTAATTGACTGTTTCAGTGTGGTACCACATTACTACGTGATCCAATCCAGAAATAGCCCAGGATCTAGCCATGAAGTATGAGAAATATGCGAAAGTATGAGCCTGACGAGGGCAAATCCTAGACCTTACCCAGACCTAACATGCGTTATCCTCTAAAATATTTATCATAACCAGGTTTAATTGATTGTTTCAGTGTGGTCCCACATTACAACGTGATCCAAACCAGAAAAAACCCAGGATCCGTTCAACAAGTATGTGAAGAATGCGAAAGTATGAGTCTGATGAGGGCTAATCCCAGACCTATCCCAGACCTAACTTGCGTTATCGTCTAAAATAATGATCGAAACCAGGTTTAATTGACTGTTTTAGTTGTGGTACCACATTACCACGTGATCCAAAGCAGAAAAAACCCTCGATCAGGTCAACATGCATGTTAAAACTGCGAAAGTATGACCCTGATGAGGTCAAATCCCAGACTTATCCCAGACCTGACATGCGTTATCCTCTAAACTAGTTATCAAGACCAGGTTTAATTGATTGTTTCGGTGTGGTCCCACATTACTACGTGATCCAAACCAGAAAAAACCCAGGATCCGTTCAACAAGTATGTGAGGAATGCGAAAGTATGAGTCTGATGAGTGAAAATCCCAGGGCTAACCTAGACCAAACATGCGTTATCCTCTAAAATATTGATCCAAACCAGGTTTAATTGACTGTTTTAGTTGTGGTACCACTTTACTACGTGATCCAAAGCAGAAAAAACCCTCGATCAGGCCAACATGCATGTTAAAACTGCGAAAGTATGACCCTGATGAGGTCAAATCCCAGACCTATCCCAGACCTGACATGCGTTATCCTCCAAAATATTGATCCAAACCAGGTTTAATGGAACGTTTCAGTGTAGTACCACTTTACTACGTGATCCAAAGCAGAAAAAACCCTCGATCAGGTCAACATGCATGCTAAAACCCGCGAAAGTATGACCCTGATGAGGTCAAATCCCAGACCTATCCCAGACCTGACATGCGTTATCCTCTAAAATATTGATCCAAACCAGGTTTAATTGACTGTTTCAGTGGGGTCCCACATTATTACGTGATACAATCCAGAAACAGCCCAGGATCTAGCCATGAAGTATGAGAAATATGCGAATGTATGAGCCTGATGAGGACAAATCCTAGACCTAACCCAAACCTAACATGCGTTATCCTCCAAAATATTTATCAAGACCAGGTTTAATTGAATGTTTCAGTGTGGTACCACATTACTACGTGAACCAAACCAGAAAAAACCCAGGATCCGTTCAACAAGTATGTGAAGAATGCGAAAGTATGAGTCTGATGAGTGAAAATCCCAGGGCTAACCTAGACCTAACATGCGTTATCCTCTAGAATATTGATCCAAACCAGGTTTAATGGACTGTTTCAGTGTGGTACCACTTTACTACGTGATCGAAAGCATTAAGAACCCTCGATCAGGTCAACATGTATGTTAAAACTGCGAAAGTATGACCCTGATGAGGGCAAATCCCAGGCCTTACCTAGACCTAACATGCGTTGTCCTCTAAAATATTGATGGAAACCAGGTTTAATTGACTGTTTCAGTGTTGTACTTCATTACCACGTGATGCGATCCAGAAAAAGCCCAGGATCTAGCCATCAAGTATGAGAAATATGCGAAAGAATGAGCCTGATGAGAGCAAATCCCAGACCTATCCTAGACATAACATGAATTATTCTCTAAAATATTGATCGAAACCTGGTTTAATCTATTGTTTCAGTGTGGTACCACATTACTATTAGATCCAAACCAGAAAATAACCCAGGATCTGTTCAACGAGTATGTGAAGTGTGCGAAAGTATGAGTCTGATGAGGTCAAATCCCAGACCTATCCCAGACCTAACTTGCGTTATCCTCAAAAATATTTATCATAACCAGGTTTAATTGATTGTTTCAGTGTGGTCCCACATTACAACGTGATCCAAACCAGAAAAAAACCAGGATCCGTTCAACAAGTATGTGAAGAATGCGAAAGTATGAGTCTGATGAGGGCTAATCCCAGACCTATCCCAGACCTAACTTGCGTTATCGTCTAAAATAATGATCGAAACCAGGTTTAATTGACTGTTTTAGTTGTGGTACCACATTACCACGTGATCCAAAGCAGAAAAAACCCTCGATCAGGTCAACATGCATGTTAAAACTGCGAAAGTATGACCCTGATGAGGTCAAATCCCAGACTTATCCCAGACCTGACATGCGTTATCCTCTAAAATAGTTATCAAGACCAGGTTTAATTGATTGTTTCGGTGTGGTCCCACATTACTACGTGATCCAAACCAGAAAAAACCCAGGATCCGTTCAACAAGTATGTGAGGAATGCGAAAGTATGAGTCTGATGAGGTCAAATCCCAGACCTATCCCAGACTTAACATGCGTTATCCTCCAAAATATTGATCCAAACCAGGTTTAATGGACTGTTTCAGTGGGGTACCACTTTACTACGTGATCCAAAGCAGAAAAAACACTCGATCAGGTCAACATGTATGTTAAAACTGCGAAAGTATGACCCTGATGAGGGCAATTCCCAGACCAATCCGAGACCTAACTTGCGTTGTCCTCTAAGATATTGATCCAAACCAGGTTTAATTGACCGTTTCAGTGTGGTCCCACATTACTACGTGATCCAAACCAGAAAAAACCCAGGATCTGGCCGTCAAGTATGAGAAACATTGCGAAAGAATGAGCCTGATGATAGCAAATCCCAGACCTAACCTAGACCTAACATGAATTATTCTCTAAAATATTGATCGAAACCAGGTTTAATTGACTGTTTCAGTGTGGTCCCACATTACTACGTGATCCAAACCAGAAAAAACCCAGGATCCATTCAACAAGTATGTGAAGAATGCGAAAGTATGAGTCTGATGAGTGAAAATCCCAGGCCTAACCTAGACCTAACATGAATTATTCTCTAAAATATTGATCGAAACCTGGTTTAATCTATTGTTTCAGTGTGGTACCACATTACTATTAGATCCAAACCAGAAAATAACCCAGGATCTGTTCAACGAGTATGTGAAGTGTGCGAAAGTATGAGTCTGATGAGGTCAAATCCCAGACCTATCCCAGACTTAACATGCGTTATCCTCTAAAATATTGATCGAAACCGGGCTTAATCGACTGATTCAGTGTGGTACCACATTACTACGTGATCCAAACCAGAAAAAACCCAGGATCCGTTCAACAAGTATGTGAAGAATGCGAAAGTATGAGTCTGATGAGTGAAAATCCCAGACCTAACCTAGACCTAACATGAATTATTCTCTAAAATATTGATCGAAACCTGGTTTAATCTATTGTTTCAGTGTGGTACCACATTACTATTAGATCCAAACCAGAAAATAACCCAGGATCTGTTCAACGAGTATGTGAAGTGTGCGAAAGTATGAGTCTGATGAGGTCAAATCCCAGACCTATCCCAGACCTAACTTGCGTTATCCCCAAAAATATTGATCGAAACCAGGTTTAATTGACTGTTTCAGCGTGGTACCACATTACTACGTGATACAATCCAGAAACAGCCAAGGATCTAGCCATGAAGTATGAGAAATATGCGAATGTATGAGCCTGATGAGGATAAATCCTAGACCTAACCCAAACCTAACATGCGTTATCCTCTAAAATATTTATCAAGACCAGGTGTAATTGAATGTTTCAGTGTGGTACCACATTACTACGTGAATCAAACCAGAAAAAACCCAGGATCCATTCAACAAGTATGTGAAGAATGCGAAAGTATGAGTCTGATGAGTGAAAATCCCAGGTCTAACCCAGACCTAACATGCGTTATCCTCCAAAATATTGATCCAAACCAGGTTTAATGGACTGTTTCAGTGTGGTACCACTTTACTACGTGATCCAAAGCATTAAGAATCCTCGATCAGGTCAACATGCATGTTAAAACTGCGAAAGTATGACCCTGATGAGGGCAAATCCCAGGCCTTACCTAGACCTAACATGCGTTGTCCTCTAAAATATTGATGGAAACCAGGTTTAATTGGCTGTTTCAGTGTGGTACCACCTTACTACGTGAACCAAACCAGAAAAAACCCAGGATCCGTTCAACAAGTATGTGAGGAATGCGAAAGTATGAGTCTGATGAGTGAAAATCCCAGGGCTAACCTAGACCAAACATGCGATATCCTCTAAAATATTGATCCAAACCAGGTTTAATTGACTGTTTTAGTTGTGGTACCACTTTACTACGTGATCCAAAGCAGAAAAAACCCTCGATCAGGTCAACATGCATGCTAAAACTGCGAAAGTATGACCCTGATGAGGTCAAATCCCAGACCTATCCCAGACCTGACATGCGTTATCCTCTAAAATATTGATCCAAACCAGGTTTAATTGACTGTTTCAGTGTGGTCCCACATTATTACGTGATACAATCCAGAAACAGCCCAGGATCTAGCCATGAAGTATGAGAAATATGCGAATGTATGAGCCTGATGAGGACAAATCCTAGACCTAACCCAAACCTAACATGCGTTATCCTCCAAAATATTTATCAAGACCAGGTTTAATTGAATGTTTCAGTGTGGTACCACATTACTACGTGAACCAAACCAGAAAAAACCCAGGATCCGTTCAACAAGTATGTGAAGAATGCGAAAGTATGAGTCTGATGAGTGAAAATCCCAGGGCTAACCTAGACCTAACATGCGTTATCCTCTAGAATATTGATCCAAACCAGGTTTGATGGACTGTTTCAGTGTGGTACCACTTTACTACGTGATCGAAAGCATTAAGCACCCTCGATCAGGTTAACATGTATGTTAAAACTGCGAAAGTATGACCCTGATGAGGGCAAATCCCAGGCCTTACCTAGACCTAACATGCGTTGTCCTCTAAAATATTGATGGAAACCAGGTTTAATTGACTGTTTCAGTGTTGTACTTCATTACCACGTGATGCGATCCAGAAAAAGCCCAGGATCTAGCCATCAAGTATGAGAAATATGCGAAAGAATGAGCCTGATGAGAGCAAATCCCAGACCTAACCTAGACATAACATGAATTATTCTCTAAAATATTGATCAAAACCAGGTTTAATTGACTGTTTCAGTGTGGTACCACATTACTACGTGATCCAATCCAGAAATAGCCCAGGATCTAGCCATGAAGTATGAGAAATATGCGAAAGTATGAGCCTGACGAGGGCAAATCCTAGACCTTACCCAGACCTAACATGCGTTATCCTCTAAAATATTTATCATAACCAGGTTTAATTGATTGTTTCAGTGTGGTCCCACATTACAACGTGATCCAAACCAGAAAAAACCCAGGATCCGTTCAACAAGTATGTGAAGAATGCGAAAGTATGAGTCTGATGAGGGCTAATCCCAGACCTATCCCAGACCTAACTTGCGTTATCGTCTAAAATAATGATCGAAACCAGGTTTAATTGACTGTTTTAGTTGTGGTACCACATTACCACGTGATCCAAAGCAGAAAAAACCCTCGATCAGGTCAACATGCATGTTAAAACTGCGAAAGTATGACCCTGATGAGGTCAAATCCCAGACTTATCCCAGACCTGACATGCGTTATCCTCTAAAATAGTTATCAAGACCAGGTTTAATTGATTGTTTCGGTGTGGTCCCACATTACTACGTGATCCAAACCAGAAAAAACCCAGGATCCGTTCAACAAGTATGTGAAGAATGCGAAAGTATGAGTCTGATGAGTGAAAATCCCAGACATAACTTAGACCTAACATGCGTTATCCTCTAAAATATTGATCCAAACCAGGTTTAATGGAATGTTTCAGTGGGGTACCACTTTACTACGTGATCCAAAGCAGAAAAAACACTCGATCAGGTCAACATGTATGTTAAAACTGCGAAAGTATGACCCTGATGAGGGCAATTCCCAGACCAATCCGAGACCTAACTTGCGTTGTCCTCTAAGATATTGATCCAAACCAGGTTTAATTGACCGTTTCAGTGTGGTCCCACATTACTACGTGATCCAAACCAGAAAAAACCCAGGATCTAGCCATCAAGTATGAGAAACATTGCGAAAGAATGAGCCTGATGATAGCAAATCCCAGACCTAACCTAGACCTAACATGAATTATTCTCTAAAATATTGATCGAAACCAGGTTTAATTGACTGTTTCAGTGTGGTCCCACATTACTACGTGATCCAAACCAGAAAAAACCCAGGATCTGTTCAACGAGTATGTGAAGTGTGCGAAAGTATGAGTCTGATGAGGTCAAATCCCAGACCTATCCCAGACCTAACTTGCGTTATCCTCAAAAATATTGATCGAAACCAGGTTTAATTGACTGTTTCAGCGTGGTACCACATTACTACGTGATACAATCCAGAAACAGCCAAGGATCTATCCATGAAGTATGAGAAATATGCGAATGTATGAGCCTGATGAGGATAAATCCTAGACCTAACCCAAACCTAACATGCGTTATCCTCTAAAATATTTATCAAGACCAGGTTTAATTGAATGTTTCAGTGTGGTACCACATTACTACGTGAATCAAACCAGAAAAAACCCAGGATCCGTTCAACAAGTATGTGAAGAATGCGAAAGTATGAGTCTGATGAGTGAAAATCCCAGGTCTAACCCAGACCTAACATGCGTTATCCTCCAAAATATTGATCCAAACCAGGTTTAATGGACTGTTTCAGTGTGGTACCACATTACTACGTGAACCAAACCAGAAAAAACCCAGGATCCGTTCAACAAGTATGTGAAGAATGCGAAAGTATGAGTCTGATGAGTGAAAATCCCAGGTCTAACCCAGACCTAACATGCGTTATCCTCTAAAATATTGATCCAAACCAGGTTTAATGGACTGTTTCATTGGGGTACCACTTTACTACGTGATCCAAAGCAGAAAAAACACTCGATCAGGTCAACATGTATGTTAAAACTGCGAAGGTATGACCCTGATGAGGGCAAATCCCAGACCAATCCGAGACCTAACTTGCGTTGTCCTCTAAGATATTGATCCAAACCAGGTTTAATTGACCGTTTCAGTGTGGTCCCACATTACTACGTGATCCAAACCAGAAAAAACCCAGGATCTAGCCATCAAGTATGAGAAACATTGCGAAAGAATGAGCCTGATGATAGCAAATCCCAGACCTAACCTAGACCTAACATGAATTATTCTCTAAAATATTGATCGAAACCAGGTTTAATTGATTGTTTCAGTGTGGTCCCACATTACTACGTGATCCAAACCAGAAAAAACCCAGGATCCATTCAACAAGTATGTGAAGAATGCGAAAGTATGAGTCTGATGAGTGAAAATCCCAGGCCTAACCTAGACCTAACATGAATTATTCTCTAAAATATTGATCGAAACCTGGTTTAATCTATTGTTTCAGTGTGGTACCACATTACTATTAGATCCAAACCAGAAAATAACCCAGGATCTGTTCAACGAGTATGTGAAGTGTGCGAAAGTATGAGTCTGATGAGTGAAAATCCCAGACCTAACCTAGACCTAACATGAATTATTCTCTAAAATATTGATCGAAACCAGGTTTAATTGACTGTTTCAGCGTGGTACCACATTACTACGTGATACAATCCAGAAACAGCCAAGGATCTAGCCATGAAGTATGAGAAATATGCGAATGTATGAGCCTGATGAGGATAAATCCTAGACCTAACCCAAACCTAACATGCGTTATCCTCTAAAATATTTATCAAGACCAGGTTTAATTGAATGTTTCAGTGTGGTACCACATTACTACGTGAATCAAACCAGAAAAAACTCAGGATCCGTTCAACATGCATGTTAAAACTGCGAAAGTATGACCCTGATGAGGGCAAATCCCAGGCCTTACCTAGACCTAACATGCGTTGTCCTCTAAAATATTCATGGAAACCAGGTTTAATTGACTGTTTCAGTGTGGTACCACTTTACTACGTGATCCAAAGCATTAAGAATCCTCGATCAGGTCAACATGCATGTTAAAACTGCGAAAGTATGACCCTGATGAGGGCAAATCCCAGGCCTTACCTAGACCTAACATGCGTTGTCCTCTAAAATATTGATGGAAACCAGGTTTAATTGACTGTTTCAGTGTTGTACTTCATTACCACGTGATGCGATCCAGAAAAAGCCCAGGATCTAGCCATCAAGTATGAGAAATATGCGAAAGAATGAGCCTGATGAGAGCAAATCCCAGACCTAACCTAGACATAACATGAATTATTCTCTAAAATATTGATCAAAACCAGGTTTAATTGACTGTTTCAGCGTGGTACCACATTACTACGTGATACAATCCAGAAACAGCCAAGGATCTAGCCATGAAGTATGAGAAATATGCGAATGTATGAGCCTGATGAGGATAAATCCTAGACCTAACCCAAACCTAACATGCGTTATCCTCTAAAATATTTATCAAGACCAGGTTTAATTGAATGTTTCAGTGTGGTACCACATTACTACGTGAATCAAAACCAGAAAAAACCCAGGATCCGTTCAACAAGTATGTGAAGAATGCGAAAGTATGAGTCTGATGAGTGAAAATCCCAGGTCTAACCCAGAGCTAACATGCGTTATCCTCCAAAATATTGATCCAAACCAGGTTTAATGGACTGTTTCAGTGTGGTACCACTTTACTACGTGATCCAAAGCATTAAGAATCCTCGATCAGGTCAACATGCATGTTAAAACTGCGAAAGTATGACCCTGATGAGGTCAAATCCCAGACCTATCCCAGACCTGACATGCGTTATCCTCTAAAATATTGATCCAAACCAGGTTTAATTGACTGTTTCAGTGTGGTCCCACATTACTACGTGACACAATCCTGAAACAGCCCAGGATCTAGCCATGAAGTATGAGAAATATGCGAATGTATGAGCCTGATGAGGACAAATCCTAGACCTAACCCAAACCTAACATGCGTTATCCTCCAAAATATTTATCAAGACCAGGTTAAATTGAATGTTTCTGTGTGGTACCACTTTACTACGTGATCCAAAGCATTAAGAACCCTCGATCAGGTCAACATGTATGTTAAAACTGCGAAAGTATGACCCTGATGAGGGCAAATCCCAGGCCTTACCTAGACCTAACATGCGTTGTCCTCTAAAATATTGATGGAAACCAGGTTTAATTGACTGTTTCAGTGTTGTACTTCATTACCACGTGATGCGATCCAGAAAAAGCCCAGGATCTAGCCATCAAGTATGAGAAATATGCGAAAGAATGAGCCTGATGAGAGCAAATCCCAGACCTAACCTAGACATAACATACATTATTCTCTAAAATATTGATCAAAACCAGGTTTAATTGACTGTTTCAGTGTGGTACCACATTACTACGTGATCCAATCCAGAAATAGCCCAGGATCTAGCCATGAAGTATGAGAAATATGCGAAAGTATGAGCCTGACGAGGGCAAATCCTAGACCTTACCCAGACCTAACATGCGTTATCCTCTAAAGTATTTATCATAACCAGGTTTAATTGATTGTTTCAGTGTGGTCCCACATTACTACGTGATCCAAACCAGAAAAAACCCAGGATCCGTTCAACAAGTATGTGAAGAATGCGAAAGTATGAGTCTAATGAGGGCTAATCCCAGACCTATCCCAGACCTAACTTGCGTTATCGTCTAAAATAATGATCGAAACCAGGTTTAATTGACTGTTTTAGTTGTGGTACCGCTTTACCACGTGATCCAAAGCAGAAAAAACCCTCGATCAGGTCAACATGCATGTTAAAACTGCGAAAGTATGACCCTGATGAGGTCAAATCCCAGACTTATCCCAGACCTGACATGCGTTATCCTCTAAAATAGTTATCAAGACCAGGTTTAATTGATTGTTTCAGTGTGGTACCACTTTACTACGTGATCCAAAGCAGAAAAAACCCTCGATCAGGTCAACATGCATGTTAAAACTGCGAAAGTATGACCCTGATGAGGTCAAATCCCAGACCTATCCCAGACCTGACATGCATTATCCTCTAAAATATTGATCCAAACCAGGTTTAATTGACTGTTTCAGTGTGGTCCCACATTACTACGTGATACAATTCAGAAACAGCCCAGGATCTAGCCATGAAGTATGAGAAATATGCGAATGTATGAGCCTGATGAGGATAAATCCTAGACCTAACCCAAACCTAACATGCGTTATCCTCTAAAATATTTATCAAGACCAGGTTTAATTGAATGTTTCAGTGTGGTACCACATTACTACGTGAATCAAACCAGAAAAAACCCAGGATCCGTTCAACAAGTATGTGAAGAATGCGAAAGTATGAGTCTGATGAGTGAAAATCCCAGGGCTAACCTAGACCTAACATGCGTTATCCTCCAAAATATTTATCAAGACCAGGTTTAATTGAATGTTTCAGTGTGGTACCACATTACTACGTGAACCAAACCAGAAAAAACCCAGGATCCGTTCAACAAGTATGTGAGGAATGCGAAAGTATGAGTCTGATGAGTGAAAATCCCAGGGCTAACCTAGACCTAACATGCGTTATCCTCCAAAATATTTATCAAGACCAGGTTTAATTGAATGTTTCAGTGTGGTACCACATTACTACGTGAACCAAACCAGAAAAAACCCAGGATCCGTTCAACAAGTATGTGAAGAATGCGAAAGTATGAGTCTGATGAGTGAAAATCCCAGGTCTAACCCAGACCTAACATGCGTTATCCTCCAAAATATTGATCCAAACCAGGTTTAATGGACTGTTTCAGTGTGGTACCACTTTACTACGTGATCCAAAGCATTAAGAATCCTCGATCAGGTCAACATGCATGTTAAAACTGCGAAAGTATGACCCTGATGGGGGCAAATCCCAGACCAATCCGAGACCTAACTTGCGTTGTCCTCTAAGATATTGATCCAAACCAGGTTTAATTGACCGTTTCAGTGTGGTCCCACATTACTACGTGATCCAAACCAGAAAAAACCCAGGATCTAGCCATCAAGTATTAGAAACATTGCGAAAGAATGAGCCTGATGAGTGAAAATCCCAGACATAACTTAGACCTAACATGCGTTATCCTCTAAAATATTGATCCAAACCAGGTTTAATGGACTGTTTCAGTGGGGTACCACCTTACTACGTGAACCAAACCAGAAAAAACCCAGGATCCGTTCAACAAGTATGTGAAGAATGCGAAAGTATGAGTCTGATGAGTGAAAATCCCAGGTCTAACCCAGACCTAACATGCGTTATCCTCCAAAATATTGATCCAAACCAGGTTTAATGGACTGTTTCAGTGTGGTACCACTTTACTACGTGATCCAAAGCATTAAGAATCCTCGTTCAGGTCAACATGCATGTTAAAACTGCGAAAGTATGACCCTGATGAGGGCAAATCCCAGGCCTTACCTAGACCTAACATGCGTTGTCCTCTAAAATATTGATGGAAACCAGGTTTAATTGACTGTTTCAGTGTGGTACCACCTTACTACGTGAACCAAACCAGAAAAAACACAGGATCCGTTCAACAAGTATGTGAGGAATGCGAAAGTATGAGTCTGATGAGTGAAAATCCCAGGGCTAACCTAGACCTAACATGCGTTATCCTCTAAAATATTGATCCAAACCAGGTTTAATGGACTGTTTCAGTGTGGTACCACTTTACTACGTGATCGAAAGCATTAAGAACCCTCGATCAGGTCAACATGTATGTTAAAACTGCGAAAGTATGACCCTGATGAGGGCAAATCCCAGGCCTTACCTAGACCTAACATGCGTTGTCCTCCAAAATATTGATGGAAACCAGGTTTAATTGACTGTTTCAGTGTTGTACTTCATTACCACGTGATGCGATCCAGAAAAAGCCCAGGATCTAGCCATCAAGTATGAGAAATATGCGAAAGAATGAGCCTGATGAGAGCAAATCCCAGACCTAACCTAGACCTAACATGAATTATTCTCTAAAATATTGATCGAAACCAGGTTTAATTGATTGTTTCAGTGTGGTCCCACATTACTACGTGATCCAAACCAGAAAAAACCCAGGATCCATTCAACAAGTATGTGAAGAATGCGAAAGTATGAGTCTGATGAGTGAAAATCCCAGGCCTAACCTAGACCTAACATGAATTATTCTCTAAAATATTGATCGAAACCTGGTTTAATCTATTGTTTCAGTGTGGTACCACATTACTACGTGATCCAAACCAGAAAAAACCCAGGATCCGTTCAACAAGTATGTGAAGAATGCGAAAGTATGAGTCTGATGAGTGAAAATCCCAGACATAACTTAGACCTAACATGCGTTATCCTCCAAAATATTGATCCAAACCAGGTTTAATGGACTGTTTCAGTGGGGTACCACTTTACTACGTGATCCAAAGCAGAAAAAACACTCGATCAGGTCAACATGTATGTTAAAACTGCGAAGGTATGACCCTGATGAGGGCAAATCCCAGACCAATCCGAGACCTAACTTGCGTTGTCCTCTAAGATATTGATCCAAACCAGGTTTAATGGACTGTTTCAGTGTGGTACCACTTTACTACGTGATCGAAAGCATTAAGAACCCTCGATCAGGTCAACATGTATGTTAAAACTGCGAAAGTATGACCCTGATGAGGGCTAATCCCAGACCTATCCCAGACCTAACTTGCGTTATCGTCTAAAATAATGATCGAAACCAGGTTTAATTGACTGTTTTAGTTGTGGTACCACATTACCACGTGATCCAAAGCAGAAAAAACCCTCGATCAGGTCAACATGCATGTTAAAACTGCGAAAGTATGACCCTGATGAGGTCAAATCCCAGACTTATCCCAGACCTGACATGCATTATCCTCTACAATAGTTATCAAGACCAGGTTTAATTGATTGTTTCGGTGTGGTCCCACATTACTACGTGATCCAAACCAGAAAAAACCCAGGATCCGTTCAACAAGTATGTGAAGAATGCGTAAGTATGAGTCTGATGAGTGAAAATCCCAGACATAACTTAGACCTAACATGCGTTATCCTCCAAAATATTGATCCAAACCAGGTTTAATGGACTGTTTCAGTGGGGTACCACTTTACTACGTGATCCAAAGCAGAAAAAACACTCGATCAGGTCAACATGTATGTTAAAACTGCGAAGGTATGACCCTGATGAGGGCAAATCCCAGACCAATCCGAGACCTAACTTGCGTTGTCCTCTAAGATATTGATCCAAACCAGGTTTAATTGACCGTTTCAGTGTGGTCCCACATTACTACGTGATCCAAACCAGAAAAAACCCAGGATCTAGCCATCAAGTATGAGAAACATTGCGAAAGAATGAGCCTGATGATAGCAAATCCCAGACCTAACCTAGACCTAACATGAATTATTCTCTAAAATATTGATCGAAACCAGGTTTAATTGATTGTTTCAGTGTGGTCCCACATTACTACGTGATCCAAACCAGAAAAAACCCAGGATCCATTCAACAAGTATGTGAAGAATGCGAAAGTATGAGTCTGATGAGTGAAAATCCCAGGCCTAACCTAGACCTAACATGAATTATTCTCTAAAATATTGATCGAAACCTGGTTTAATCTATTGTTTCAGTGTGGTACCACATTACTATTAGATCCAAACGAGAAAATAACCCAGGATCTGTTCAGCGAGTATGTGAAGTGTGCGAAAGTATGAGTCTGATGAGTGAAAATCCCAGACCTAACCTAGACCTAACATGAATTATTCTCTAAAATATTGATCGAAACCAGGTTTAATTGACTGTTTCAGCGTGGTACCACATTACTACGTGATACAATCCAGAAACAGCCAAGGATCTAGCCATGAAGTATGAGAAATATGCGAATGTATGAGCCTGATGAGGATAAATCCTAGACCTAACCCAAACCTAACATGCGTTATCCTCTAAAATATTTATCAAGACCAGGTTTAATTGAATGTTTCAGTGTGGTACCACATTACTACGTGAATCAAACCAGAAAAAACCCAGGATCCGTTCAACAAGTATGTGAAGAATGAGAAAGTATGAGTCTGATGAGTGAAAATCCCAGGTCTAACCCAGACCTAACATGCGTTATCCTCCAAAATATTGATCCAAACCAGGTTTAATGGACTGTTTCAGTGTGGTACCACTTTACTACGTGATCCAAAGCATTAAGAATCCTCGATCAGGTCAACATGCATGTTAAAACTGCGAAAGTATGACCCTGATGAGGGCAAATCCCAGGCCTTACCTAGACCTAACATGCGTTGTCCTCTAAAATATTGATGGAAACCAGGTTTAATTGACTGTTTCAGTGTGGTACCACCTTACTAAGTGAACCAAACCAGAAAAAACCCAGGATCCGTTCAACAAGTATGTGAGGAATGCGAAAGTATGAGTCTGATGAGTGAAAATCCCAGGGCTAACCTAGACCTAACATGCGTTATCCTCTAAAATATTGATCCAAACCAGGTTTAATGGACTGTTTCAGTGTGGTACCACTTTACTACGTGATCGAAAGTATTAAGAACCCTCGATCAGGTCAACATGTATGTTAAAACTGCGAAAGTGTGACCCTGATGAGGGCAAATCCCAGGCCTTACCTAGACCTAACATGCGTTGTCCTCTAAAATATTGATGGAAACCAGGTTTAATTGACTGTTTCAGTGTTGTACTTCATTACCACGTGATGCGATCCAGAAAAAGCCCAGGATCTAGCCATCAAGTATGAGAAATATGCGAAAGAATGAGCCTGATGAGAGCAAATCCCAGACCTAACCTAGACATAACATGAATTATTCTCTAAAATATTGATCAAAACCAGGTTTAATTGACTGTTTCAGCGTGGTACCACATTACTACGTGATACAATCCAGAAACAGCCAAGGATCTAGCCATGAAGTATGAGAAATATGCGAATGTATGAGCCTGATGAGGATAAATCCTAGACCTAACCCAAACCTAACATGCGTTATCCTCTAAAATATTTATCAAGACCAGGTTTAATTGAATGTTTCAGTGTGGTACCACATTACTACGTGAACCAAACCAGAAAAAACCCAGGATCCGTTCAACAAGTATGTGAAGAATGCGAAAGTATGAGTCTGATGAGTGAAAATCCCAGGGCTAACCTAGACCTAACATGCGTTATCCTCTAAAATATTGATCCAAACCAGGTTTAATGGACTGTTTCAGTGTGGTACCACTTTACTACGTGATCGAAAGCATTAAGAACCCTCGATCAGGTCAACATGTATGTTAAAACTGCGAAAGTATGACCCTGATGAGGGCAAATCCCAGGCCTTACCTAGACCTAACATGCGTTGTCCTCTAAAATATTGATGGAAACCAGGTTTAATTGACTGTTTCAGTGTTGTACTTCATTACCACGTGATGCGATCCAGAAAAAGCCCAGGATCTAGCCATCAAGTATGAGAAATATGCGAAAGAATGAGCCTGATGAGAGCAAATCCCAGACCTAACCTAGACATAACATGAATTATTCTCTAAAATATTGATCAAAACCAGGTTTAATTGACTGTTTCAGCGTGGTACCACATTACTACGTGATACAATCCAGAAACAGCCAAGGATCTAGCCATGAAGTACGAGAAATATGCGAATGTATGAGCCTGATGAGGATAAATCCTAGACCTAACCCAAACCTAACATGCGTTATCCTCTAAAATATTTATCAAGACCAGGTTTAATTGAATGTTTCAGTGTGGTACCACATTACTACGTGAACCAAACCAGAAAAAACCCAGGATCCGTTCAACAAGTATGTGAAGAATGCGAAAGTATGAGTCTGATGAGTGAAAATCCCAGGGCTAACCTAGACCTAACATGCGTTATCCTCTAAAATATTGATCCAAACCAGGTTTAATGGACTGTTTCAGTGTGGTACCACTTTACTACGTGATCGAAAGCATTAAGAACCCTCGATCAGGTCGACATGTATGTTAAAACTGCGAAAGTATGACCCTGATGAGGGCAAATCCCAGGCCTTACCTAGACCTAACATGCGTTGTCCTCTAAAATATTGATGGAAACCAGGTTTAATTGACTGTTTCAGTGTTGTACTTCATTACCACGTGATGCGATCCAGAAAAAGCCCAGGATCTAGCCATCAAGTATGAGAAATATGCGAAAGAATGAGCCTGATGAGAGCAAATCCCAGACCTAACCTAGACATAACAAGAATTATTCTCTAAAATATTGATCAAAACCAGGTTTAATTGACTGTTTCAGTGTGGTACCACATTACTACGTGATCCAATCCAGAAATAGCCCAGGATCTAGCCATGAAGTATGAGAAATATGCGAAAGTATGAGCCTGACGAGGGCAAATCCTAGACCTTACCCAGACCTAACATGCGTTATCCTCTAAAATATTTATCATAACCAGGTTTAATTGATTGTTTCAGTGTGGTCCCACATTACTACGTGATCCAAACCAGAAAAAACCCAGGATCCGTTCAACAAGTATGTGAAGAATGCGAAAGTATGAGTCTGATGAGGGCTAATCCCAGACCTATCCCAGACCTAACTTGCGTTATCGTCTAAAATAATGATCGAAACCAGTTTTAATTGACTGTTTTAGTTGTGGTACCACATTACCACGTGATCCAAAGCAGAAAAAACCCTCGATCAGGTCAACATGCATGTTAAAACTGCGAAAGTATGACCCTGATGAGGGCAAATCCCAGACTTATCCCAGACCTGACATGCATTATCCTCTAAAATATTTATCATAACCAGGTTTAATTGATTGTTTCAGTGTGGCCCCACATTACTACGTGATCCAAACCAGAAAAAACCCAGGATCCGTTCAACAAGTATGTGAAGAATGCGAAAGTATGAGTCTGATGAGTGAAAATCCCAGGTCTAACCCAGAACTAACATGCGTTATCCTCCAAAATATTGATCCAAACCAGGTTTAATGGACTGTTTCAGTGTGGTACCACTTTACTACGTGATCCAAAGCATTAAGAATCCTCGATCAGGTCAACATGCATGTTAAAACTGCGAAAGTATGACCCTGATGAGGGCAAATCCCAGACATATCCCAGACCTGACATGCGTTATCCTCTAAAATAGTTATCAAGACCAGGTTTCATTGATTGTTTCGGTGTGGTCCCACATTACTACGTGATCCAAACCAGAAAAAACCGAGGATCCGTTCAACAAGTATGTGAAGAATGCGAAAGTATGAGTCTGATGAGTGAAAATCCCAGACATAACTTAGACCTAACATGCGTTATCCTCTAAAATATTGATCCAAACCAGGTTTAATGGACTGTTTCAGTGGGGTACCACTTTACTACGTGATCCAAAGCAGAAAAAACACTCGATCAGGTCAACATGTATGTTAAAACTGCGAAGGTATGACCCTGATGAGGGCAAATCCCAGACCAATCCGAGACCTAACTTGTGTTGCCCTCTAAGATATTGATCCAAACCAGGTTTAATTGACCGTTTCAGTGTGGTCCCACATTACTACGTGATCCAAACCAGAAAAAACCCAGGATCTAGCCATCAAGTATGAGAAACATTGCGAAAGAATGAGCCTGATGATAGCAAATCCCAGACCTAACCTAGACCTAACATGAATTATTCTCTAAAATATTGATCGAAACCAGGTTTAATTGATTGTTTCAGTGTGGTCCCACATTACTACGTGATCCAAACCAGAAAAAACCCAGGATCCGTTCAACAAGTATGTGAAGAATGCGAAAGTATGAGTCTGATGAGTGAAAATCCCAGGCCTAACCTAGACCTAACATGAATTATTCTCTAAAATATTGATCGAAACCTGGTTTAATCTATTGTTTCAGTGTGGTACCACATTACTATTAGATCCAAACCAGAAAATAACCCAGGATCTGTTCAACGAGTATGTGAAGTGTCCGAAAGTATGAGTCTGATGAGTGAAAATCCCAGACCTAACCTAGACCTAACATGAATTATTCTCTAAAATATTGATCGAAACCTGGTTTAATCTATTGTTTCAGTGTGGTACCACATTACTATTAGATCCAAACCAGAAAATAACCCAGGATCTGTTCAACGAGTATGTGAAGTGTGCGAAAGTATGAGTCTGATGAGGTCAAATCCCAGACCTATCCCAGACCTAACTTGCGTTATCCTCAAAAATATTGATCGAAACCAGGTTTAATTGACTGTTTCAGCGTGGTACCACATTACTACGTGATACAATCCAGAAACAGCCAAGGATCTAGCCATGAAGTATGAGAAATATGCGAATGTATGAGCCTGATGAGGATAAATCCTAGACCTAACCCAAACCTAACATGCGTTATCCTCTAAAATATTTATCAAGACCAGGTTTAATTGACTGTTTCAGTGTGGTGCCACCTTACTACATGAACCAAACCAGAAAAAACCCAGGATCCGTTCAACAAGTATGTGAAGAATGCGAAAGTATGAGTCTGATGAGTGAAAATCCCAGGCCTAACCTAGACCTAACATGAATTATTCTCTAAAATATTGATCGAAACCTGGTTTAATCTATTGTTTCAGTGTGGTACCACATTACTATTAGATCCAAACCAGAAAATAACCCAGGATCTGTTCAACGAGTATGTGAAGTGTGCGAAAGTATGAGTCTGATCGCGAGTGGAAATCCTCGCGCCGCGCCCGCTCCAGTGTCACCGCTGCCTCGAATTGGGGCACGTGAGGCAGTGGTGCACCTCGCCGGTGGACCGCAGCGGTCAGTGTTACCGCTGCGGTGCCAAAGAGCACCGTGCGAGCCAGTGCTCGGCGGCCCCCCACTGCCCGCTGTGTGCGGACATGGGGAGGCCAGCCGATCACAGGGTGGGGAGCAAGAAGTGCTCCCCCCCCTCCCGGAAGGAGAGGAAGAGGCGGGCTGCACCGGCTCCGGTGCCGAGGGCGGTGGCATCGTCCTCCATGGAGGTGGACGGTGCTACGGGGACGGACGGCCGGGAGGAGGCTGGCGCGGCCATTAATTAATGCCGCCCCGCCTCCTCCTCCAGGCCAACCTCAACCACTGCCGCGCGGCACAGGACTTGATGTCCCAAGTCCTCGCGGAGTGGGGGGTTGGCCTGGCGGTCGCCGCCGAGCCGTACCGCGTCCCTGATCACCCTCATTGGGTGGGCGACGCGGACGGCTTGGTGGCGACGGTATGGGGAGGGGGCGACGGGTCCCCACCGTTCTCCTTGTTGGAGCGCGGTCGGGGATTCGTCGCCGTGGACTGGGGGGGAGTCGCTGTGGTGGGGTGCTACATTTCGCCCCGTAGCGGTCACGCTGCGTTCGAGCTGTACTTGGCCGAGGTCGCGGCATGCGTGCAGCGCTACGCGGCCCGGCCGGTGCTGGTCCTGGGGGATTTTAATGCCAAGTCGGTGGCTTGGGGATCCCCCAGGACCTCCGTTCGCGGCGGGATCCTGGGCGATTGGGCGGCGGGGCTCGACCTCCGGGTATTGAACCGGGGGTCGGAGAACACATGCGTGCGGCGATATGGGGGGTCCATCGTGGATGTTGGATTCGCGAGCCCCAACGCCGTGCGCATGGTGTCGGGTTGGCACGTGGTCGCGGGGGCGGAGACACTCTCCGATCACCGGTACATCCGGATGGAGGTCTCTGCCGCCGCGAGTGCATCCCGACACGGCCGCCTGCGTGGCACCCCACCACGCCGCTGGGCGCTTCGGCGCCTGGACAAGGACGCCCTGATGGCAGCTGCCCTCGCTGCAACTTGGCCGCAGGGAGCGGCCGAGTTGCCGAGCATAGAGGAGGAGGTCGCCCGGCTCGGGGCATTGGTCGCGGGTATTTGCGACGCGGCGATGCCTCGGGTCGGGCGGGCTTCTCCTCGCCGGGCGGTGTACTGGTGGTCGGACGCGATCGCGGAGTTGCGAGTCGCGACTGTCCGCGCCCGACGCCAGTACACCCGCGCGCGCCGTCGTCAACGTACAGACGACGGCGTGGCGCGAGCGAGGGCAGCTGATGACCTGTATGGAGCATACCGCGTGGCGCGGGTTGCTCTGCAGGTCGCCATCAAACGGGCCAAGACCCAGGCATGGAAGGAGCTCCTCCAGACCCTTGATGACGATCCATGGGGGCGCCCATATAAGGTGGTGCTGAATAAGCTCCGCCCGTGGGCGCCCCCCGTCACCGAGGGTCTTGACCCCCGGCTGCTGGAGGACGTGGTCAATACACTCTTCCCAATTGGGGAGAGGGGACCGCGTCCTCCGGCGGCGGCGGCTGTCCCAGTGGAGTGGACGGCCGAGCTGGGTGTCACGCAGGAGGAGCTTGCAGCGGCCATCAGACGGCTCGGGGTTCGTAACACGGCCCCGGGTCCGGATGGTGTGCCCGGCCGGGTTTGGGTCTTGACCCAGGGCGTCCTTGGGGCCGACCTCAGGCGGTTGTTCGACCGCTGCCTGAGGGACGGGCGATTCCCCCCCAGTTGGAAGGTGGCGAGGATGGTCCTCCTCCGGAAGGAGGGTCGGCCCGCGGAGTCTCCCTCCGCATACCGGCCCATTTGTCTCCTCGACGAGGTGGGCAAGCTCTTCGAGCGTGTGATTGCTGCCCGCCTCGTCGAGCACCTGTCGCGGGGTGATCCCGGTCTGGCCGACTGCCAGTTCGGTTTCCGGGGGGGCCGATCGACTATCGACGCGATAGGTCGTGTGAGGGCCCTCTCGGAGGCGGCCGTCTCCCGGGGAGGGGTGGATTGGCAATATCCAAGGATATTGCCAATGCCTTTAACACCCTCCCCTGGGAAGAGATAAGGAGGGGACTCGAATATCATCGAGTCCCCCCTTGTCTCAGGGCGGTCGTCGGGGATTATCTCCGCGGCAGGTGGATCGAGTATCCGGGCCGGGATGGTGATATGCGGAGGGAGGTGTACTGCGGTGTTCCGCAGGGGTCGGTCCTCGGGCCACTCCTGTGGAACATCGCGTACGACTCGGTGTTGCGGGCCGGCCTCCCCGACGGCGTCAGCACGGTGTGTTATGCGGATGACACACTGGTGCTGGCCGTCGGGGCGCACTGGGGGAGGGCCATGCGTCGCGCGGAGGAGGGGTCGCAACGCGTCGTCGACCGGATCAGGGGGATGGGGATGACGGTGGCGGTCCATAAGACCGAGGTGATTGCGTTTCATTCACCTCGGCAGGATCCGCCACCCCCTCTGATTCGGGTGGGTGGGGCTGACATCGAGGTGAAGCCCCAGATCAGGTATCTAGGGCTGATCCTCGATAGCCACTGGCGTTTCGAGAAGCATTTCCGCTGCCTGGTCCCCCGGTTGGAAAGGATGGTTGCGGCTCTGGGCCGGATCCTGCCCAACCTGGGGGGCCCGGCGGGCCGAGTTCGTCGCCTCTATGTGGCAATGGTCCAGTCGGTGGCCCTATACGGGGCCCCCGTCTGGGCGGACGACCTGGCTGCCTCCCGGCGCAGCATGACTATGCTGCGTCGGGTGCAGAGGCGCATGGCGCTCAGGGTCGTCCGCGGGTATCGGACCATGTCACATGAGGCGGCGACGGTTCTAGCGGGGATGCCGCCCATGGACCTGCTCGCGCGGTCGCACGCGGTGATGTACCGGCACCGCGTCGACCGTCGCGCGGGGGTGGGGGCGGTCCCGGGCGGGCAGGAACCTGCTTGGGGCGATTTGAAGCGCCAGGCCCGGCAGTCCGTGTTGCTCGCGTGGCAGGAGCGGCTGGCTCTGCCAACCGCGGGGCACCGGACTGTCGGGGCTGTTCGGCCACTCCTGAAGGAGTGGCTGGACAGAGGCCATGGCAGCCTCACCTACCGGATGGCACAGGTATTTTCCGGGCATGGCAGCTTCGGAAGATACCTGTGCCGGATAGGGAAGGAGCCGACGGCGCGTTGCTGCCACTGCGACGCTGAGCAGGACACGGCGGATCATACCCTGGAGGTATGCCCCGCGTGGGAGGGGGAGCGCCGTGTCCTGGTCGGCGTCGTCGGGCGGGATGTCTCGCTGCCGGGCGTGGTGCGCGCCATGCTCGGCAGCGAGGAGAAGTGGAGGGCCGTGGCCTCCTTCTGCGAGAACGTAATGTTGCAGAAGGAGGCCGCGGGGAGGGAGCGCGAGCTTCAGCGGCGTGCTGAAGCGCGCGCTCGTGCGGTGGCCCGAGGTCGTCGCCCGGTCGCGAGGCGTCGCGGGCGGCCGCCTCGGCGTGGCGGATGACCTAGGCTGGGAGGGGGGTCCTGAGGGGACCCTCCTCCCGCCAGGCGGCGCCGGGTCGGACCGGTTGGGGGTAGGAGTGCCTCCCCCTACCGGTCCGACGCAAGGGGAGGTACCCTCAGCGGTCTGGTGCGGCCATGAACGCCCGGTCGCCGAGGGGTGGAAACGGGGTCGCGGGCGGTTGCGAGTTGGGGCTCGCAGCCGCCACTAAACGCGGCCCCGGGACGGATGGCGGCGGGATGGAGTGGCCCCGTCCCGCCGCTATGAGGCAGTGTGTCTACTGGGGGGACCGATTGTCCCCCCGGGGGATGGGCGCGAAAGCGCGGGCACGGGGAGGATACCGGAAGAATGCTTCGAGCGATTCCCGGTATCCTCCCAAAGCGCGCCGAAGGGTCACCGTGGGGTTTTTAGTGGGTAGGTCCCGCGCCTGTCGTTGTACGGGCGCGGGGAATCCCACACACCCCTCCCACCTCTCCCCAAGGAGGTGGGAGGGAGTCTTTCGAAGATTTTCCCCACGACAAAAAAAAAAAAAAAAAAAAAAAAAAAAAAAAAAGTATGAGTCTGATGAGGTCAAATCCCAGACCTATCCCAGACTTAACATGCGTTATCCTCTAAAATATTGATCGAAACCGGGTTTAATCGACTGATTCAGTGTGGTACCACATTACTGCGTGATCCAAACCAGAAAAAACCCAGGATCCGTTCAACAAGTATGTGAAGAATGCGAAAGTATGAGTCTGATGAGTGAAAATCCCAGGCCTAACCTAGACCTAACATGAATTATTCTCTAAAATATTGATCGAAACCTGGTTTAATCTATTGTTTCAGTGTGTTACCACATTACTATTAGATCCAAACCAGAAAATAACCCAGGATCTGTTCAACGAGTATGTGAAGTGTGCGAAAGTATGAGTCTGATGAGGTCAAATTCCAGACCTATCCCAGACCTAACTTGCGTTATCCTCAAAAATATTGATCGAAACCAGGTTTAATTGACTGTTTCAGCGTGGTACCACATTACTACGTGATACAATCCAGAAACAGCCAAGGATCTAGCCATGAAGTATGAGAAATATGCGAATGTATGAGCCTGATGAGGATAAATCCTAGACCTAACCCAAACCTAACATGCGTTATCCTCTAAAATATTTATCAAGACCAGGTTTAATTGAATGTTTCAGTGTGGTACCACATTACTACGTGAATCAAACCAGAAAAAACCCAGGATCCGTTCAACATGCATGTTAAAACTGCGAAAGTATGACCCTGTTGAGGGCAAATCCCAGGCCTTACCTAGACCTAACATGCGTTGTCCTCTAAAATATTCATGGAAACCAGGTTTAATTGACTGTTTCAGTGTGGTGCCACCTTACTACATGAACCAAACCAGAAAAAACCCAGGATCCGTTCAACAAGTATGTGAAGAATGCGAAAGTATGAGTCTGATGAGTGAAAATCCCAGGGCTAACCTAGACCTAACATGCGTTATCCTCTAAAATATTGATCCAAACCAGGTTTAATTGACTGTTTTAGTTGTGGTACCACTTTACTACGTGATCCAAAGCAGAAAAAACCCTCGATCAGGTCAACATGCATGTTAAAACTGCGAAAGTATGACCCTGATGAGGTCAAATCCCAGACCTATCCAAGACCTGACATGCGTTATCCTCTAAAATATTGATCCAAACCAGGTTTAATTGACTGTTTCAGTGTGGTCCCACATTACTACGTGACACAATCCTGAAACAGCCCAGGATCTAGCCATGAAGTATGAGAAATATGCGAATGTATGAGCCTGATGAGGACAAATCCTAGACCTAACCCAAACCTAACATGCGTTATCCTCCAAAATATTTATCAAGACCAGGTTAAATTGAACGTTTCAGTGTGGTACCACTTTACTACGTGATCCAAAGCATTAAGAACCCTCGATCAGGTCAACATGTATGTTAAAACTGCGAAAGTATGACCCTGATGAGGGCAAATCCCAGGCCTTACCTAGACCTAACATGCGTTGTCCTCTAAAATATTGATGGAAACCAGGTTTAATTGACTGTTTCAGTGTTGTACTTCATTACCACGTGATGCGATCCAGAAAAAGCCCAGGATCTAGCCATCAAGTATGAGAAATATGCGAAAGAATGAGCCTGATGAGAGCAAATCCCTGACCTAACCTAGACATAACATACATTATTCTCTAAAATATTGATCAAAACCAGGTTTAATTGACTGTTTCAGTGTGGTACCACATTACTACGTGATCCAATCCAGAAATAGCCCAGGATCTAGCCATGAAGTATGAGAAATATGCGAAAGTATGAGCCTGACGAGGGCAAATCCTAGACCTTACCCAGACCTAACATGCGTTATCCTCTAAAGTATTTATCATAACCAGGTTTAATTGATTGTTTCAGTGTGGTCCCACATTACTACGTGATCCAAACCAGAAAAAACCCAGGATCCGTTCAACAAGTATGTGAAGAATGCGAAAGTATGAGTCTGATGAGGGCTAATCCCAGACCTATCCCAGACCTAACTTGCGTTATCGTCTAAAATAATGATCGAAACCAGGTTTAATTGACTGTTTTAGTTGTGGTACCGCTTTACCACGTGATCCAAAGCAGAAAAAACCCTCGATCAGGTCAACATGCATGTTAAAACTGCGAAAGTATGACCCTGATGAGGTCAAATCCCAGACCTATCCCAGACCTGACATGCGTTATCCTCTAAAATATTGATCCAAACCAGGTTTAATTGACTGTTTCAGTGTGGTCCCACATTACTACGTGATACAATCCAGAAACAGCCCAGGATCTAGCCATGAAGTATGAGAAATATGCGAATGTATGAGCCTGATGAGGACAAACCCTAGACCTAACCCAAACCTAACATGCGTTATCCTCCAAAATATTTATCAAGACCAGGTTTAATTGAATGTTTCAGTGTGGTACCACATTACTACGTGAACCAAACCAGAAAAAACCCAGGATCCGTTCAACAAGTATGTGAAGAATGCGAAAGTATGAGTCTGATGAGTGAAAATCCCAGGGCTAACCTAGACCTAACATGCGTTATACTCTAAAATATTGATCCAAACCAGGTTTAATGGACTGTTTCAGTGTGGTACCACTTTACTACGTGATCCAAAGCAGAAAAAACACTCGATCAGGTCAACATGTATGTTAAAACTGCGAAAGTATGACCCTGATGAGGGCAAATCCCAGACCAATCCGAGACCTAACTTGCGTTGTCCTCTAAGATATTGATCCAAACCAGGTTTAATTGACCGTTTCAGTGTGGTCCCACATTACTACGTGATCCAAACCAGAAAAAACCCAGGATCTAGCCATCAAGTATGAGAAACATTGCGAAAGAATGAGCCCGATGATAGCAAATCCCAGACCTAACCTAGACCTAACATGAATTATTCTTTAAAATATTGATCGAAACCAGGTTTAATTGAATGTTTCAGTGTGGTACCACATTACTACGTGAATCAAACCAGAAAAAACCCAGGATCCGTTCAACAAGTATGTGAAGAATGCGAAAGTATGAGTCTGATGAGTGAAAATCCCAGGCCTAACCTAGACCTAACATGAATTATTCTCTAAAATATTGATCGAAACCTGGTTTAATCTATTGTTTCAGTGTGGTACCACATTACTATTAGATCCAAACCAGAAAATAACCCAGGATCTGTTCAACGAGTATGTGAAGTGTGCGAAAGTATGAGTCTGATGAGTGAAAATCCCAGACCTAACCTAGACCTAACATGAATTATTCTCTAAAATATTGATCGAAACCAGGTTTAATTGACTGTTTCAGCGTGGTACCACATTACTACGTGATACAATCCAGAAACAGCCAAGGATCTAGCCATGAAGTATGAGAAATATGCGAATGTATGAGCCTGATGAGGATAAATCCTAGACCTAACCCAAACCTAACATGCGTTATCCTCTAAAATATTTATCAAGACCAGGTTTAATTGAATGTTTCAGTGTGGTACCACATTACTACGTGAACCAAACCAGAAAAAACCCAGGATCCGTTCAACAAGTATGTGAGGAATGCGAAAGTATGAGTCTGATGAGTGAAAATCCCAGGGCTAACCTAGACCTAACATGCGTTATCCTCTAAAATATTGATCCAAACCAGGTTTAATGGACTGTTTCTGTGTGGTACCACTTTACTACGTGATCGAAAGCATTAAGAACCCTCGATCAGGTCAACATGTATGTTAAAACTGCGAAAGTGTGACCCTGATGAGGGCAAATCCCAGGCCTTACCTAGACCTAACATGCGTTGTCCTCTAAAATATTGATGGAAACCAGGTTTAATTGACTGTTTCAGTGTGGTACCACCTTACTACGTGAACCAAACCAGAAAAAACCCAGGATCCGTTCAACAAGTATGTGAGGAATGCGAAAGTATGAGTCTGATGAGTGAAAATCCCAGGGCTAACCTAGACCTAACATGCGTTATCCTCCAAAATATTTATCAAGACCAGGTTTAATTGAATGTTTCAGTGTGGTACCACATTACTACGTGAACCAAACCAGAAAATACCCAGGATCCGTTCAACAAGTATGTGAAGAATGCGAAAGTATGAGTCTGATGAGTGAAAATCCCAGGGCTAACCTAGACCTAACATGCGTTATCCTCTAAAATATTGATCCAAACCAGGTTTAATGGACTGTTTCAGTGTGGTACCACTTTACTACGTGATCGAAAGCATTAAGAACCCTCGATCAGGTCAACATGTATGTTAAAACTGCGAAAGTATGACCCTGATGAGGGCAAATCCCAGGCCTTACCTAGACCTAACATGCGTTGTCCTCTAAAATATTGATGGAAACCAGGTTTAATTGACTGTTTCAGTGTTGTACTTCATTACCACGTGATGCGATCCAGAAAAAGCCCAGGATCTAGCCATCAAGTATGAGAAATATGCGAAAGAATGAGCCTGATGAGAGCAAATCCCAGACCTAACCTAGACATAACATGAATTATTCTCTAAAATATTGATCAAAACCAGGTTTAATTGACTGTTTCAGTGTGGTACCACATTACTACGTGATCCAATCCAGAAATAGCCCAGGATCTAGCCATGAAGTATGAGAAATATGCGAAAGTATGAGCCTGACGAGGGCAAATCCTAGACCTTACCCAGACCTAACATGCGTTATCCTCTAAAATATTTATCATAACCAGGTTTAATTGATTGTTTCAGTGTGGTCCCACATTACTACGTGATCCAAACCAGAAAAAACCCAGGATCCGTTCAACAAGTATGTGAAGAATGCGAAAGTATGAGTCTGATGAGGGCTAATCCCAGACCTATCCCAGACCTAACTTGCGTTATCGTCTAAAATAATGATCGAAACCAGTTTTAATTGACTGTTTTAGTTGTGGTACCACATTACCACGTGATCCAAAGCAGAAAAAACCCTCGATCAGGTCAACATGCATGTTAAAACTGCGAAAGTATGACCCTGATGAGGTCAAATCCCAGACTTATCCCAGACCTGACATGCGTTATCCTCTAAAATAGTTATCAAGACCAGGTTTCATTGATTGTTTCGGTGTGGTCCCACATTACTACGTGATCCAAACCAGAAAAAACCCAGGATCCGTTCAACAAGTATGTGAAGAATGCGAAAGTATGAGTCTGATGAGTGAAAATCCCAGACATAACTTAGACCTAACATGCGTTATCCTCTAAAATATTGATCCAAACCAGGTTTAATGGACTGTTTCAGTGGGGTACCACTTTACTACGTGATCCAAAGCAGAAAAAACACTCGATCAGGTCAACATGTATGTTAAAACTGCGAAGGTATGACCCTGATGAAGGCAAATCCCAGACCAATCCGAGACCTAACTTGTGTTGTCCTCTAAGATATTGATCCAAACCAGGTTTAATTGACCGTTTCAGTGTGGTCCCACATTACTACGTGATCCAAACCAGAAAAAACCCAGGATCTAGCCATCAAGTATGAGAAACATTGCGAAAGAATGAGCCGGATGATAGCAAATCCCAGACCTAACCTAGACCTAACATGAATTATTCTCTAAAATATTGATCGAAACCAGGTTTAATTGATTGTTTCAGTGTGGTCCCACATTACTACGTGATCCAAACCAGAAAAAACCCAGGATCCATTCAACAAGTATGTGAAGAATGCGAAAGTATGAGTCTGATGACTGAAAATCCCAGGCCTAACCTAGACCTAACATGAATTATTCTCTAAAATATTGATCGAAACCTGGTTTAATCTATTGTTTCAGTGTGGTACCACATTACTATTAGATCCAAACCAGAAAATAACCCAGGATCTGTTCAACGAGTATGTGAAGTGTCCGAAAGTATGAGTCTGATGAGTGAAAATCCCAGACCTAACCTAGACCTAACATGAATTATTCTCTAAAATATTGATCGAAACCTGGTTTAATCTATTGTTTCAGTGTGGTACCACATTACTATTAGATCCAAACCAGAAAATAACCCAGGATCTGTTCAACGAATATGTGAAGTGTGCGAAAGTATGAGTCTGATGAGGTCAAATCCCAGACCTATCCCAGACCTAACTTGCGTTATCCTCAAAAATATTGATCGAAACCAGGTTTAATTGACTGTTTCAGCGTGGTACCACATTACTACGTGATACAATCCAGAAACAGCCAAGGATCTAGCCATGAAGTATGAGAAATATGCGAATGTATGAGCCTGATGAGGATAAATCCTAGACCTAACCCAAACCTAACATGCGTTATCCTCTAAAATATTTATCAAGACCAGGTTTAATTGAATGTTTCAGTGTGGTACCACATTACTACGTGAATCAAACCAGAAAAAACCCAGGATCCGTTCAACAAGTATGTGAAGAATGCGAAAGTATGAGTCTGATGAGTGAAAATCCCAGGCCTAACCTAGACCTAACATGAATTATTCTCTAAAATATTGATCGAAACCTGGTTTAATCTATTGTTTCAGTGTGGTACCACATTACTATTAGATCCAAACCAGAAAATAACCCAGGATCTGTTCAACGAGTATGTGAAGTGTGCGAAAGTATGAGTCTGATGAGGTCAAATCCCAGACCTATCCCAGACTTAACATGCGTTATCCTCTAAAATATTGATCGAAACCGGGTTTAATCGACTGATTCAGTGTGGTACCACATTACTGCGTGATCCAAACCAGAAAAAACCCAGGATCCGTTCAACAAGTATGTGAAGAATGCGAAAGTATGAGTCTGATGAGTGAAAATCCCAGGCCTAACCTAGACCTAACATGAATTATTCTCTAAAATATTGATCGAAACCTGGTTTAATCTATTGTTTCAGTGTGTTACCACATTACTATTAGATCCAAACCAGAAAATAACCCAGGATCTGTTCAACGAGTATGTGAAGTGTGCGAAAGTATGAGTCTGATGAGGTCAAATCCCAGACCTATCCCAGACCTAACTTTTTTTTTTTTTTTTTTTTTTTTTTTTTTTTTTTTTGTCGTGGGGAAAATCTTCGAAAGACTCCCTCCCACCTCCTTGGGGAGAGGTGGGAGGGGTGTGTGGGATTCCCCGCGCCCGTACAACGACAGGCGCGGGACCTACCCACTAAAAACCCCACGGTGACCCTTCGGCACGCTTTGGGAGGATACCGGGAATCGCTCGAAGCATTCTTCCGGTATCCTCCCCGTGCCCGCGCTTTCGCGCCCATCCCCCGGGGGGACAATCGGTCCCCCCAGTAGACACACTGCCTCATAGCGGCGGGACGGGGCCACTCCATCCCGCCGCTATCCGTCCCGGGGCCGCGTTTAGTGGCGGCTGCGAGCCCCAACTCGCAACCGCCCGCGACCCCGTTTCCATCCCTCGGCGGCCGGGCGTTCATGGCCGCACCAGACCGCCGAGGGTGCCTCCCCTTGCGTCGGACCGGTAGGGGAAGGCACTCCTACCCCCAACCGGTCCGACCCGGCGCCGCCTGGCGGGAGGAGGGTCCCCTCAGGACCCCCCTCCCAGCCTAGGTCATCCGCCACGCCGAGGCGGCCGCCCGCGACGCCTCGCGACCGGACGACGACCTCGGGCCACCGCACGAGCGCGCGCTTCAGCACGCCGCTGAAGCTCGCGCTCCCTCCCCGCGGCCTCCTTCTGCAACATTACGTTCTCGCAGAAGGAGGCCACGGCCCTCCACTTCTCCTCGCTGCCGAGCATGGCGCGCACCACGCCCGGCAGCGAGACATCCCGCCCGACGACGCCGACCAGGACACGGCGCTCCCCCTCCCACGCGGGGCATACCTCCAGGGTATGATCCGCCGTGTCCTGCTCAGCGTCGCAGTGGCAGCAACGCGCCGTCGGCTCCTTCCCTATCCGGCACAGGTATCTTCCGAAGCTGCCATGCCCGGAAAATACCTGTGCCATCCGGTAGGTGAGGCTGCCATGGCCTCTGTCCAGCCACTCCTTCAGGAGTGGCCGAACAGCCCCGACAGTCCGGTGCCCCGCGGTTGGCAGAGCCAGCCGCTCCTGCCACGCGAGCAACACGGACTGCCGGGCCTGGCGCTTCAAATCGCCCCAAGCAGGTTCCTGCCCGCCCGGGACCGCCCCCACCCCCGCGCGACGGTCGACGCGGTGCCGGTACATCACCGCGTGCGACCGCGCGAGCAGGTCCATGGGCGGCATCCCCGCTAGAACCGTCGCCGCCTCATGTGACACGGTCCGATACCCGCGGACGACCCTGAGCGCCATGCGCCTCTGCACCCGACGCAGCATAGTCATGCTGCGCCGGGAGGCAGCCAGGTCGTCCGCCCAGACGGGGGCCCCGTATAGGGCCACCGACTGGACCATTGCCACATAGAGGCGACGAACTCTGCCCGCCGGGCCCCCCAGGTTTGGCAGGATCCGGCCCAGAGCCGCAACCATCCTTTCCAACCGGGGGACCAGGCAGCGGAAATGCTTCTCGAAACGCCAGTGGCTATCGAGGATCAGCCCCAGATACCTGATCTGGGGCTTCACCTCGATGTCAGCCCCACCCACCCGAATCAGAGGGGGTGGCGGATCCTGCCGAGGTGAATGAAACGCAATCACCTCGGTCTTATGGACCGCCACCGTCATCCCCATCCCCCTGATCCGGTCGACGACGCGTTGCGACCCCTCCTCCGCGCGACGCATGGCCCTCCCCCAGTGCGCCCCGACGGCCAGCACCAGTGTGTCATCCGCATAACACACCGTGCTGACGCCGTCGGGGAGGCCGGCCCGCAACACCGAGTCGTACGCGATGTTCCACAGGAGTGGCCCGAGGACCGACCCCTGCGGAACACCGCAGTACACCTCCCTCCGCATATCACCATCCCGGCCCGGATACTCGATCCACCTGCCGCGGAGATAATCCCCGACGACCGCCCTGAGACAAGGGGGGACTCGATGATATTCGAGTCCCCTCCTTATCTCTTCCCAGGGGAGGGTGTTAAAGGCATTGGCAATATCCTTGGATATTGCCAATCCACCCCTCCCCGGGAGACGGCCGCCTCCGAGAGGGCCCTCACACGACCTATCGCGTCGATAGTCGATCGGCCCCCCCGGAAACCGAACTGGCAGTCGGCCAGACCGGGATCACCCCGCGACAGGTGCTCGACGAGGCGGGCAGCAATCACACGCTCGAAGAGCTTGCCCACCTCGTCGAGGAGACAAATGGGCCGGTATGCGGAGGGAGACTCCGCGGGCCGACCCTCCTTCCGGAGGAGGACCATCCTCGCCACCTTCCAACTGGGGGGGAATCGCCCGTCCCTCAGGCAGCGGTCGAACAACCGCCTGAGGTCGGCCCCAAGGACGCCCTGGGTCAAGACCCAAACCCGGCCGGGCACACCATCCGGACCCGGGGCCGTGTTACGAACCCCGAGCCGTCTGATGGCCGCTGCCAGCTCCTCCTGCGTGACCCCCAGCTCGGCCGTCCACTCCACTGGGACAGCCGCCGCCGCCGGAGGACGCGGTCCCTCTCCCAAATTGGGAAGAGTGTATTGACCACGTCCTCCAGCAGCCGGGGGTCAAATCCCAGACCTAACTTGCGTTATCCTCAAAAATATTGATCGAAACCAGGTTTAATTGACTGTTTCAGCGTGGTACCACATTACTACGTGATACAATCCAGAAACAGCCAAGGATCTAGCCATGAAGTATGAGAAATATGCGAATGTATGAGCCTGATGAGGATAAATCCTAGACCTAACCCAAACCTAACATGCGTTATCCTCTAAAATATTTATCAAGACCAGGTTTAATTGAATGTTTCAGTGTGGTACCACATTACTACGTGAATCAAACCAGAAAAAACCCAGGATCCGTTCAACATGCATGTTAAAACTGCGAAAGTATGACCCTGATGAGGGCAAATCCCAGGCCTTACCTAGACCTAACATGCGTTGTCCTCTAAAATATTGATGGAAACCAGGTTTAATTGACTGTTTCAGTGTGGTACCACCTTACTACGTGAACCAAACCAGAAAAAACCCAGGATCCGTTCAACAAGTATGTGAAGAATGCGAAAGTATGAGTCTGATGAGTGAAAATCCCAGGGCTAACCTAGACCTAACATGCGTTATCCTCTAAAATATTGATCCAAACCAGGTTTAATTGACTGTTTTAGTTGTGGTACCACTTTACTACGTGATCCATAGCAGAAAAAACCCTCGATCAGGTCAACATGCATGTTAAAACTGCGAAAGTATAACCCTGATGAGGTCAAATCCCAGACCTATCCCAGACCTGACATGCGTTATCCTCTAAAATATTGATCCAAACCAGGTTTAATTGACTGTTTCAGTGTGGTCCCACATTACTACGTGACACAATCCTGAAACAGCCCAGGATCTAGCCATGAAGTATGAGAAATATGCGAATGTATGAGCCTGATGAGGACAAATCCTAGACCTAACCCAAACCTAACATGCGTTATCCTCCAAAATATTTATCAAGACCAGGTTAAATTGAATGTTTCAGTGTGGTACCACTTTACTACGTGATCCAAAGCATTAAGAACCCTCGATCAGGTCAACATGTATGTTAAAACTGCGAAAGTATGACCCTGATGAGGGCAAATCCCAGGCCTTACCTAGACCTAACATGCGTTGTCCTCTCAAATATTGATGGAAACCAGGTTTAATTGACTGTTTCAGTGTTGTACTTCATTACCACGTAATGCGATCCAGAAAAAGCCCAGGATCTAGCCATCAAGTATGAGAAATATGCGAAAGAATGAGCCTGATGAGAGCAAATCCCAGACCTAACCTAGACATAACATACATTATTCTCTAAAATATTGATCAAAGCCAGGTTTAATTGACTGTTTCAGTGTGGTACCACATTACTACGTGATCCAATCCAGAAATAGCCCAGGATCTAGCCATGAAGTATGAGAAATATGCGAAAGTATGAGCCTGACGAGGCCAAATCCTAGACCTTACCCAGACCTAACATGCGTTATCCTCTAAAGTATTTATCATAACCAGGTTTAATTGATTGTTTCAGTGTGGTCCCACATTACTACGTGATCCAAACCAGAAAAAACCCAGGATCCGTTCAACAAGTATGTGAAGAATGCGAAAGTATGAGTCTGATGAGGGCTAATCCCAGACCTATCCCAGACCTAACTTTTTTTTTTTTTTTTTTTTTTTTTTGTCGTGGGGAAAATCTTCGAAAGACTCCCTCCCACCCCCTTGGGGAGAGGTGGGAGGGGTGTGTGGGATTCCCCGCGCCCGTACAACGACAGGCGCGGGACCTACCCACTAAAAACCCCACGGTGACCCTTCGGCACGCTTTGGGAGGATACCGGGAATCGCTCGAAGCATTCTTCCGGTATCCTCCCCGTGCCCGCGCTTTCGCGCCCATCCCCCGAGGGGACAATCGGTCCCCCCAGTAGACACACTGCCTCATAGCGGCGGGACGGGGCCACTCCATCCCGCCGCTATCCGTCCCGGGGCCGCGTTTAGTGGCGGCTGCGAGCCCCAACTCGCAACCGCCCGCGACCCCGTTTCCACCCCTCGGCGGCCGGGCGTTCATGGCCGCACCAGACCGCCGAGGGTGCCTCCCCTTGCGTTGGACCGGTAGGGGGAGGCACTCCTACCCCCAACCGGTCCGACCCGGCGCCGCCTGGCGGGAGGAGGGTCCCCTCAGGACCCCCCTCCCAGCCTAGGTCATCCGCCACGCCGAGGCGGCCGCCCGCGACGTCTCGCGACCGGGCGACGACCTCGGGCCACCGCACGAGCGCGAGCTTCAGCGCGCCGCTGAAGCTCGCGCTCCCTCCCCGCGGCCTCCTTCTGCAACATTACGTTCTCGCAGAAGGAGGCCACGGCCCTCCACTTCTCCTCGCTGCCGAGCATGGCGCGCACCACGCCCGGCAGCGAGACATCCCGCCCGACAACGCCGACCAGGACACGGCGCTCCCCCTCCCACGCGGGGCATACCTCCAGGGTATGATCCGCCGTGTCGTGCTCAGCGTCGCAGTGGCAGCAACGCGCCGTCGGCTCCTTCCCTATCCGGCACAGGTATCTTCCGAAGCTGCCATGCCCGGAAAATACCTGTGCCAGCCGGTAGGTGAGGCTGCCATGGCCTCTGTCCAGCCACTCCTTCAGGAGCGGCCGAACAGCCCCGACAGTCCGGTGCCCCGCGGTTGGCAGAGCCAGCCGCTCCTGCCACGCGAGCAACACGGACTGCCGGGCCTGGCGCTTCAAATCGCCCCAAGCAGGTTCCTGCCCGCCCGGGACCGCCCCCACCCCCGCGCGACGGTCGACGCGGTGCCGGTACATCACCGCGTGCGACCGCGCGAGCAGGTCCATGGGCGGCATCCCCGCTAGAACCGTCGCCGCCACATGTGACACGGTCCGATACCCGCGGACGACCCTGAGCGCCATGCGCCTGTGCACCCGACGCAGCATAGTCATGCTGCGCCGGGAGGCAGCCAGGTCGTCCGCCCAGACGGGGGCCCCGTATAGGGCCACCGACTGGACCATTGCCACATAGAGGCGACGAACTCGGCCCGCCGGGCCCCCCAGATTGGGCAGGATCCGGCCCAGAGCCGCAACCATCCTTTCCAACCGGGGGACCAGGCAGCGGAAATGCTTCTCGAAACGCCAGTGGCTATCGAGGATCAGCCCCAGATACCTGATCTGGGGCTTCACCTCGATGTCAGCCCCACCCACCCGAATCAGAGGGGGTGGCGGATCCTGCCGAGGTGAATGAAACGCAATCACCTCGGTCTTATGGACCGCCACCGTCATCCCCATCCCCCTGATCTGGTCGACGACGCGTTGCGACCCCTCCTCCGCGCGACGCATGGCCCTCCCCCAGTGCGCCCCGACGGCCAGCACCAGTGTGTCATCCGCATAACACACCGTGCTGACGCCGTCGGGGAGGCCGGCCCGCAACACCGAGTCGTACGCGATGTTCCACAGGAGTGGCCCGAGGACCGACCCCTGCGGAACACCGCAGTACACCTCCCTCCGCATATCACCATCCCGGCCCGGATACTCGATCCACCTGCCGCGGAGATAATCCCCGACGACCGCCCTGAGACAAGGGGGGACTCGATGATATTCGAGTCCCCTCCTTATCTCTTCCCAGGGGAGGGTGTTAAAGGCATTGGCAATATCCTTGGATATTGCCAATGCCACCCCTCCCCGGGAGACGGCCGCCTCCGAGAGGGCCCTCACACGACCTATCGCGTCGATAGTCGATCGGCCCCCCCGGAAACCGAACTGGCAGTCGGCCAGACCGGGATCACCCCGCGACAGGTGCTCGACGAGGCGGGCAGCAATCACACGCTCGAAGAGCTTGCCCACCTCGTCGAGGAGATCCCAGACCTAACTTGCGTTATCGTCTAAAATAATGATCGAAACCAGGTTTAATTGACTGTTTTAGTTGTGGTACCGCTTTACCACGTGATCCAAAGCAGAAAAAACCCTCGATCAGGTCAACATGCATGTTAAAACTGCGAAAGTATGACCCTGATGAGGTCAAATCCCAGACTTATCCCAGACCTGACATGCGTTATCCTCTAAAATAGTTATCAAGACCAGGTTTAATTGATTGTTTCAGTGTGGTACCACTTTACTACGTGATCCAAAGCAGAAAAAACCCTCGATCAGGTCAACATGCATGTTAAAACTGCGAAAGTATGACCCTGATGAGGTCAAATCCCAGACCTATCCCAGACCTGACATGCGTTATCCTCTAAAATATTGATCCAAACCAGGTTTAATTGACTGTTTCAGTGTGGTCCCACATTACTACGTGATACAATCCAGAAACAGCCCAGGATCTAGCCATGAAGTATGAGAAATATGCGAATGTATGAGCCTGATAAGGACAAATCCTAGACCTAACCCAAACCTAACATGCGTTATCCTCCAAAATATTTATCAAGACCAGGTTTAATTGAATGTTTCAGTGTGGTACCACATTACTACGTGAACCAAACCAGAAAAAACCCAGGATCCGTTCAACAAGTATGTGAAGAATGCGAAAGTATGAGTCTGATGAGTGAAAATCCCAGGGCTAACCTAGACCTAACATGCGTTATACTCTAAAATATTGATCCAAACCAGGTTTAATGGACTGTTTCAGTGTGGTACCACTTTACTACGTGATCCAAAGCATTAAGAACCCTCGATCAGGTCAACATGTATGTTAAAACTGCGAAAGTATGACCCTGATGTGGGCAAATCCCAGGCCTTACCTAGACCTAACATGCGTTGTCCTCTAAAATATTGATGGAAACCAGGTTTAATTGACTGTTTCAGTGTTGTACTTCATTACCACGTGATGCGATCCAGAAAAAGCCCAGGATCTAGCCATCAAGTATGAGAAATATGCGAAAGAATGAGCGTGATGAGAGCAAATCCCAGACCTTACCTAGACCTAACATGCGTTATCCTCTAAAATATTGATCCAAACCAGGTTTAATGGACTGTTTCAGTGTGGTACCACTTTACTACGTGATCCAAAGCAGAAAAAACCCTCGATCATGTCAACATGCATGTTAAAACTGCGAAAGTATGACCCTGATGAGGTCAAATCCCAGACCTATCCCAGACCTGACATGCGTTATCCTCTAAAATATTGAGCCAAACCAGGTTTAATTGACTGTTTCAGTGTGGTCCCACATTACTACGTGATACAATCCTTAAACAGCCCAGGATCTAGCCATCAAGTATGAGAAATATGCGAAAGAATGAGCCTGATGAGAGCAAATCCCAGACCTAACCTAGACATAACATGAATTATTCTCTAAAATGTTGATCAAAACCAGGTTTAATGGACTGTTTCAGTGTGGTACCACTTTACTACGTGATCCAAAGCATTAAGAACCCTCGATCAGGTCAACATGTATGTTAAAACTGCGAAAGTATGACCCTGATGAGGTCAAATCCCAGACTTATCCCAGACCTGACATGCGTTATCCTCTAAAATAGTTATCAAGACCAGGTTTAATTGATTGTTTCAGTGTGGTACCACTTTACTACGTGATCCAAAGCAGAAAAAACCCTCGATCAGGTCAACATGCATGTTAAAACTGCGAAAGTATGACCCTGATGAGGTCAAATCCCAGACCTATCCCAGACCTGACATGCGTTATCCTCTAAAATATTGATCCAAACCAGGTTTAATTGACTGTTTCAGTGTGGTCCCACATTACTACGTGATACAATCCTGAAACAGCCCAGGATCTAGCCATGAAGTATGAGAAATATGCGAATGTATGAGCCTGATGAGGACAAATCCTAGACCTAACCCAAACCTAACATGCGTTATCCTCCAAAATATTTATCAAGACCAGGTTTAATTGAATGTTTCAGTGTGGTACCACATTACTACGTGAACCAAACCAGAAAAAACCCAGGATCCGTTCAACAAGTATGTGAAGAATGCGAAAGTATGAGTCTGATGAGTGAAAATCCCAGGGCTAACCTAGACCTAACATGCGTTATCCTCTAAAATATTGATCCAAACCAGGTTTAATGGACTGTTTCAGTGTGGTACCACTTTACTACGTGATCCAAAGCATTAAGAACCCTCGATCAGGTCAACATGTATGTTAAAACTGCGAAAGTATGACCCTGATGAGGGCAAATCCCAGGCCTTACCTAGACCTAACATGCGTTATCCTCTAAAATATTGATCCAAACCAGGTTTAATGGACTGTTTCAGTGTGGTACCACTTTACTACGTGATCCAAAGCAGAAAAAACCCTCGATCATGTCAACATGCATGTTAAAACTGCGAAAGTATGACCCTGATGAGGTCAAATCCCAGACCTATCCCAGACCTGACATGCGTTATCCTCTAAAATATTGAGCCAAACCAGGTTTAATTGACTGTTTCAGTGTGGTCCCACATTACTACGTGATACAATCCTTAAACAGCCCAGGATCTAGCCATCAAGTATGAGAAATATGCGAAAGAATGAGCCTGATGAGAGCAAATCCCAGACCTAACCTAGACATAACATGAATTATTCTCTAAAATGTTGATCAAAACCAGGTTTAATTGATTGTTTCAGTGTGGTCCCACATTACTACGTGATCCAAACCAGAAAAAACCCAGGATCCGTTCAACAAGTATGTGAAGAATGCGAAAGTATGAGTCTGATGAGGGCTAATCCCAGACATATCCCAGACCTAACTTGCGTTATCGTCTAAAATAATGATCGAAACCAGGTTTAATTGACGGTTTTAGTTGTGGTACCACTTTACCACGTGATCCAAAGCAGAAAAAACCCTCGATCAGGTCAACATGCATGTTAAAACTGCGAAAGTATGACCCTGATGAGGTCAAATCCCAGACTTATCCCAGACCTGACATGCGTTATCCTCTAAAATAGTTATCAAGACCAGGTTTAATTGATTGTTTCGGTGTGGTCCCACATTACTACGTAATCCAAACCAGAAAAAACCCAGGATCCGTTCAACAAGTATGTGAAGAATGCGAAATTATGAGTCTGATGAGTGAAAATCCCAGACATAACCTAGACCTAACATGCGTTATCCTCTAAAATATTGATCCAAACCAGGTTTAATGGACTGTTTCAGTGGGGTACCACTTTACTACGTGATCCAAAGCAGAAAAAACACTCGATCAGGTCAACATGTATGTTAAAACTGCGAAAGTATGACCCTGATGAGGGCAAATCCCAGACCTATCCCAGACCTAACTTGCGTTATCCTCTGAGATGTTGATCCAAACCAGGTTTAATTGACTGTTTCAGTGTGCTCCCACATTACTACGTGATCCAAACCAGAAAAAACCCAGGCTCTAGCCATCAAGTATGAGAAACATGCGAAAGAATGAGCCTGATGATAGCAAATCCCAGACCTAACCTAGACCTAACATGAATTATTCTCTAAAATATTGATCGAAACCAGGTTTAATTGACTGTTTCAGTGTGGTCCCACATTACTACGTGATCCAAACCAGAAAAAACCCAGGATCCATTCAACAAGTATGTGAAGAATGCGAAAGTATGAGTCTGATGAGTGAAAATCCTAGGCCTAACCTAGACCTAACATGAATTATTCTCTAAAATATTGATCGAAACCTGGTTTAATCTATTGTTTCAGTGTGGTACCACATTACTATTAGATCCAAACCAGAAAATAACCCAGGATCTGTTCAACGAGTATGTGAAGTGTGCGAAAGTATGAGTGTGATGAGGTCAAATCCCTGACCTATCCCAGACCTAACCTGCGTTATCCTCAAAAATATTGATCGAAACCAGGTTTAATTGACTGTTTCAGCGTGGTACCACATTACTACGTGATACAATCCAGAAACAGCCAAGGATCCGTTCAACAAGTATGTGAAGAATGCGAAAGTATGAGTCTGATGAGTGAAAATCCCAGGTCTAACCCAGACCTAACATGCGTTATCGTCTAAAATAATGATCGAAACCAGGTTTAATTGACTGTTTTAGTTGTGGTACCACTTTACCACGTGATCCAAAGCAGAAAAAACCCTCGATCAGGTCAACATGCATGTTAAAACTGCGAAAGTATGACCCTGATGAGGTCAAATCCCAGACTTATCCCAGACCTGACATGCGTTATCCTCTAAAATAGTTATCAAGACCAGGTTTAATTGATTGTTTCAGTGTGGTACCACTTTACTACGTGATCCAAAGCAGAAAAAACCCTCGATCAGGTCAACATGCATGTTAAAACTGCGAAAGTATGACCCTGATGAGGTCAAATCCCAGACCTATCCCAGACCTGACATGCGTTATCCTCTAAAATATTGATCCAAACCAGGTTTGATTGACTGTTTCAGTGTGGTCCCACATTACTACGTGATACAATCCAGAAACAGCCCAGGAACTAGCCATGAAGTATGAGAAATATGCGAATGTATGAGCCTGATGAGGACAAATCCTAGACCTAACCCAAACCTAACATGCGTTATCCTCCAAAATATTTATCAAGACCAGGTTTAATTGAATGTTTCAGTGTGGTACCACATTACTGCGTGAACCAAACCAGAAAAAACCCAGGATCCGTTCAACAAGTATGTGAAGAATGCGAAAGTATGAGTCTGATGAGTGAAAATCCCAGGGCTAACCTAGACCTAACATGCGATATACTCTAAAATATTGATCCAAACCAGGTTTAATGGACTGTTTCAGTGTGGTACCACTTTACTACGTGATCCAAAGCATTAAGAACCCTCGATCAGGTCAACATGTATGTTAAAACTGCGAAAGTATGACCCTGATGAGGGCAAATCCCAGGCCTTACCTAGACCTAACATGCGTTGTCCTCTAAAATATTGATGGAAACCAGGTTTAATTGACTGTTTCGGTGTTGTACTTCATTACCACGTGATGCGATCCAGAAAAAGCGCAGGATCTAGCCATCAAGTATGAGAAATATGCGAAAGAATGAGCCTGATGAGAGCAAATCCCAGACCTATCCCAGACCTGACATGCGTTATCCTCTAAAATATTGATCCAAACCAGGTTTAATTGACTGTTTCAGTGTGGTCCCACATTACTACGTGATACAATCCTGAAACAGCCCAGGATCTAGCCATGAAGTATGAGAAATATGCGAATGTATGAGCCTGATGAGGACAAATCCTAGACCTAACCCAACCTAACATGCGTTATCCTCCAAAATATTTATCAAGACCAGGTTTAATTGAATGTTTCAGTGTGGTGCCACTTTACTACGTGATCCAAAGGATTAAGAACCCTCGATCAGGTCAACATGTATGTTAAAACTGCGAAAGTATGACCCTGATGAGGGCAAATCCCAGGCCTTACCTAGACCTAACATGCGTAGTCCTCTAAAATATTGATCGAAACCAGGTTTAATCGACTGTTTCAGTGAGGTACCACATTACTACGTGATCCAATCCAGAAATAGCCCAGGATCTAGCCATGAAATATGAGAAATATGCGAAAGTATGAGCCTGACGAGGGCAAATCCTAGACCTAACCCAGACCTAACATGCGTTATCCTCTAAAATATTGATCGAAACCAGGTTTAATCGACTGTTTCAGTGTGGTACCACACTACTACGTGACCCAAACCGGGAAAAACCCAGGATCTGTTCAACAAGTGTGTGAAAAACGCGAAAGTATGAGCCTGATGAGGGCAAATCCCAGTCCTATCCCAGACCTAACTTGCGTTATCCTCAAAAATATTGATCGAAACCTGGTTTAATCGACTGTTTCAGTGTGGTACCACATTACTACGTGACCCAATCCAGAAATAGCCGAGGATCTAGCCATGAAGTATGAGAAATATGCGAAAGTATGAGCCTGACGAGGACAAATCCTAGACCTAACCCAGACCAAACATGCGATGTCCTCAAAAATATTGATCGAAACCGGGTTTAATCGACTGTTTCAGAGTGGTACCACATTACTACGTGATCCAAACCAGAAAAAACCCAGGATCCGTTCAACAAGTATGTGAAGAATGCGAAAGTATGGGCCTGATGAGGGCAAATCCCAGACCTATCCCAGACCTAACTTGCGTTATCCTCAAAAATATTTATCAAGACCAGGTTTAATTCATTGTTTCAGTGTGGTCCCACATTACTACGTGATCCAAACCAGAAAAAACCCAGGATCCGTTCAACAAGTATGTGAAGAATGCGAATGTATGAGTCTGATGAGTGAAAGTCCCAGGCCTAACCTAGACCAAACATGCGTTATCCTCAAAAATATTGATCGAAACCTGGTTTAATTGACTGTTTCAGTGTGGTACCACATTACTACGGGACCCAAACCAGAAAAAACCCAGGATCTGTTCAACAAGTATGTGAAGAATGCGAAGGTATGAGTCTGATGAGTGAAAATCCCAGACCTATCCCAGACCAAACTTGGGTTATCCTCTAAAATATTGATCCAAACCAGGTTTAATCGACTGTTTCAGTGTGGTACCACACTACTACGTGACCCAAACCGGAAAAAACCCAGGATCTGTTCAACAAGTATGTGAAAAACGCGAAAGTATGAGTATGATGAGGGCAAATCCCAGACCTATCCCAGACCTAACATGCGTTATCCTCTAAAATATTTATCAAGACCAGGTTTAATTGATTGTTTCAGTGTGGTCCCACATTACTACGTGATCCAAACCAGAAAAAACCCAGGATCCGTCCAACAAGTATGTGAAGAATGCGAAAGTATGAGTCTGATCAGTGAAAATCCCCGGCCTAACCTAGACCTAACATGCGTTATCCTCAAAAATATTGATCGAAACTAGGTTTAATCGACTGTTTCAGTGTGGTACCACACTACTACGTGACCCATACCGGAAAAAACCCAGGATCTGTTCAACAAGTATGTGAAGAATGCGAAAGTATGAGTATGATGAGGGCAAATCCCAGACCTATCCCAGACCTAACATGCGTTATCCTCTAAAATATTTATCAAGACCAGGTTTAATTGATTGTTTCAGTGTGGTCCCACATTACTACGTGATCCAAACCAGAAAAAACCCAGGATCCGTCCAACAAGTATGTGCAGAATGCGAAAGTATGAGTCTGATGAGTGAAAATCCACGGCCTAACCTAGACCTAACATGCGTTATCCTCAAAAATATTGATCGAAACCAGGTTTAATCGACTGTTTCAGTGTGGTACCACATTACTACGTGATCCAAACCAGATAAAAACCCAGGACCTGTTCAACAAGTATTTGAAGTACGCGAAAGTATGAGTCTGATGAGGGCAAATCCCAGACCTATCCCAGACCTAACATGCGTTATCCTCTAAAATATTTATCAAGACCAGGTTTAAGTGATTGTTTCAGTGTGGTCCCACATTACTACGTGATCCAAACCAGAAAAAACCCAGGATCCGTCCAACAAGTATGTGAAGAATGCGAAAGTATGAGTCTGATGAGTGAAAATCCCCGGCCTAACCTAGACCTAACATGCGTTATCCTCAAAAATATTGATCGAAACCTGGTTTAATTGACTGTTTCAGTGTGGTACCACATTACTACGGGACCCAAACCAGAAAAAACCCAGGATCTGTTCAACAAGTATCTGAAGAATGCGGAGGTATGTGTCTGATGAGTGAAAATCCCAGACCTATCCCAGACCAAACTTGGGTTATCCTCTAAAATATTGATCCAAACCAGGTTTAATCGACTGTTTCAGTGTGATACCACACTACTACGTGACCCAAACCGGAAAAAACCCAGGATCTGTTCAACAAGTATGTGAAAAACGCGAAAGTATGAGTATGATGAGGGCAAATCCCAGACCTATCCCAGACCTAACATGCGTTATCCTCTAAAATATTTATCAAGACCAGGTTTAATTGATTGTTTCAGTGTGGTCCCACATTACTACGTGATCCAAACCAGAAAAAACCCAGGATCCGTCCAACAAGTATGTGAAGAATGCCAAAGTATGAGTCTGATCAGTGAAAATCCCCGGCCTAACCTAGACCTAACATGCGTTATCCTCAAAAATATTGATCGAAACCAGGTTTAATCGACTGTTTCAGTGTGGTACCACATTACTACGTGATCCAAACCAGAAAAAAACCCAGGACCTGTTCAACAAGTATTTGAAGTACGCGAAAGTATGAGTCTGATGAGGGCAAATCCCAGACCTATCCCAGACCTAACATGCGTTATCCTCTAAAATATTTATCAAGACCAGGTTTAATTGATTGTTGCAGTGTGGTCCCACATTACTACGTGATCCAAACCAGAAAAAACCCAGGATCCGTCCAACAAGTATGTGAAGAATGCGAAAGTATGAGTCTGATGAGTGAAAATCCCCGGCCTAACCTAGACCTAACATGCGTTATCCTCAAAAATATTGATCGAAACCAGGTTTAATCGACTGTTTCAGTGTGGTACCACATTACTACGCGATCCAAACCAGAAAAAAACCCAGGACCTGTTCAACAAGTATTTGAAGTATGCGAAAGTATGAGTCTGATGAGGGCAAATCCCAGGCCTAAACTAGACCTAACATGCGTTATCCTCAAAAATATTGATCAAAACCTGGTTTAATCGACTGTTTCAGTGTGGTACCACATTACTATGTGATCCAAGCCAGAAAATAACCCAGGATCTGTTCAACGAGTTTGTGAAGTGTGCGAAAGTATGAGTATGGTGAGGGCAAATCCCAGACCTATCCCAGACCTAACATGCGTTATCCTCTAAAATATTTATCATGACTAGGTTTAATTGATTGTTTCAGTGTGGTCCCACATTACTACGTGATCCAAACCAGAAAAAACCCAGGATCCGTCCTACAAGTATGTGAAGAATGCGAAAGTATGAGTCTGATGACTGAAAATCCCCGGCCTAACCTAGACCTAACATGCGTTATCCTCAAAAATATTGATCGAAGCCAGGTTTAATCGACTGTTTCAGTGTGGTACCACACTACTACGTGACCCAAACCGGAAAAAACCCAGGATCTGTTCAACAAGTATGTGAAAAACGCGAAAGTATGGGCCTGATGAGGGCAAATCCCAGACCTATCCCAGACCTAACTTGCGTTATCCTCAAAAATATTTATCAAGACCAGGTTTAATTCATTGTTTCAGTGTGGTCCCACATTACTACGTGATCCAAACCAGAAAAAACCCAGGATCCGTTCAACAAGTATGTGAAGAATGCGAATGTATGAGTCTGATGAGTGAAAGTCCCAGGCCTAACCTAGACCAAACATGCGTTATCCTCAAAAATATTGATCGAAACCTGGTTTAATTGACTGTTTCAGTGTGGTACCACATTACTACGGGACCCAAACCAGAAAAAACCCAGGATCTGTTCAACAAGTATGTGAAGAATGCGAAGGTATGAGTCTGATGAGTGAAAATCCCAGACCTATCCCAGACCAAACTTGGGTTATCCTCTAAAATATTGATCCAAACCAGGTTTAATCGACCGTTTCAGTGTGGTACCACACTACTACGTGACCCAAACCGGAAAAAACCCAGGATCTGTTCAACAAGTATGTGAAAAACGCGAAAGTATGAGTATGATGAGGGCAAATCCCAGACCTATCCCAGACCTAACATGCGTTATCCTCTAAAATATTTATCAAGACCAGGTTTAATTGATTGTTTCAGTGTGGTCCCACATTACTACGTGATCCAAACCAGAAAAAACCCAGGATCCGTCCAACAAGTATGTGAAGAATGCGAAAGTATGAGTCTGATCAGTGAAAATCCCCGGCCTAACCTAGACCTAACATGCGTTATCCTCAAAAATATTGATCGAAACCAGGTTTAATCGACTGTTTCAGTGTGGTACCACACTACTACGTGACCCATACCGGAAAAAACCCAGGATCTGTTCAACAAGTATGTGAAGAATGCGAAAGTATGAGTATGATGAGGGCAAATCCCAGACCTATCCCAGACCTAACATGCGTTATCCTCTAAAATATTTATCAAGACCAGGTTTAATTGATTGTTTCAGTGTGGTCCCACATTACTACGTGATCCAAACCAGAAAAAACCCAGGATCCGTCCAACAAGTATGTGCAGAATGCGAAAGTATGAGTCTGATGAGTGAAAATCCACGGCCTAACCTAGACCTAACATGCGTTATCCTCAAAAATATTGATCGAAACCAGGTTTAATCGACTGTTTCAGTGTGGTACCACATTACTACGTGATCCAAACCAGAAAAAAACCCAGGACCTGTTCAACAAGTATTTGAAGTACGCGAAAGTATGAGTCTGATGAGGGCAAATCCCAGACCTATCCCAGACCTAACATGCGTTATCCTCTAAAATATTTATCAAGACCAGGTTTAATTGATTGTTTCAGTGTGGTCCCACATTACTACGTGATCCAAACCAGAAAAAACCCAGGATCCGTCCAACAAGTATGTGAAGAATGCGAAAGTATGAGTCTGATGAGTGAAAATCCCCGGCCTAACCTAGACCTAACATGCGTTATCCTCAAAAATATTGATCGAAACCAGGTTTAATCGACTGTTTCAGTGTGGTACCACATTACTACGTGATCCAAACCAGAAAAAAACCCAGGACCTGTTCAACAAGTATTTGAAGTATGCGAAAGTATGAGTCTGATGAGGGCAAATCCCAGGCCTAAACTAGACCTAACATGCGTTATCCTCAAAAATATTGATCAAAACCTGGTTTAATCGACTGTTTCAGTGTGGTACCACATTACTATGTGATCCAAACCAGAAAATAACCCAGGATCTGTTCAACGAGTTTGTGAAGTGTGCGAAAGTATGAGTATGGTGAGGGCAAATCCCAGACCTATCCCAGACCTAACATGCGTTATCCTCTAAAATATTTATCATGACTAGGTTTAATTGATTGTTTCAGTGTGGTCCCACATTACTACGTGATCCAAACCAGAAAAAACCCAGGATCCGTCCTACAAGTATGTGAAGAATGCGAAAGTATGAGTCTGATGACTGAAAATCCCCGGCCTAACCTAGACCTAACATGCGTTATCCTCAAAAATATTGATCGAAGCCAGGTTTAATCGACTGTTTCAGTGTGGTACCACACTACTACGTGACCCAAACCGGAAAAAACCCAGGATCTGTTCAACAAGTATGTGAAAAACGCGAAAGTATGGGCCTGATGAGGGCAAATCCCAGACCTATCCCAGACCTAACTTGCGTTATCCTCAAAAATATTTATCAAGACCAGGTTTAATTCATTGTCTCAGTGTGGTCCCACATTACTACGTGATCCAAACCAGAAAAAACCCAGGATCCGTTCAACAAGTATGTGAAGAATGCGAATGTATGAGTCTGATGAGTGAAAGTCCCAGGCCTAACCTAGACCAAACATGCGTTATCCTCAAAAATATTGATCGAAACCTGGTTTAATTGACTGTTTCAGTGTGGTACCACATTACTACGGGACCCAAACCAGAAAAAACCCAGGATCTGTTCAACAAGTATGTGAAGAATGCGAAGGTATGAGTCTGATGAGTGAAAATCCCAGACCTATCCCAGACCAAACTTGGGTTATCCTCTAAAATATTGATCCAAACCAGGTTTAATCGACTGTTTCAGTGTGGTACCACACTACTACGTGACCCAAACCGGAAAAAACCCAGGATCTGTTCAACAAGTATGTGAAAAACGCGAAAGTATGAGTATGATGAGGGCAAATCCCAGACCTATCCCAGACCTAACATGCGTTATCCTCTAAAATATTTATCAAGACCAGGTTTAATTGATTGTTTCAGTGTGGTCCCACATTACTACGTGATCCAAACCAGAAAAAACCCAGGATCCGTCCAACAAGTATGTGAAGAATGCGAAAGTATGAGTCTGATCAGTGAAAATCCCCGGCCTAACCTAGACCTAACATGCGTTATCCTCAAAAATATTGATCGAAACTAGGTTTAATCGACTGTTTCAGTGTGGTACCACACTACTACGTGATCCATACCGGAAAAAACCCAGGATCTGTTCAACAAGTATGTGAAGAATGCGAAAGTATGAGTATGATGAGGGCAAATCCCAGACCTATCCCAGACCTAACATGCGTTATCCTCTAAAATATTTATCAAGACCAGGTTTAATTGATTGTTTCAGTGTGGTCCCACATTACTACGTGATCCAAACCAGAAAAAACCCAGGATCCGTCCAACAAGTATGTGCAGAATGCGAAAGTATGAGTCTGATGAGTGAAAATCCACGGCCTAACCTAGACCTAACATGCGTTATCCTCAAAAATATTGATCGAAACCAGGTTTAATCGACTGTTTCAGTGTGGTACCACATTACTACGTGATCCAAACCAGAAAAAAACCCAGGACCTGTTCAACAAGTATTTGAAGTACGCGAAAGTATGAGTCTGATGAGGGCAAATCCCAGACCTATCCCAGACCTAACATGCGTTATCCACTAAAATATTTATCAAGACCAGGTTTAATTGATTGTTTCAGTGTGGTCCCACATTACTACGTGATCCAAACCAGAAAAAACCCAGGATCCGTCCAACAAGTATGTGAAGAATGCGAAAGTATGAGTCTGATGAGTGAAAATCCCCGGCCTAACCTAGACCTAACATGCGTTATCCTCAAAAATATTGATCGAAACCTGGTTTAATTGACTGTTTCAGTGTGGTACCACATTACTACGGGACCCAAACCAGAAAAAACCCAGGATCTGTTCAACAAGTATGTGAAGAATGCGAAGGTATGTGTCTGATGAGTGAAAATCCCAGACCTATCCCAGACCAAACTTGGGTTATCCTCTAAAATATTGATCCAAACCAGGTTTAATCGACTGTTTCAGTGTGGTACCACACTACTACGTGACCCAAACCGGAAAAAACCCAGGATCTGTTCAACAAGTATGTGAAAAACGCGAAAGTATGAGTATGATGAGGGCAAATCCCAGACCTATCCCAGACCTAACATGCGTTATCCTCTAAAATATTTATCAAGACCAGGTTTAATTGATTGTTTCAGTGTGGTCCCACATTACTACGTGATCCAAACCAGAAAAAACCCAGGATCCGTCCAACAAGTATGTGAAGAATGCCCAAGTATGAGTCTGATCAGTGAAAATCCCCGGCCTAACCTAGACCTAACATGCGTTATCCTCAAAAATATTGATCGAAACCAGGTTTAATCGACTGTTTCAGTGTGGTACCACATTACTACGTGATCCAAACCAGAAAAAAACCCAGGACCTGTTCAACAAGTATTTGAAGTACGCGAAAGTATGAGTCTGATGAGGGCAAATCCCAGACCTATCCCAGACCTAACATGCGTTATCCTCTAAAATATTTATCAAGACCAGGTTTAATTGATTGTTTCAGTGTGGTCCCACATTACTACGTGATCCAAACCAGAAAAAACCCAGGATCTGTTCAACGAGTTTGTGAAGTGTGCGAAAGTATGAGTATGGTGAGGGCAAATCCCAGACCTATCCCAGACCTAACATGCGTTATCCTCTAAAATATTTATCATGACTATGTTTAATTGATTGTTTCAGTGTGGTCCCACATTACTACGTGATCCAAACCAGAAAAAACCCAGGATCCGTCCTACAAGTATGTGAAGAATGCGAAAGTATGAGTCTGATGACTGAAAATCCCCGGCCTAACCTAGACCTAACATGCGTTATCCTCAAAAATATTGATCGAAGCCAGGTTTAATCGACTGTTTCAGTGTGGGACCACACTAATACGTGACCCAAACCGGAAAAAACCCAGGATCTGTTCAACAAGTATGTGAAAAACGCGAAAGTATGGGCCTGATGAGGGCAAATCCCAGACCTATCCCAGACCTAACTTGCGTTATCCTCAAAAATATTTATCAAGACCAGGTTTAATTCATTGTTTCAGTGTGGTCCCACATTACTACGTGATCCAAACCAGAAAAAACCCAGGATCCGTTCAACAAGTATGTGAAGAATGCGAATGTATGAGTCTGATGAGTGAAAGTCCCAGGCCTAACCTAGACCAAACATGCGTTATCCTCAAAAATATTGATCGAAACCTGGTTTAATTGACTGTTTCAGTGTGGTACCACATTACTACGGGACCCAAACCAGAAAAAACCCAGGATCTGTTCAACAAGTATGTGAAGAATGCGAAGGTATGAGTCTGATGAGTGAAAATCCCAGACCTATCCCAGACCTAACATGCGTTATCCTCTAAAATATTTATCAAGACCAGGTTTAATTGATTGTTTCAGTGTGGTCCCACATTACTACGTGATCCAAACCAGAAAAAACCCAGGATCCGTCCAACAAGTATGTGCAGAATGCGAAAGTATGAGTCTGATGAGTGAAAATCCACGGCCTAACCTAGACCTAACATGCGTTATCCTCAAAAATATTGATCGAAACCAGGTTTAATCGACTGTTTCAGTGTGGTACCACACTACTACGTGACCCAAACCGGAAAAAACCCAGGATCTGTTCAACAAGTATGTGAAAAACGCGAAAGTATGAGTATGATGAGGGCAAATCCCAGACCTATCCCAGACCTAACATGCGTTATCCTCTAAAATATTTATCAAGACCAGGTTTAATTGATTGTTTCAGTGTGGTCCCACATTACTACGTGATCCAAACCAGAAAAAACCCAGGATCCGTCCAACAAGTATGTGAAGAATGCGAAAGTATGAGTCTGATCAGTGAAAATCCCCGGCCTAACCTAGACCTAACATGCGTTATCCTCAAAAATATTGATCGAAACTAGGTTTAATCGACTGTTTCAGTGTGGTACCACTTTACTGCGTGATCCAAAGCAGAAGAAACCCTCGAACAGGTCAACATGTATGTTAAAACTGCGAAAATATACCCAAATCCCAGGCCTAACCTAGACCTAACATGCGTTGTCCTCTAAAATATTGATGGAAACCAGGTTTAATTGACTGTTTCAGTGTTGCACTTCATTACTACGTGATCCATACCAGTAAAAACCCAGGATCCGTTCAACAAGTATGTGAAGAATGCGAAAATATGAGTGTGGTGAGTGAAAAACCCCGGCCTAACCTAGACCTAACATGCGTTATCCTCAAATATATTGATCGAAACCTGGTTTAATCGTCGGTTTCAGTGTGTTACCACATTACTACGTGATCCAATCCAGAAATAGCCCAGGATCTAGCCATGAAATATGAGAAATATGCGAAAGTATGAGCCTGACGAGGGCAAATCCTAGACCTAACCCAGACCTAACATGCGTTATCCTCTAAAATATTGATCGAAACCAGGTTTAATCGACTATTTCAGTGTGGTACCACATTACTACGTGATCCAAACCAGAGAATGACCCAGGATCTGTTCAACGAGTATGTGAAGTGTGCGAAAGTATGAGTCTGATGAGGGCAAATCCCAGACCTATCCGAGACCTAAAATGCATTATCCTCTAAAATATTTATCAAGACCAGGTTTAATTGAATGTTTCAGTGTGGTACCACACTACTACGTGATCCAATCCAGAAATAGCCCAGGATCCAGCCATGAAGTATGAGAAATATGCGAAAGTATGAGCCTGATGGGGGCAAATCCTAGAACTAACCCAGACCTAACATGCGTTATCCTCTAAAATATTGATCGAAACCAGGTTTAATCGACTGTTTCAGTGTGGTACCACACTACTACGTGACCCAAACCGGGAAAAACCCAGGATCTGTTCAACAAGTGTGTGAAAAACGCGAAAGTATGAGCCTGATGAGGGCAAATCCCAGTCCTATCCCAGACCTAACTTGCGTTATCCTCAAAACTATTGATCGAAACCTGGTTTAATCGACTGTTTCAGTGTGGTACCACATTACTACGTGACCCAATCCAGAAATAGCCGAGGATCTAGCCATGAAGTATGAGAAATATGCGAAAGTATGAGCCTGACGAGGACAAATCCTAGACCTAACCCAGACCAAACATGCGATATCCTCAAAAATATTGATCGAAACCGGGTTTAATCGACTGTTTCAGAGTGGTACCACATTACTACGTGATCCAAACCAGAAAAAACCCAGGATCCGTTCAACAAGTATGTGAAGAATGCGAAAGTATGAGTCTGATGAGTGAAAATCCCAGGCCTAACCTAGACCTAACAAGCGTTATCCTCAAAAATATTGATCGAAACCTGGTTTAATTGACTGTTTCAGTGTGGTACCACATTACTACGGGACCCAAACCAGAAAAAACCCAGGATCTGTTCAACAAGTATGTGAAGAATGCGAAGGTATGAGTCTGATGAGTGAAAATCCCAGACCTATCCCAGACCAAACTTGGGTTATCCTCTAAAATATTGATCCAAACCAGGTTTAATCGACTGTTTCAGTGTGGTACCACACTACTACGTGACCCAAACCGGAAAAACCCAGGATCTGTTCAACAAGTATGTGAAAAACGCGAAAGTATGAGTATGATGAGGGCAAATCCCAGACCTATCCCAGACCTAACATGCGTTATCCTCTAAAATATTTATCAAGACCAGGTTTAATTGATTGTTTCAGTGTGGTCCCACATTACTACGTGATCCAAACCAGAAAAAACCCAGGATCCGTCCAACAAGTATGTGAAGAATGCGAAAGTATGAGTCTGATCAGTGAAAATCCCCGGCCTAACCTAGACCTAACATGCGTTATCCTCAAAAATATTGATCGAAACCAGGTTTAATCGACTGTTTCAGTGTGGTACCACACTACTACGTGACCCATACCGGATAAAACCCAGGATCTGTTCAACAAGTATGTGAAGAATGCGAAAGTATGAGTATGATGAGGGCAAATCCCAGACCTATCCCAGACCTAACATGCGTTATCCTCTAAAATATTTATCAAGACCAGGTTTAATTGATTGTTTCAGTGTGGTCCCACATTACTACGTGATCCAAACCAGAAAAAACCCAGGATCCGTCCAACAAGTATGTGCAGAATGCGAAAGTATGAGTCTGATGAGTGAAAATCCACGGCCTAACCTAGACCTAACATGCGTTATCCTCAAAAATATTGATCGAAACCAGGTTTAATCGACTGTTTCAGTGTGGTACCACATTACTACGTGATCCAAACCAGAAAAAAACCCAGGACCTGTTCAACAAGTATTTGAAGTACGCGAAAGTATGAGTCTGATGAGGGCAAATCCCAGACCTATCCCAGACCTAACATGCGTTATCCTCTAAAATATTTATCAAGACCAGGTTTAATTGATTGTTTCAGTGTGGTCCCACATTACTACGTGATCCAAACCAGAAAAAACCCAGGATCCGTCCAACAAGTATGTGAAGAATGCGAAAGTATGAGTCTGATGAGTGAAAATCCCCGGCCTAACCTAGACCTAACATGCGTTATCCTCAAAAATATTGATCGAAACCAGGTTTAATCGACTGTTTCAGTGTGGTACCACATTACTACGTGATCCAAACCAGAAAAAAACCCAGGACCTGTTCAACAAGTATTTGAAGTATGCGAAAGTATGAGTCTGATGAGGGCAAATCCCAGGCCTAAACTAGACCTAACATGCGTTATCCTCAAAAATATTGATCAAAACCTGGTTTAATCGACTGTTTCAGTGTGGTACCACATTACTATGTGATCCAAACCAGAAAATAACCCAGGATCTGTTCAACGAGTTTGTGAAGTGTGCGAAAGTATGAGTATGGTGAGGGCAAATCCCAGACCTATCCCAGACCTAACATGCGTTATCCTCTAAAATATTTATCATGACTAGGTTTAATTGATTGTTTCAGTGTGGTCCCACATTACTACGTGATCCAAACCAGAAAAAACCCAGGATCCGTCCTACAAGTATGTGAAGAATGCGAAAGTATGAGTCTGATGACTGAAAATCCCCGGCCTAACCTAGACCTAACATGCGTTATCCTCAAAAATATTGATCGAAGCCAGGTTTAATCGACTGTTTCAGTGTGGTACCACACTACTACGTGACCCAAACCGGAAAAAACCCAGGATCTGTTCAACAAGTATGTGAAAAACGCGAAAGTATGGGCCTGATGAGGGCAAATCCCAGACCTATCCCAGACCTAACTTGCGTTATCCTCAAAAATATTTATCAAGACCAGGTTTAATTCATTGTCTCAGTGTGGTCCCACATTACTACGTGATCCAAACCAGAAAAAACCCAGGATCCGTTCAACAAGTATGTGAAGAATGCGAATGTATGAGTCTGATGAGTGAAAGTCCCAGGCCTAACCTAGACCAAACATGCGTTATCCTCAAAAATATTGATCGAAACCTGGTTTAATTGACTGTTTCAGTGTGGTACCACATTACTACGGGACCCAAACCAGAAAAAACCCAGGATCTGTTCAACAAGTATGTGAAGAATGCGAAGGTATGAGTCTGATGAGTGAAAATCCCAGACCTATCCCAGACCAAACTTGGGTTATCCTCTAAAATATTGATCCAAACCAGGTTTAATCGACTGTTTCAGTGTGGTACCACACTACTACGTGACCCAAACCGGAAAAAACCCAGGATCTGTTCAACAAGTATGTGAAAAACGCGAAAGTATGAGTATGATGAGGGCAAATCCCAGACCTATCCCAGACCTAACATGCGTTATCCTCTAAAATATTTATCAAGACCAGGTTTAATTGATTGTTTCAGTGTGGTCCCACATTACTACGTGATCCAAACCAGAAAAAACCCAGGATCCGTCCAACAAGTATGTGAAGAATGCGAAAGTATGAGTCTGATGAGTGAAAATCCCCGGCCTAACCTAGACCTAACATGCGTTATCCTCAAAAATATTGATCGAAACTAGGTTTAATCGACTGTTTCAGTGTGGTACCACACTACTACGTGACCCATACCGGAAAAAACCCAGGATCTGTTCAACAAGTATGTGAAGAATGCGAAAGTATGAGTATGATGAGGGCAAATCCCAGACCTATCCCAGACCTAACATGCGTTATCCTCTAAAATATTTATCAAGACCAGGTTTAATTGATTGTTTCAGTGTGGTCCCACATTACTACGTGATCCAAACCAGAAAAAACCCAGGATCCGTCCAACAAGTATGTGAAGAATGCGAAAGTATGAGTCTGATGAGTGAAAATCCCCGGCCTAACCTAGACCTAACATGCGTTATCCTCAAAAATATTGATCGAAACCAGGTTTAATCGACTGTTTCAGTGTGGTACCACATTACTACGTGATCCAAACCAGAAAAAAACCCAGGACCTGTTCAACAAGTATTTGAAGTATGCGAAAGTATGAGTCTGATGAGGGCAAATCCCAGGCCTAAACTAGACCTAACATGCGTTATCCTCAAAAATATTGATCAAAACCTGGTTTAATCGACTGTTTCAGTGTGGTACCACATTACTATGTGATCCAAACCAGAAAATAACCCAGGATCTGTTCAACGAGTTTGTGAAGTGTGCGAAAGTATGAGTATGGTGAGGGCAAATCCCAGACCTATCCCAGACCTAACATGCGTTATCCTCTAAAATATTTATCATGACTAGGTTTAATTGATTGTTTCAGTGTGGTCCCACATTACTACGTGATCCAAACCAGAAAAAACCCAGGATCCGTCCTACAAGTATGTGAAGAATGCGAAAGTATGAGTCTGATGACTGAAAATCCCCGGCCTAACCTAGACCTAACATGCGTTATCCTCAAAAATATTGATCGAAGCCAGGTTTAATCGACTGTTTCAGTGTGGTACCACACTACTACGTGACCCAAACCGGAAAAAACCCAGGATCTGTTCAACAAGTATGTGAAAAACGCGAAAGTATGGGCCTGATGAGGGCAAATCCCAGACCTATCCCAGACCTAACTTGCGTTATCCTCAAAAATATTTATCAAGACCAGGTTTAATTCATTGTCTCAGTGTGGTCCCACATTACTACGTGATCCAAACCAGAAAAAACCCAGGATCCGTTCAACAAGTATGTGAAGAATGCGAATGTATGAGTCTGATGAGTGAAAGTCCCAGGCCTAACCTAGACCAAACATGCGTTATCCTCAAAAATATTGATCGAAACCTGGTTTAATTGACTGTTTCAGTGTGGTACCACATTACTACGGGACCCAAACCAGAAAAAACCCAGGATCTGTTCAACAAGTATGTGAAGAATGCGAAGGTATGAGTCTGATGAGTGAAAATCCCAGACCTATCCCAGACCAAACTTGGGTTATCCTCTAAAATATTGATCCAAACCAGGTTTAATCGACTGTTTCAGTGTGGTACCACACTACTACGTGACCCAAACCGGAAAAAACCCAGGATCTGTTCAACAAGTATGTGAAAAACGCGAAAGTATGAGTATGATGAGGGCAAATCCCAGACCTATCCCAGACCTAACATGCGTTATCCTCTAAAATATTTATCAAGACCAGGTTTAATTGATTGTTTCAGTGTGGTCCCACATTACTACGTGATCCAAACCAGAAAAAACCCAGGATCCGTCCAACAAGTATGTGAAGAATGCGAAAGTATGAGTCTGATCAGTGAAAATCCCCGGCCTAACCTAGACCTAACATGCGTTATCCTCAAAAATATTGATCGAAACTAGGTTTAATCGACTGTTTCAGTGTGGTACCACACTACTACGTGACCCATACCGGAAAAAACCCAGGATCTGTTCAACAAGTATGTGAAGAATGCGAAAGTATGAGTATGATGAGGGCAAATCCCAGACCTATCCCAGACCTAACATGCGTTATCCTCTAAAATATTTATCAAGACCAGGTTTAATTGATTGTTTCAGTGTGGTCCCACATTACTACGTGATCCAAACCAGAAAAAACCCAGGATCCGTCCAACAAGTATGTGCAGAATGCGAAAGTATGAGTCTGATGAGTGAAAATCCACGGCCTAACCTAGACCTAACATGCGTTATCCTCAAAAATATTGATCGAAACCAGGTTTAATCGACTGTTTCAGTGTGGTACCACATTACTACGTGATCCAAACCAGAAAAAAACCCAGGACCTGTTCAACAAGTATTTGAAGTACGCGAAAGTATGAGTCTGATGAGGGCAAATCCCAGACCTATCCCAGACCTAACATGCGTTATCCACTAAAATATTTATCAAGACCAGGTTTAATTGATTGTTTCAGTGTGGTCCCACATTACTACGTGATCCAAACCAGAAAAAACCCAGGATCCGTCCAACAAGTATGTGAAGAATGCGAAAGTATGAGTCTGATGAGTGAAAATCCCCGGCCTAACCTAGACCTAACATGCGTTATCCTCAAAAATATTGATCGAAACCTGGTTTAATTGACTGTTTCAGTGTGGTACCACATTACTACGGGACCCAAACCAGAAAAAACCCAGGATCTGTTCAACAAGTATGTGAAGAATGCGAAGGTATGTGTCTGATGAGTGAAAATCCCAGACCTATCCCAGACCAAACTTGGGTTATCCTCTAAAATATTGATCCAAACCAGGTTTAATCGACTGTTTCAGTGTGGTACCACACTACTACGTGACCCAAACCGGAAAAAACCCAGGATCTGTTCAACAAGTATGTGAAAAACGCGAAAGTATGAGTATGATGAGGGCAAATCCCAGACCTATCCCAGACCTAACATGCGTTATCCTCTAAAATATTTATCAAGACCAGGTTTAATTGATTGTTTCAGTGTGGTCCCACATTACTACGTGATCCAAACCAGAAAAAACCCAGGATCCGTCCAACAAGTATGTGAAGAATGCCCAAGTATGAGTCTGATCAGTGAAAATCCCCGGCCTAACCTAGACCTAACATGCGTTATCCTCAAAAATATTGATCGAAACCAGGTTTAATCGACTGTTTCAGTGTGGTACCACATTACTACGTGATCCAAACCAGAAAAAAACCCAGGACCTGTTCAACAAGTATTTGAAGTACGCGAAAGTATGAGTCTGATGAGGGCAAATCCCAGACCTATCCCAGACCTAACATGCGTTATCCTCTAAAATATTTATCAAGACCAGGTTTAATTGATTGTTTCAGTGTGGTCCCACATTACTACGTGATCCAAACCAGAAAAAACCCAGGATCTGTTCAACGAGTTTGTGAAGTGTGCGAAAGTATGAGTATGGTGAGGGCAAATCCCAGACCTATCCCAGACCTAACATGCGTTATCCTCTAAAATATTTATCATGACTATGTTTAATTGATTGTTTCAGTGTGGTCCCACATTACTACGTGATCCAAACCAGAAAAAACCCAGGATCCGTCCTACAAGTATGTGAAGAATGCGAAAGTATGAGTCTGATGACTGAAAATCCCCGGCCTAACCTAGACCTAACATGCGTTATCCTCAAAAATATTGATCGAAGCCAGGTTTAATCGACTGTTTCAGTGTGGGACCACACTAATACGTGACCCAAACCGGAAAAAACCCAGGATCTGTTCAACAAGTATGTGAAAAACGCGAAAGTATGGGCCTGATGAGGGCAAATCCCAGACCTATCCCAGACCTAACTTGCGTTATCCTCAAAAATATTTATCAAGACCAGGTTTAATTCATTGTTTCAGTGTGGTCCCACATTACTACGTGATCCAAACCAGAAAAAACCCAGGATCCGTTCAACAAGTATGTGAAGAATGCGAATGTATGAGTCTGATGAGTGAAAGTCCCAGGCCTAACCTAGACCAAACATGCGTTATCCTCAAAAATATTGATCGAAACCTGGTTTAATTGACTGTTTCAGTGTGGTACCACATTACTACGGGACCCAAACCAGAAAAAACCCAGGATCTGTTCAACAAGTATGTGAAGAATGCGAAGGTATGAGTCTGATGAGTGAAAATCCCAGACCTATCCCAGACCTAACATGCGTTATCCTCTAAAATATTTATCAAGACCAGGTTTAATTGATTGTTTCAGTGTGGTCCCACATTACTACGTGATCCAAACCAGAAAAAACCCAGGATCCGTCCAACAAGTATGTGCAGAATGCGAAAGTATGAGTCTGATGAGTGAAAATCCACGGCCTAACCTAGACCTAACATGCGTTATCCTCAAAAATATTGATCGAAACCAGGTTTAATCGACTGTTTCAGTGTGGTACCACATTACAACGTGATCCAAACCAGAAAAAAACCCAGGACCTGTTCAACAAGTATTTGAAGTACGCGAAAGTATGAGTCTGATGAGGGCAAATCCCAGACCTATCCCAGACCTAACATGCGTTATCCTCTAAAATATTTATCATGACTAGGTTTAATTGATTGTTTCAGTGTGGTCCCACATTACTACGTGATCCAAACCGGAAAAAACCCAGGATCCGTTTAACAAGTATGGGAAGAATGCGAAAGTATGAGTCTGATGAGTGAAAGTCCCAGGGCTAACCTAGACCTAACAAGCGTTATCCTCTAAAATATTCATCCAAACCAGGTTTAATGGACTGTTTCAGTGTGGTACCACTTTACTGCGTGATCCAAAGCAGAAGAAACCCTCGAACAGGTCAACATGTATGTTAAAACTGCGAAAATATACCCAAATCCCAGGCCTAACCTAGACCTAACATGCGTTGTCCTCTAAAATATTGATGGAAACCAGGTTTAATTGACTGTTTCAGTGTTGCACTTCATTACTACGTGATCCATACCAGTAAAAACCCAGGATCCGTTCAACAAGTATGTGAAGAATGCGAAAATATGAGTGTGGTGAGTGAAAAACCCCGGCCTAACCTAGACCTAACATGCGTTATCCTCAAATATATTGATCGAAACCTGGTTTAATCGTCGGTTTCAGTGTGTTACCACATTACTACGTGATCCAATCCAGAAATAGCCCAGGATCTAGCCATGAAATATGAGAAATATGCGAAAGTATGAGCCTGACGAGGGCAAATCCTAGACCTAACCCAGACCTAACATGCGTTATCCTCTAAAATATTGATCGAAACCAGGTTTAATCGACTATTTCAGTGTGGTACCACATTACTACGTGATCCAAACCAGAGAATGACCCAGGATCTGTTCAACGAGTATGTGAAGTGTGCGAAAGTATGAGTCTGATGAGGGCAAATCCCAGACCTATCCGAGACCTAAAATGCATTATCCTCTAAAATATTTATCAAGACCAGGTTTAATTGAATGTTTCAGTGTGGTACCACACTACTACGTGATCCAATCCAGAAATAGCCCAGGATCCAGCCATGAAGTATGAGAAATATGCGAAAGTATGAGCCTGATGGGGGCAAATCCTAGAACTAACCCAGACCTAACATGCGTTGTCCTCTAAAATATTGATCGAAACCAGGTTTAATCGACTGTTTCAGTGTGGTACCACACTACTACGTGACCCAAACCGGGAAAAACCCAGGATCTGTTCAACAAGTGTGTGAAAAACGCGAAAGTATGAGCCTGATGAGGGCAAATCCCAGTCCTATCCCAGACCTAACTTGCGTTATCCTCAAAAATATTGATCGAAACCTGGTTTAATCGACTGTTTCAGTGTGGTACCACATTACTACGTGACCCAATCCAGAAATAGCCGAGGATCTAGCCATGAAGTATGAGAAATATGCGAAAGTATGAGCCTGACGAGGACAAATCCTAGACCTAACCCAGACCAAACATGCGATATCCTCAAAAATATTGATCGAAACCGGGTTTAATCGACTGTTTCAGAGTGGTACCACATTACTACGTGATCCAAACCAGAAAAAACCCAGGATCCGTTCAACAAGTATGTGAAGAATGCGAAAGTATGAGTCTGATGAGTGAAAATCCCAGGCCTAACCTAGACCTAACAAGCGTTATCCTCAAAAATATTGATCGAAACCTGGTTTAATTGACTGTTTCAGTGTGGTACCACATTACTACGGGACCCAAACCAGAAAAAACCCAGGATCTGTTCAACAAGTATGTGAAGAATGCGAAGGTATGAGTCTGATGAGTGAAAATCCCAGACCTATCCCAGACCAAACTTGGGTTATCCTCTAAAATATTGATCCAAACCAGGTTTAATCGACTGTTTCAGTGTGGTACCACACTACTACGTGACCCAAACCGGAAAAAACCCAGGATCTGTTCAACAAGTATGTGAAAAACGCGAAAGTATGAGTATGATGAGGGCAAATCCCAGACCTATCCCAGACCTAACATGCGTTATCCTCTAAAATATTTATCAAGACCAGGTTTAATTGATTGTTTCAGTGTGGTCCCACATTACTACGTGATCCAAACCAGAAAAAACCCAGGATCCGTCCAACAAGTATGTGAAGAATGCGAAAGTATGAGTCTGATCAGTGAAAATCCCCGGCCTAACCTAGACCTAACATGCGTTATCCTCAAAAATATTGATCGAAACCAGGTTTAATCGACTGTTTCAGTGTGGTACCACACTACTACGTGACCCATACCGGAAAAAACCCAGGATCTGTTCAACAAGTATGTGAAGAATGCGAAAGTATGAGTATGATGAGGGCAAATCCCAGACCTATCCCAGACCTAACATGCGTTATCCTCTAAAATATTTATCAAGACCAGGTTTAATTGATTGTTTCAGTGTGGTCCCACATTACTACGTGATCCAAACCAGAAAAAACCCAGGATCCGTCCAACAAGTATGTGCAGAATGCGAAAGTATGAGTCTGATGAGTGAAAATCCACGGCCTAACCTAGACCTAACATGCGTTATCCTCAAAAATATTGATCGAAACCAGGTTTAATCGACTGTTTCAGTGTGGTACCACATTACTACGTGATCCAAACCAGAAAAAAACCCAGGACCTGTTCAACAAGTATTTGAAGTACGCGAAAGTATGAGTCTGATGAGGGCAAATCCCAGACCTATCCCAGACCTAACATGCGTTATCCTCTAAAATATTTATCAAGACCAGGTTTAATTGATTGTTTCAGTGTGGTCCCACATTACTACGTGATCCAAACCAGAAAAAACCCAGGATCCGTCCAACAAGTATGTGAAGAATGCGAAAGTATGAGTCTGATGAGTGAAAATCCCCGGCCTAACCTAGACCTAACATGCGTTATCCTCAAAAATATTGATCGAAACCAGGTTTAATCGACTGTTTCAGTGTGGTACCACATTACTACGTGATCCAAACCAGAAAAAAACCCAGGACCTGTTCAACAAGTATTTGAAGTATGCGAAAGTATGAGTCTGATGAGGGCAAATCCCAGGCCTAAACTAGACCTAACATGCGTTATCCTCAAAAATATTGATCAAAACCTGGTTTAATCGACTGTTTCAGTGTGGTACCACATTACTATGTGATCCAAACCAGAAAATAACCCAGGATCTGTTCAACGAGTTTGTGAAGTGTGCGAAAGTATGAGTATGGTGAGGGCAAATCCCAGACCTATCCCAGACCTAACATGCGTTATCCTCTAAAATATTTATCATGACTAGGTTTAATTGATTGTTTCAGTGTGGTCCCACATTACTACGTGATCCAAACCAGAAAAAACCCAGGATCCGTCCTACAAGTATGTGAAGAATGCGAAAGTATGAGTCTGATGACTGAAAATCCCCGGCCTAACCTAGACCTAACATGCGTTATCCTCAAAAATATTGATCGAAGCCAGGTTTAATCGACTGTTTCAGTGTGGTACCACACTACTACGTGACCCAAACCGGAAAAAACCCAGGATCTGTTCAACAAGTATGTGAAAAACGCGAAAGTATGGGCCTGATGAGGGCAAATCCCAGACCTATCCCAGACCTAACTTGCGTTATCCTCAAAAATATTTATCAAGACCAGGTTTAATTCATTGTCTCAGTGTGGTCCCACATTACTACGTGATCCAAACCAGAAAAAACCCAGGATCCGTTCAACAAGTATGTGAAGAATGCGAATGTATGAGTCTGATGAGTGAAAGTCCCAGGCCTAACCTAGACCAAACATGCGTTATCCTCAAAAATATTGATCGAAACCTGGTTTAATTGACTGTTTCAGTGTGGTACCACATTACTACGGGACCCAAACCAGAAAAAACCCAGGATCTGTTCAACAAGTATGTGAAGAATGCGAAGGTATGAGTCTGATGAGTGAAAATCCCAGACCTATCCCAGACCAAACTTGGGTTATCCTCTAAAATATTGATCCAAACCAGGTTTAATCGACTGTTTCAGTGTGGTACCACACTACTACGTGACCCAAACCGGAAAAAACCCAGGATCTGTTCAACAAGTATGTGAAAAACGCGAAAGTATGAGTATGATGAGGGCAAATCCCAGACCTATCCCAGACCTAACATGCGTTATCCTCTAAAATATTTATCAAGACCAGGTTTAATTGATTGTTTCAGTGTGGTCCCACATTACTACGTGATCCAAACCAGAAAAAACCCAGGATCCGTCCAACAAGTATGTGAAGAATGCGAAAGTATGAGTCTGATCAGTGAAAATCCCCGGCCTAACCTAGACCTAACATGCGTTATCCTCAAAAATATTGATCGAAACTAGGTTTAATCGACTGTTTCAGTGTGGTACCACACTACTACGTGACCCATACCGGAAAAAACCCAGGATCTGTTCAACAAGTATGTGAAGAATGCGAAAGTATGAGTATGATGAGGGCAAATCCCAGACCTATCCCAGACCTAACATGCGTTATCCTCTAAAATATTTATCAAGACCAGGTTTAATTGATTGTTTCAGTGTGGTCCCACATTACTACGTGATCCAAACCAGAAAAAACCCAGGATCCGTCCAACAAGTATGTGCAGAATGCGAAAGTATGAGTCTGATGAGTGAAAATCCACGGCCTAACCTAGACCTAACATGCGTTATCCTCAAAAATATTGATCGAAACCAGGTTTAATCGACTGTTTCAGTGTGGTACCACATTACTACGTGATCCAAACCAGAAAAAAACCCAGGACCTGTTCAACAAGTATTTGAAGTACGCGAAAGTATGAGTCTGATGAGGGCAAATCCCAGACCTATCCCAGACCTAACATGCGTTATCCACTAAAATATTTATCAAGACCAGGTTTAATTGATTGTTTCAGTGTGGTCCCACATTACTACGTGATCCAAACCAGAAAAAACCCAGGATCCGTCCAACAAGTATGTGAAGAATGCGAAAGTATGAGTCTGATGAGTGAAAATCCCCGGCCTAACCTAGACCTAACATGCGTTATCCTCAAAAATATTGATCGAAACCTGGTTTAATTGACTGTTTCAGTGTGGTACCACATTACTACGGGACCCAAACCAGAAAAAACCCAGGATCTGTTCAACAAGTATGTGAAGAATGCGAAGGTATGTGTCTGATGAGTGAAAATCCCAGACCTATCCCAGACCAAACTTGGGTTATCCTCTAAAATATTGATCCAAACCAGGTTTAATCGACTGTTTCAGTGTGGTACCACACTACTACGTGACCCAAACCGGAAAAAACCCAGGATCTGTTCAACAAGTATGTGAAAAACGCGAAAGTATGAGTATGATGAGGGCAAATCCCAGACCTATCCCAGACCTAACATGCGTTATCCTCTAAAATATTTATCAAGACCAGGTTTAATTGATTGTTTCAGTGTGGTCCCACATTACTACGTGATCCAAACCAGAAAAAACCCAGGATCCGTCCAACAAGTATGTGAAGAATGCCCAAGTATGAGTCTGATCAGTGAAAATCCCCGGCCTAACCTAGACCTAACATGCGTTATCCTCAAAAATATTGATCGAAACCAGGTTTAATCGACTGTTTCAGTGTGGTACCACATTACTACGTGATCCAAACCAGAAAAAAACCCAGGACCTGTTCAACAAGTATTTGAAGTACGCGAAAGTATGAGTCTGATGAGGGCAAATCCCAGACCTATCCCAGACCTAACATGCGTTATCCTCTAAAATATTTATCAAGACCAGGTTTAATTGATTGTTTCAGTGTGGTCCCACATTACTACGTGATCCAAACCAGAAAAAACCCAGGATCCGTCCAACAAGTATGTGAAGAATGCGAAAGTATGAGTCTGATGAGTGAAAATCCCCGGCCTAACCTAGACCTAACATGCGTTATCCTCAAAAATATTGATCGAAACCAGGTTTAATCGACTGTTTCAGTGTGGTACCACATTACTACGTGATCCAAACCAGAAAAAAACCCAGGACCTGTTCAACAAGTATTTGAAGTATGCGAAAGTATGAGTCTGATGAGGGCAAATCCCAGGCCTAAACTAGACCTAACATGCGTTATCCTCAAAAATATTGATCAAAACCTGGTTTAATCGACTGTTTCAGTGTGGTACCACATTACTATGTGATCCAAACCGGAAAATAACCCAGGATCTGTTCAACGAGTTTGTGAAGTGTGCGAAAGTATGAGTATGGTGAGGGCAAATCCCAGACCTATCCCAGACCTAACATGCGTTATCCTCTAAAATATTTATCATGACTATGTTTAATTGATTGTTTCAGTGTGGTCCCACATTACTACGTGATCCAAACCAGAAAAAACCCAGGATCCGTCCTACAAGTATGTGAAGAATGCGAAAGTATGAGTCTGATGACTGAAAATCCCCGGCCTAACCTAGACCTAACATGCGTTATCCTCAAAAATATTGATCGAAGCCAGGTTTAATCGACTGTTTCAGTGTGGGACCACACTAATACGTGACCCAAACCGGAAAAAACCCAGGATCTGTTCAACAAGTATGTGAAAAACGCGAAAGTATGGGCCTGATGAGGGCAAATCCCAGACCTATCCCAGACCTAACTTGCGTTATCCTCAAAAATATTTATCAAGACCAGGTTTAATTCATTGTTTCAGTGTGGTCCCACATTACTACGTGATCCAAACCAGAAAAAACCCAGGATCCGTTCAACAAGTATGTGAAGAATGCGAATGTATGAGTCTGATGAGTGAAAGTCCCAGGCCTAACCTAGACCAAACATGCGTTATCCTCAAAAATATTGATCGAAACCTGGTTTAATTGACTGTTTCAGTGTGGTACCACATTACTACGGGACCCAAACCAGAAAAAACCCAGGATCTGTTCAACAAGTATGTGAAGAATGCGAAGGTATGAGTCTGATGAGTGAAAATCCCAGACCTATCCCAGACCTAACATGCGTTATCCTCTAAAATATTTATCAAGACCAGGTTTAATTGATTGTTTCAGTGTGGTCCCACATTACTACGTGATCCAAACCAGAAAAAACCCAGGATCCGTCCAACAAGTATGTGCAGAATGCGAAAGTGTGAGTCTGATGAGTGAAAATCCACGGCCTAACCTAGACCTAACATGCGTTATCCTCAAAAATATTGATCGAAACCAGGTTTAATCGACTGTTTCATTGTGGTACCACATTACAACGTGATCCAAACCAGAAAAAAACCCAGGACCTGTTCAACAAGTATTTGAAGTACGCGAAAGTATGAGTCTGATGAGGGCAAATCCCAGACCTATCCCAGACCTAACATGCGTTATCCTCTAAAATATTTATCATGACTAGGTTTAATTGATTGTTTCAGTGTGGTCCCACATTACTACGTGATCCAAACCGGAAAAAACCCAGGATCCGTTTAACAAGTATGGGAAGAATGCGAAAGTATGAGTCTGATGAGTGAAAGTCCCAGGGCTAACCTAGACCTAACAAGCGTTATCCTCTAAAATATTCATCCAAACCAGGTTTAATGGACTGTTTCAGTGTGGTACCACTTTACTGCGTGATCCAAAGCAGAAGAAACCCTCGAACAGGTCAACATGTATGTTAAAACTGCGAAAATATACCCAAATCCCAGGCCTAACCTAGACCTAACATGCGTTGTCCTCTAAAATATTGATGGAAACCAGGTTTAATTGACTGTTTCAGTGTTGCACTTCATTACTACGTGATCCATACCAGTAAAAACCCAGGATCCGTTCAACAAGTATGTGAAGAATGCGAAAATATGAGTGTGGTGAGTGAAAAACCCCGGCCTAACCTAGACCTAACATGCGTTATCCTCAAATATATTGATCGAAACCTGGTTTAATCGTCGGTTTCAGTGTGTTACCACATTACTACGTGATCCAATCCAGAAATAGCCCAGGATCTAGCCATGAAATATGAGAAATATGCGAAAGTATGAGCCTGACGAGGGCAAATCCTAGACCTAACCCAGACCTAACATGCGTTATCCTCTAAAATATTGATCGAAACCAGGTTTAATCGACTATTTCAGTGTGGTACCACATTACTACGTGATCCAAACCAGAGAATGACCCAGGATCTGTTCAACGAGTATGTGAAGTGTGCGAAAGTATGAGTCTGATGAGGGCAAATCCCAGACCTATCCGAGACCTAAAATGCATTATCCTCTAAAATATTTATCAAGACCAGGTTTAATTGAATGTTTCAGTGTGGTACCACACTACTACGTGATCCAATCCAGAAATAGCCCAGGATCCAGCCATGAAGTATGAGAAATATGCGAAAGTATGAGCCTGATGGGGGCAAATCCTAGAACTAACCCAGACCTAACATGCGTTATCCTCTAAAATATTGATCGAAACCAGGTTTAATCGACTGTTTCAGTGTGGTACCACACTACTACGTGACCCAAACCGGGAAAAACCCAGGATCTGTTCAACAAGTGTGTGAAAAACGCGAAAGTATGAGCCTGATGAGGGCAAATCCCAGTCCTATCCCAGACCTAACTTGCGTTATCCTCAAAAATATTGATCGAAACCTGGTTTAATCGACTGTTTCAGTGTGGTACCACATTACTACGTGACCCAATCCAGAAATAGCCGAGGATCTAGCCATGAAGTATGAGAAATATGCGAAAGTATGAGCCTGACGAGGACAAATCCTAGACCTAACCCAGACCAAACATGCGATATCCTCAAAAATATTGATCGAAACCGGGTTTAATCGACTGTTTCAGAGTGGTACCACATTACTACGTGATCCAAACCAGAAAAAACCCAGGATCCGTTCAACAAGTATGTGAAGAATGCGAAAGTATGAGTCTGATGAGTGAAAATCCCAGGCCTAACCTAGACCTAACAAGCGTTATCCTCAAAAATATTGATCAAAACCTGGTGTAATCGACTGTTTCAGTGAGGTACCACATTACTATGTGATCCAATCCAGAAATAGCCCAGGATCTAGCCATGAGATATGAGAAATATGCGAAAGTATGAGCCTGACGAGGGCAAACCCTAGACCTAACCCAGACCTAACATGCGTTATACTCAAAAATATTTATCAAGACCAGGTTTAATTGATTGCTTCAATGTGGTCCCACATTACTACGTGATCCAAACCAGAAAAAACCCAGGATCCGTTCAACAAGTATGTGAAGAATGCGAAAGTATGAGTCTGATGAGTGAAATTCCCCGGCCTAACCTGGACCTAACATGCGTTATCCTCAAAAATATTGATCGAAACCAGGTTTAATCGACTGTTTCAGTGTGGTACCACACTACTACGTGACCCAAACCGGAAAAAACCCAGGATCTGTTCAACAAGTATGTGAAAACGCGAAAGTATGAGTCTGATGAGTGAAAATCCCAGACCTATCCCAGACCTAACATGCGTTATCCTGTAAAATATTTATCAAGACCAGGTTTAATCGATTGTTTCAGTGTGGTACCACATTACTACGTGATCCAAACCAGTAAAAACCCAGGATCCGTTCAACAAGTATGTGGAGAATGCGAAAGTATGAGCCTGACGAGGGCAAACCCTAGACCTAACCCAGACCTAACATGCGTTATACTCTAAAATATTTATCAAGACCAGGTTTAATTGATTGCTTCAATGTGGTCCCACATTACTACGTGATCCAAACCAGAAAAAACCCAGGATCTGTTCAACGAGTTTGTGAAGTGTGCGAAAGTATGAGTATGGTGAGGGCAAATCCCAGACCTATCCCAGACCTAACATGCGTTATCCTCTAAAATATTTATCATGACTATGTTTAATTGATTGTTTCAGTGTGGTCCCACATTACTACGTGATCCAAACCAGAAAAAACCCAGGATCCGTCCTACAAGTATGTGAAGAATGCGAAAGTATGAGTCTGATGACTGAAAATCCCCGGCCTAACCTAGACCTAACATGCGTTATCCTCAAAAATATTGATCGAAGCCAGGTTTAATCGACTGTTTCAGTGTGGGACCACACTAATACGTGACCCAAACCGGAAAAAACCCAGGATCTGTTCAACAAGTATGTGAAAAACGCGAAAGTATGGGCCTGATGAGGGCAAATCCCAGACCTATCCCAGACCTAACTTGCGTTATCCTCAAAAATATTTATCAAGACCAGGTTTAATTCATTGTTTCAGTGTGGTCCCACATTACTACGTGATCCAAACCAGAAAAAACCCAGGATCCGTTCAACAAGTATGTGAAGAATGCGAATGTATGAGTCTGATGAGTGAAAGTCCCAGGCCTAACCTAGACCAAACATGCGTTATCCTCAAAAATATTGATCGAAACCTGGTTTAATTGACTGTTTCAGTGTGGTACCACATTACTACGGGACCCAAACCAGAAAAAACCCAGGATCTGTTCAACAAGTATGTGAAGAATGCGAAGGTATGAGTCTGATGAGTGAAAATCCCAGACCTATCCCAGACCTAACATGCGTTATCCTCTAAAATATTTATCAAGACCAGGTTTAATTGATTGTTTCAGTGTGGTCCCACATTACTACGTGATCCAAACCAGAAAAAACCCAGGATCCGTCCAACAAGTATGTGCAGAATGCGAAAGTATGAGTCTGATGAGTGAAAATCCACGGCCTAACCTAGACCTAACATGCGTTATCCTCAAAAATATTGATCGAAACCAGGTTTAATCGACTGTTTCAGTGTGGTACCACATTACAACGTGATCCAAACCAGAAAAAAACCCAGGACCTGTTCAACAAGTATTTGAAGTACGCGAAAGTATGAGTCTGATGAGGGCAAATCCCAGACCTATCCCAGACCTAACATGCGTTATCCTCTAAAATATTTATCATGACTAGGTTTAATTGATTGTTTCAGTGTGGTCCCACATTACTACGTGATCCAAACCGGAAAAAACCCAGGATCCGTTTAACAAGTATGGGAAGAATGCGAAAGTATGAGTCTGATGAGTGAAAGTCCCAGGGCTAACCTAGACCTAACAAGCGTTATCCTCTAAAATATTCATCCAAACCAGGTTTAATGGACTGTTTCAGTGTGGTACCACTTTACTGCGTGATCCAAAGCAGAAGAAACCCTCGAACAGGTCAACATGTATGTTAAAACTGCGAAAATATACCCAAATCCCAGGCCTAACCTAGACCTAACATGCGTTGTCCTCTAAAATATTGATGGAAACCAGGTTTAATTGACTGTTTCAGTGTTGCACTTCATTACTACGTGATCCATACCAGTAAAAACCCAGGATCCGTTCAACAAGTATGTGAAGAATGCGAAAATATGAGTGTGGTGAGTGAAAAACCCCGGCCTAACCTAGACCTAACATGCGTTATCCTCAAATATATTGATCGAAACCTGGTTTAATCGTCGGTTTCAGTGTGTTACCACATTACTACGTGATCCAATCCAGAAATAGCCCAGGATCTAGCCATGAAATATGAGAAATATGCGAAAGTATGAGCCTGACGAGGGCAAATCCTAGACCTAACCCAGACCTAACATGCGTTATCCTCTAAAATATTGATCGAAACCAGGTTTAATCGACTATTTCAGTGTGGTACCACATTACTACGTGATCCAAACCAGAGAATGACCCAGGATCTGTTCAACGAGTATGTGAAGTGTGCGAAAGTATGAGTCTGATGAGGGCAAATCCCAGACCTATCCGAGACCTAAAATGCATTATCCTCTAAAATATTTATCAAGACCAGGTTTAATTGAATGTTTCAGTGTGGTACCACACTACTACGTGATCCAATCCAGAAATAGCCCAGGATCCAGCCATGAAGTATGAGAAATATGCGAAAGTATGAGCCTGATGGGGGCAAATCCTAGAACTAACCCAGACCTAACATGCGTTATCCTCTAAAATATTGATCGAAACCAGGTTTAATCGACTGTTTCAGTGTGGTACCACACTACTACGTGACCCAAACCGGGAAAAACCCAGGATCTGTTCAACAAGTGTGTGAAAAACGCGAAAGTATGAGCCTGATGAGGGCAAATCCCAGTCCTATCCCAGACCTAACTTGCGTTATCCTCAAAAATATTGATCGAAACCTGGTTTAATCGACTGTTTCAGTGTGGTAGCACATTACTACGTGACCCAATCCAGAAATAGCCGAGGATCTAGCCATGAAGTATGAGAAATATGCGAAAGTATGAGCCTGACGAGGACAAATCCTAGACCTAACCCAGACCAAACATGCGATATCCTCAAAAATATTGATCGAAACCGGGTTTAATCGACTGTTTCAGAGTGGTACCACATTACTACGTGATCCAAACCAGAAAAAACCCAGGATCCGTTCAACAAGTATGTGAAGAATGCGAAAGTATGAGTCTGATGAGTGAAAATCCCAGGCCTAACCTAGACCTAACAAGCGTTATCCTCAAAAATATTGATCAAAACCTGGTGTAATCGACTGTTTCAGTGAGGTACCACATTACTATGTGATCCAATCCAGAAATAGCCCAGGATCTAGCCATGAGATATGAGAAATATGCGAAAGTATGAGCCTGACGAGGGCAAACCCTAGACCTAACCCAGACCTAACATGCGTTATACTCAAAAATATTTATCAAGACCAGGTTTAATTGATTGCTTCAATGTGGTCCCACATTACTACGTGATCCAAACCAGAAAAAACCCAGGATCCGTTCAACAAGTATGTGAAGAATGCGAAAGTATGAGTCTGATGAGTGAAATTCCCCGGCCTAACCTGGACCTAACATGCGTTATCCTCAAAAATATTGATCGAAACCAGGTTTAATCGACTGTTTCAGTGTGGTACCACACTACTACGTGACCCAAACCGGAAAAAACCCAGGATCTGTTCAACAAGTATGTGAAAACGCGAAAGTATGAGTCTGATGAGTGAAAATCCCAGACCTATCCCAGACCTAACATGCGTTATCCTGTAAAATATTTATCAAGACCAGGTTTAATCGATTGTTTCAGTGTGGTACCACATTACTACGTGATCCAAACCAGTAAAAACCCAGGATCCGTTCAACAAGTATGTGGAGAATGCGAAAGTATGAGCCTGACGAGGGCAAACCCTAGACCTAACCCAGACCTAACATGCGTTATACTCTAAAATATTTATCAAGACCAGGTTTAATTGATTGCTTCAATGTGGTCCCACATTACTACGTGATCCAAACCAGAAAAAACCCAGGATCCGTTCAACAAGTATGTGAAGAATGCGAAAGTATGAGTCTGATGAGTGAAATTCCCCGGCCTAACCTGGACCTAACATGCGTTGTCCTCTAAAATATTGATCGAAACCAGGTTTAATTGACTGTTTCAGTGTTGCACTTCATTACTACGTGATCCAAACCAGTAAAAACCCAGGATCCGTTCAACAAGTATGTGAAGAATGCGAAAGTATGAGTGTGATGAGTGAAAAACCCCGGCCTAACCTAGACCTAACATGCGTTATCCTCAAAAATATTGATCGAAACCTGGTTTAATCGTCTGTTTCAGTGTGGTGCCACATTACTATGTGATCCAAACCAGAAAAAACCCTGTATCTGTTCAACAAGTATGTGAAGAATGCGAAAGTATGAGTCTGATGAGTGAAAATCCCAGGGCTAACCTAGACCTAACAAGCGTTATCCTCTAAAATATTTATCAAGACCAGGTTTAATTGACTGTTTCAGCGTGGTACCACATTACTACGTGACACAATCCAGAAACAGCCCAGGATCTAGCCATGAAGTATGAGAAATATGCGAAAGTATGAGCCTGATGAGGGCAAATCCTAGACCTAACCCAAACCTAACATGCGTTATCCTCTAAAATATTCATCAAGACCAGATTTAATTGATTGTTTCAGTGTGGTCCCACATTACTACGTGATCCAAACCAGTAAAAACCCAGGATCCGTTCAACAAGTATGTGGAGAATGCGAAAGTATGAGTCTGATGAGTGAAAATCCTCGGCCTAACCTATACCTAACATGCGTTATCCTAAAAAATATTGATCGAAACCAGGTTTAATCGACTGTTTCAGTGTGGTAGCACATGACTACGTGATCCAAACCAGAAAAAAACCCAGGACCTGTTCAACAAGTATTTGAAGTATGCGAAAGAATGAGTCTGATGAGGGCAAATCCCAGGCCTAAACTAGACCTAACATGCGTTATCCTCAAAAATATTGGGCAAAACCTGGTTTAATCGACTGTTTCAGTGTGGTACCACATTACTATGTGATCCAAACCCGAAAATAATCCAGGATCTGTTCAAGGAGTATGTGAAGTGTGCGAAAGTATGAGTATGATGAGGGCAAATCCCAGACCTATCCCAGACCTAACATGCGTTATCCTCTAAAATATTTATCAAGACCAGCTTTAATGGAATGTTTCAGTGTGGTACCACATTACTACGTGATCCAAACCAGTAAAAACCCAGAATCCGTTCAACAAGTATGTGGAGAATGCGAAAGTACGAGTTTGATGAGTGAAAATCCTCGGCCTAACCTAGACCTAACATGCGTTGTCCTCTAAAATATTGATCGAAACCAGGTTTAATTGACTGTTTCAGTGTTGCACTTCATTACTACGTGATCCAAACCAGTAAAAACCCAGGATCCGTTCAACAACTATGTGAAGAATGCGACAGTATGAGTGTGATGAGTGAAAACCCCCGGCCTAACCTAGACCTAACATGCGTTATCCTCAAAAATATTGATCGAAACCTGGTTTAATTGTCTGTTCCAGTGTGGTGCCACATTACTATGTGATCCAATCCAGAAAAAACCCTGTATCTGTTCAACAAGTATGTGAAGAATGCGAAAGTATGAGTCTGATGAGTGAAAATCCCAGAGCTAACCTAGACCTAACAAGCGTTATCCTCTAAAATATTTATCAAGACCAGGTTTAATTGACTGTTTCAGCGTGGTACCACATTATTACGTGACACAATCCAGAAACAGCCCAGGATCTAGCCATGAAGTATGAGAAATATGCGAAAGTATGAGCCTGATGAGGGCAAATCCTAGACCTAACCCAAACCTAACATGCGTTATCCTCTAAAATATTTATCAAGACCAGGTTTAATTGATTGTTTCATTGTGGTCCCACATTACTACGTGACACAATCCAGAAACAGCCCAGGATCTAGCCATGAAGTATGAGAAATAAGCGAAAGTATGAGCCTGATGAGGGCAAATCCTAGACCTAACCCAGACCTAACATGCGTTATCCTCAAAAATATTGATCGAAACCAGGTTTAATCGACTGTTTCAGTGTGGTACCACATTACTATGTGATACAAACCTGAAAATAATCCAGGATCTGTTCAAGGAGTATGTGAAGTGTGCGAAAGTATGAGTATGATGAGGGCAAATCCCAGACCTATCCCAGACCTAACATGCGTTATCCTCTAAAATATTTATCAAGACCAGGTTTAATTGATTGTTTCAGTGTGGTCCCACATTACTACGTGACACAATCCAGAAACAGCCCAGGATCTAGCCATGAAGTATGAGAAATATGCGAAAGTATGAGCCTGATGAGGGCAAATCCTAGACCTAACCCAAACCTAACATGCGTTATCCTCTAAAATATTTATCAAGACCAGCTTTAATTGAATGTTTCAGTGTGGTACCACATTACTACGTGATCCAAACCAGTAAAAACCCAGGATCCGTTCAACAAGTATGTGAAGAATTCGAAAGTATGAGTGTTATGAGTGAAAAACCCCGGCCTAACCTAGACCTAACATGCGTTATCCTCAAAAATATTGATCGAAACCTGGTTTTATCGTCTGTTTCAGTGTGGTACCACATTACTATGTGATCCAAACCAGAAAAAACTCAGGATCCGTTCAACAAGTATGTGGAGAATGCGAAAGTATGAGTCTGATGAGTGAAAATCCTCGGCCTAACCAATACCTAACATGCGTTATCCTCAAAAATATTGATCGAAACCAGGTTTAATCGACTGTTTCAGTGTGGCGCCACATTACTACGTGATCCAAACCAGAAAAAAACCCAGGACCTGTTCAACAAGTATTTGAAGTATGCGAAAGTATGAGTCTGATGAGGGCAAATCCCAGGCCTAAACTAGACCTAACATGCGTTATCCTCAAAAATATCGATCAAAACCTGGTTTAATCTACTGTTTCAGTGTGGTACCACATTACTTTGTGATCCAAACCAGAAAATAACCCAGGATCTGTTCAACGAGTTTGTGAAGTGTGCGAAAGTATGAGTATGATGAGGGCAAATCCCAGACCTATCCCAGACCAAACATGCGTTATCCTCTAAAATATTTATCAAGACCAGGTTTAATTGATTGTTTCAGTGTGGTCCCACATTACTACGTGATCCAAACCAGAAAAAACCCAGGATCCGTCCTACAAGTATGTGAAGAATGCGAAAGTATGAGTCTGATGACTGAAAATCCCCGGCCTAACCTAGACCTAACATGCGTTATCCACAAAAATATTGATCGAAGCCAGGTTTAATCGACTGTTTCAGTGTGGTACCACACTACTACGTGACCCAAACCGGAAAAAACCCAGGATCTGTTCAACAAGTATGTGAAAAACGCGAAAGTATGGGCCTGATGAGGGCAAATCCCAGACCTATCCCAGACCTAACTTGCGTTATCCTCAAAAATATTTATCAAGACCAGGTTTAATTCATTGTTTCAGTGTGGTCCCACATTACTACGTGATCCAAACCAGAAAAAACCCAGGATCCGTTCAACAAGTATGTGAAGAATGCGAAAGTATGAGTCTGATGAGTGAAAATCCCAGACCTATCCCAGACCAAACTTGGGTTATCCTCTAAAATATTGATCCAAACCAGGTTTAATCGACTGTTTCAGTGTGGTACCACACTACTACGTGACCCAAACCGGAAAAAACACTGGATCTGTTCAACAAGTATGTGAAAAACGCGAAAGTATGAGCCTGATGAGGGCAAATCCCAGACCTATCCCAGACCTAACATGCGTTATCCTCTAAAATATTTTTCAAGACCAGGTTTAATTGATTGTTTCAGTGTGGTCCCACATTACTACGTGATCCAAACCAGAAAAAACCCAGGATCCGTCCAACAAGTATGTGCAGAATGCGAAAGTATGAGTCTGATGAGTGAAAATCCCCGGCCTAACCTAGACCTAACATGCGTTATCCTCAAAAATATTGATCGAAACCAGGTTTAATCGACTGTTTCAGTGTGGTACCACATTACTACGTGATCCAAACCAGAAAAAAACCCAGGACCTGTTCAACAAGTATTTGAAGTACGCGAAAGTATGAGTCTGATGAGGGCAAATCCCAGACCTATCCCAGACCTAACATGCGTTATCCTCTAAAATATTTATCAAGACCAGGTTTAATTGATTGTTTCAGTGTGGTCCCACATTACTACGTGATCCAAACCAGAAAAAACCCAGGATCCGTCCAACAAGTATGTGAAGAATGCGAAAGTATGAGTCTGATGAGTGAAAATCCCCGGCCTAACCTAGACCTAACATGCGTTATCCTCAAAAATAATGATCGAAACCAGGTTTAATCGACTGTTTCAGTGTGGTACCAAATTACTACGTGATCCAAACCAGAAAAAAACCCAGGACCTGTTCAACAAGTATTTGAAGTATGCGAAAGTATGAGTCTGATGAGGGCAAATCCCAGGCCTAAACTAGACCTAACATGCGTTATCCTCAAAAATATTGATCAAAACCTGGTTTAATCGACTGTTTCAGTGTGGTACCACATTACTATGTGATGCAAACCAGAAAATAACCCAGGATCTGTTCAACGAGTTTGTGAAGTGTGCGAAAGTATGAGTATGGTGAGGGCAAATCCCAGACCTAACCCAGACCTAACATGCGTTACCCTCAAAAATATTGATCGAAACCTGGTTTAATCGACTGTTTCAGTGTGGTACCACATTACTACCGGACCCAAACCAGAAAAAACCCAGGATCTGTTCAACAAGTATGTGAAGAATGCGAAAGTATGAGTCTGATGAGGGCAAATCCCAGGCCTAAACTAGACCTAACATGCGTTATCCTCAAAAATATTGATCAAAACCTGGTTTAATCGACTGTTTCAGTGTGGTACCACATTACTATGTGATGCAAACCAGAATATAACCCAGGATCTGTTCAACGAGTTTGTGAAGTGTGCGAAAGTATGAGTATGGTGAGGGCAAATCCCAGACCTAACCCAGACCTAACATGCGTTACCCTCAAAACTATTGATCGAAACCGGGTTTAATCGACTGTTTCAGTGTGGTACCACACTACTACGTGACCCAAGCCGGAAAAAACCCAGGATCTGTTCAACAAGTATGTGAAAAACGCGAAAGTATGAGCCTGATGAGGGCAAATCCCAGACCTATCCCAGACCTAACATGCGTTATCCTCAAAACTATTGATCGAAACCGGGTTTAATCGACTGTTTCAGTGTGGTACCACACTACTACGTGACCCAAGCCGGAAAAAACCCAGGATCTGTTCAACAAGTATGTGAAAAACGCGAAAGTATGAGCCTGATGAGGGCAAATCCCAGACCTATCCCAGACCTAACATGCGTTATCCTCAAAACTATTGATCGAAACCGGGTTTAATCGACTGTTTCAGTGTGGTACCACACTACTACGTGACCCAAGCCGGAAAAAACCCAGGATCTGTTCAACAAGTATGTGAAAAACGCGAAAGTATGAGCCTGATGAGGGCAAATCCCAGACCTATCCCAGACCTAACTTCCGTTATCCTCTAAAATATTGATCGAAACCAGGTTTAATTGACTGTTTCAGTGTGGTACCACATTACTACGTGATCCAGTCCAGAAATAGCCCAGGATCTAGCCATGAAGTATGAGAAACATGCGAAAGTATGAGCCTGACGAGGGCAAATCCTAGACCTAACCCAGACCTAACATGCGTTGCCCTCTAAATTATTTATCAAGACCAGGTTTAATTGATTGTTTCAGTGTGGTCCCACATTACTACGTGATGCAATCCAGAAAAAGCCCAGGATCAAGCCATCATGTATGAGAAATATGCGAAAGAATGAGCCTGATGAGAGCAAATCCCAGACCTAACCTAGACCTAACATGCGTTATCCTCTAAAATATTGATTCAAACCAAGTTTAATGGACTGCTTCAGTGTGGTACCACTTTACTACGTGATGCAAAGCAGAAAAAACCCTCGATCAGGTCAACATGTATGTTAAAACTACGAAAGTATGATCCTGATGAGGGCAAATCCCAGGCCTATCCCAGACCTAACATGCGTTGTCCTCTAAAATATTGATTCAAACCAGGTTTAATTGACTGTTTCAGTGTGGTGCCACATTACTACGTGATGCAATCCAGAAAAACTTCAGGATCTAGCCATCAAGTATGAGAAATATGCGAAAGAATGTGCCTGACGAGATCAAATCCCAGACCTAACCTAGACCTAACATGAATTATTCTCTAAAATATTTATCAAGACCAGGTTTCATTGATTGTTTCAGTGTGGTCCCACATTACTACGTGATGCAAACCAGAAAAAACCCAGGATCCGTTCAACAAGTATGTGAAAAACGCGAAAGTATGAGCCTGATGAGGGCAAATCCCAGGCCTAACCTAGACCTAACATGCGTGGTCCTCTAAAATATTGATGGAAACCAGGTTTAATTGTCTGTTTCAGTGTTGTACTTCCTTACTACGTGATGCAATCCAGAAAAAGCCCAGGATCTATCCATCAAGTATGAGAAATATGCGAAAGAATGAGCCTGATGAGAGCAAATCCCAGACCTAACCTAGACCTAACATGGATTATTCTCTAAAGTATTGATCAAAACCAGGTTTAATTGACTGTTTCAGTGTGGTACCACATTACTACGTGATCCAATCCAGAAATAGCCCAGGATCCAGCCATGAAGTATGAGAAATATGCGAAAGTATGAGCCTGATGGGGGCAAATCCTAGACCTAACCCTAACCTAACGTGCGTTATCCTCTAAAATATTTATCAAGACCAGGTTTAATTGAATGTTTCAGTGTGGTACCACATTACTACGTGAACCAAACTAGAAAAAACCCAGGAGCCGTTCAACAACTATGTGAAGAATGCGAAAGTGTGAGTCTGATGAGTGAATATCCCCGGCCTAACCTAGACCTAACATGCGTTATCCCCAAAAATATTGATCGAAACCAGGTTTAATCGACTGTTTCAGTGTGGTACCACATTACTACGTGATCCAAACCAGAAAGAACCCCAGGATCTTTTCAACAAGTATGTGAAGAATGCGAAAGTATGAGTCTGATGAGGGCAAATCCCAGACCTAAACTAGACATAACTTTCGTTATCCTCTAAAATATTGATCGAAACCAGGTTTAATTGACTGTTTTAGTGTGGTACCACTTTTCTACGTGATCCAAAGCAGAGAAAACCCTCGATCAGGTCAACATGCATGTTAAAACTGCGGAAGTATGAGCCTGATGTGGGCAAATCCCAGACCTATCCCAGACCTAACATGCGTTATCCTCAAAAATATTAATCGAAACCAGGCTTAATCGACTGTTTCAGTGTGGTACTACATTACTACGTGATCCAAACCAGAAAATAACCCAGGATCTGTTCAACGAGTTTGTGAAGTGTGCGAAAGTATGAGTATGATGAGGGCAAATCCCAGACCTATCCCAGACCAAACATGCGTTATCCTCTAAAATATTTATCAAGACCAGGTTTAATTGATTGTTTCAGTGTGGTCCCACATTACTACGTGATCCAAACCAGAAAAAACCCAGGATCCGTCCTACAAGTATGTGAAGAATGCGAAAGTATGAGTCTGATGACTGAAAATCCCCGGCCTAACCTAGACCTAACATGTGTTATCCACAAAAATATTGATCGAAGCCAGGTTTAATCGACTGTTTCAGTGTGGTACCACACTACTACGTGACCCAAACCGGAAAAAACCCAGGATCTGTTCAACAAGTATGTGAAAAACGCGAAAGTATGGGCCTGATGAGGGCAAATCCCAGACCTATCCCAGACCTAACTTGCGTTATCCTCAAAAATATTTATCAAGACCAGGTTTAATTCATTGTTTCAGTGTGGTCCCACATTACTACGTGATCCAAACCAGAAAAAACCCAGGATCCGTTCAACAAGTATGTGAAGAATGCGAAAGTATGAGTCTGATGAGTGAAAGTCCCAGGCCTAACCTAGACCAAACATGCGTTATCCTCAAAAATATTGATCGAAACCTGGTTTAATTGACTGTTTCAGTGTGGTACCACATTACTACGGGACCCAAACCAGAAAAAACCCAGGATCTGTTCAACAAGTATGTGAAGAATGCGAAGGTATGAGTCTGATGAGTGAAAATCCCAGACCTATCCCAGACCAAACTTGGGTTATCCTCTAAAATATTGATCCAAACCAGGTTTAATCGACTGTTTCAGTGTGGTACCACACTACTACGTGACCCAAACCGGAAAAAACACTGGATCTGTTCAACAAGTATGTGAAAAACGCGAAAGTATGAGCCTGATGAGGGCAAATCCCAGACCTATCCCAGACCTAACATGCGTTATCCTCTAAAATATTTTTCAAGACCAGGTTTAATTGATTGTTTCAGTGTGGTCCCACATTACTACGTGATCCAAACCAGAAAAAACCCAGGATCCGTCCAACAAGTATGTGCAGAATGCGAAAGTATGAGTCTGATGAGTGAAAATCCCCGGCCTAACCTAGACCTAACATGCGTTATCCTCAAAAATATTGATCGAAACCAGGTTTAATCGACTGTTTCAGTGTGGTACCACATTACTACGTGATCCAAACCAGAAAAAAACCCAGGACCTGTTCAACAAGTATTTGAAGTACGCGAAAGTATGAGTCTGATGAGGGCAAATCCCAGACCTATCCCAGACCTAACATGCGTTATCCTCTAAAATATTTATCAAGACCAGGTTTAATTGATTGTTTCAGTGTGGTCCCACATTACTACGTGATCCAAACCAGAAAAAACCCAGGATCCGTCCAACAAGTATGTGAAGAATGCGAAAGTATGAGTCTGATGAGTGAAAATCCCCGGCCTAACCTAGACCTAACATGCGTTATCCTCAAAAATAATGATCGAAACCAGGTTTAATCGACTGTTTCAGTGTGGTACCACATTACTACGTGATCCAAACCAGAAAAAAACCCAGGACCTGTTCAACAAGTATTTGAAGTATGCGAAAGTATGAGTCTGATGAGGGCAAATCCCAGGCCTAAACTAGACCAAACATGCGTTATCCTCAAAAATATTGATCAAAACCTGGTTTAATCGACTGTTTCAGTGTGGTACCACATTACTATGTGATGCAAACCAGAAAATAACCCAGGATCTGTTCAACGAGTTTGTGAAGTGTGCGAAAGTATGAGTATGGTGAGGGCAAATCCCAGACCTAACCCAGACCTAACATGCGTTACCCTCAAAAATATTGATCGAAACCTGGTTTAATCGACTGTTTCAGTGTGGTACCACATTACTACCGGACCCAAACCAGAAAAAACCCAGGATCTGTTCAACAAGTATGTGAAGAATGCGAAAGTATGAGTCTGATGAGTGAAAATCCCAGACCTATCCCAGACCTAACTTGCGTTATCCTCTAAAATATTGATCGAAACCAGGTTTAATTGGCTGTTTCAGCGTGGTACCACATTACTACGTGATACAATCCAGAAACAGCCCAGGATCTAGCCATGAAGTATGAGAAATATGCGAAAGTATCAGCCTGATGAGGGCAAATCCTAGACCTAACCCAAACCTAACATGCGTTATCCTCTAAAATATTGATCCAAACCAGGTTTAATGGACTGCTTCAGTGTGGTACCTCTTTACTACGTGATCCAAAGCAGAAAAAAACCCCAGGATCTGTTCAATAAGTATGTGAAGTATGCGAAAGTATGAGTCTGATCAGGGCAAATCCCAGGCCTAAACTAGACCAACATGAGTTATCCTCAAAAATATTAATCGAAACCAGGTTTAATCGACTGTTTCAGAGTGGTACCACATTACTACGTGATCCAAACCAGAAAAAACCCCAGGATCTTTTCAACAAGTATGTGAAGAATGCGAAAGTATGAGTCTGATGAGGGCAAATCCCAGACCTAAACTAGACATAACATTCGTTATCCTCTAAAATATTGATCGAAACCAGGTTTAATTGACTGTTTTAGTGTGGTACCACTTTTCTACGTGATCCAAAGCAGAGAAAACCCTCGATCAGGTCAACATGCATGTTAAAACTGCGAAAGTATGAGCCTGATGTGGGCAAATCCCAGACCTATCCCAGACCTAACATGCGTTATCCTCAAAAATATTAATCGAAACCAGGCTTAATCGACTGTTTCAGTGTGGTACTACATTACTACGTGATCCAAACCAGAAAAAAACCCAGGATCTTGTCAACGAGTATGTGAAGTGTGCGAAAGTATGAGTCTGATGAGGGCTAATCCCAGACCTATCCCAGACCTAACTTGCGTTATCCTCTAAAATAGTGATCGAAACCAGGTTTGATTGACTGTTTTAGTTGTGGTACCACTTTACTACGTGATCCAAAGCAGAAAAAACCCTCGATCAGGTCAACATGCATGTTAAAACTGCGGAAGTATGAGCCTGATGAGGGCAAATCCCAGACCTATCCCAGACCTAACATGCGTTATCCTCAAAACTATTGATCGAAACCGGGTTTAATCGACTGTTTCAGTGTGGTACCACACTACTACGTGACCCAAGCCGGAAAAAACCCAGGATCTGTTCAACAAGTATGTGAAAAACGCGAAAGTATGAGCCTGATGAGGGCAAATCCCAGACCTATCCCAGACCTAACATGCGTTATCCTCAAAACTATTGATCGAAACCGGGTTTAATCGACTGTTTCAGTGTGGTACCACACTACTACGTGACCCAAGCCGGAAAAAACCCAGGATCTGTTCAACAAGTATGTGAAAAACGCGAAAGTATGAGCCTGATGAGGGCAAGTCCCAGACCTATCCCAGACCTAACATGTGTTATCCTCAAAACTATTGATCGAAACCGGGTTTAATCGACTGTTTCAGTGTGGTACCACACTACTACGTGACCCAAGCCGGAAAAAACCCAGGATCTGTTCAACAAGTATGTGAAAAACGCGAAAGTATGAGCCTGATGAGGGCAAATCCCAGACCTATCCCAGACCTAACTTCCGTTATCCTCTAAAATATTGATCGAAACCAGGTTTAATTGACTGTTTCAGTGTGGTACCACATTACTACGTGATCCAGTTCAGAAATAGCCCAGGATCTAGCCATGAAGTATGAGAAACATGCGAAAGTATGAGCCTGACGAGGGCAAATCCTAGACCTAACCCAGACCTAACATGCGTTGCCCTCTAAATTATTTATCAAGACCAGGTTTAATTGATTGTTTCAGTGTGGTCCCACATTACTACGTGATGCAATCCAGAAAAAGCCCAGGATCAAGCCATCATGTATGAGAAATATGCGAAAGAATGAGCCTGATGAGAGCAAATCCCAGACCTAACCTAGACCTAACATGCGTTATCCTCTAAAATATTGATTCAAACCAAGTTTAATGGACTGCTTCAGTGTGGTACCACTTTACTACGTGATGCAAAGCAGAAAAAACCCTCGATCAGGTCAACATGTATGTTAAAACTACGAAAGTATGATCCTGATGAGGGCAAATCCCAGGCCTATCCCAGACCTAACATGCGTTGTCCTCTAAAATATTGATTCAAACCAGGTTTAATTGACTGTTTCAGTGTGGTGCCACATTACTACGTGATGCAATCCAGAAAAACTTCAGGATCTAGCCATCAAGTATGAGAAATATGCGAAAGAATGTGCCTGACGAGATCAAATCCCAGACCTAACCTAGACCTAACATGAATTATTCTCTAAAATATTTATCAAGACCAGGTTTCATTGATTGTTTCAGTGTGGTCCCACATTACTACGTGATGCAAACCAGAAAAAACCCAGGATCCGTTCAACAAGTATGTGAAAAACGCGAAAGTATGAGCCTGATGAGGGCAAATCCCAGGCCTAACCTAGACCTAACATGCGTGGTCCTCTAAAATATTGATGGAAACCAGGTTTAATTGTCTGTTTCAGTGTTGTACTTCCTTACTACGTGATGCAATCCAGAAAAAGCCCAGGATCTATCCATCAAGTATGAGAAATATGCGAAAGAATGAGCCTGATGAGAGCAAATCCCAGACCTAAACTAGACCTAACATGGATTATTCTCTAAAGTATTGATCAAAACCAGGTTTAATTGACTGTTTCAGTGTGGTACCACATTACTACGTGATCCAATCCAGAAATAGCCCAGGATCCAGCCATGAAGTATGAGAAATATGCGAAAGTATGAGCCTGATGGGGGCAAATCCTAGACCTAACCCTAACCTAACGTGCGTTATCCTCTAAAATATTTATCAAGACCAGGTTTAATTGAATGTTTCAGTGTGGTACCACATTACTACGTGAACCAAACTAGAAAAAACCCAGGAGCCGTTCAACAACTATGTGAAGAATGCGAAAGTGTGAGTCTGATGAGTGAATATCCCCGGCCTAACCTAGACCTAACATGCGTTATCCCCAAAAATATTGATCGAAACCAGGTTTAATCGACTGTTTCAGTGTGGTACCACATTACTACGTGATCCAAACCAGAAAGAACCCCAGGATCTTTTCAACAAGTATGTGAAGAATGCGAAAGTATGAGTCTGATGAGGGCAAATCCCAGACCTAAACTAGACATAACTTTCGTTATCCTCTAAAATATTGATCGAAACCAGGTTTAATTGACTGTTTTAGTGTGGTACCACTTTTCTACGTGATCCAAAGCAGAGAAAACCCTCGATCAGGTCAACATGCATGTTAAAACTGCGGAAGTATGAGCCTGATGTGGGCAAATCCCAGACCTATCCCAGACCTAACATGCGTTATCCTCAAAAATATTAATCGAAACCAGGCTTAATCGACTGTTTCAGTGTGGTACTACATTACTACGTGATCCAAACCAGAAAAAAACCCAGGATCTTGTCAACGAGTATGTGAAGTGTGCGAAAGTATGAGTCTGATGAGGGCTAATCCCAGACCTATCCCAGACCTAACTTGCGTTATCCTCTAAAATAGTGATCGAAACCAGGTTTGATTGACTGTTTTAGTTGTGGTACCACTTTGCTACGTGATCCAAAGCAGAAAAAACCCTCGATCAGGTCAACATGCATGTTAAAACTGCGGAAGTATGAGCCTGATGAGGGCAAATCCCAGACCTATCCCAGACCTAACATGCGTTATCCTCAAAACTATTGTTCGAAACCAGGTTTAATCGACTGTTTCAGTGTGGTACCACACTACTACGTGACCCAAGCCGGAAAAAACCCAGGATCTGTTCAACAAGTATGTGAAAAACGCGAAAGTATGAGCCTGATGAGGGCAAATCCCAGACCTATCCCAGACCTAACTTGCGTTATCCTCTAAAATATTGAACGAAACCAGGTTTAATTGACTGTTTCAGCGTGGTACCACATTACTACGTGATACAATCCAGAAACAGCCCAGGATCTAGCCATGAAGTATGAGAAGTATGCGAAAGTATGAGCCTGATGTGGGCAAATCCCAGGCCTAGCCTAGACCTAACATGCGTTGTCCTCTAAAATATTGATCGAAACCAGGTTTAATTGATTGTTTCAGTGTGGTCCCACATTACTACGTGATGCAATCCAGAAAAAGCCCAGGATCTAGCCATCATGTATGAGAAATATGCGAAAGAATGAGCCTGATGAGAGCAAATCCTAGACCTTACCTAGACCTAACATGAATTATTCTCTAAAATATTGATCGAAACCAGGTTTAATTGACTGTTTCAGTGTGGACCCACATTACTACGTGATCCAAATCAGAAAAAACCCAGGATCCGTTCAACAAGTATGTGAAGAATGCCAAAGTATGAGTCTGATTTGTGAAAATCCCAGACCTAACCTAGACCTAACATGCGTTATCCTCTAAAATATTGATCCAAACCAGGTTTAATGGACTGTTTCAGTGTGGTACCACACTACTACGTGATCCAAACCAGAAAAAACCCAGGATCTATTCAACAAGTATGTGAAAAACGCGAAAGTATGAGCCTGATGAGAGCAAATCCCAGACCTAACCGAGACATAACCGGCGTTATCCCCTAAAATATTAATCGCAACCAGGTTTATTTGACTGTTTCGGTGTGGTAACGCATTACTGCGTGATCCAAACCAGATAAAGCCCAGGATCTGACCAACAAGTATCAGAAAAATGCGAAAGTTCGAGCCAGATGAGGGCAAATCCCAGACCTAACCGAGACATAACCGGCGTTATCCTCTAAAATATTAATCGCAACCAGGTTTATTTGACTGTTTCGGTGTGGTAACGCATTACTGCGTGATCCAAACCAGATAAAGCCCAGGATCTGGCCAACAAGTATCAGAAAAATGCGAAAGTTCGAGCCAGATGAGGGCAAATCCCAGACCTAACCGAGACATAACCGGCGTTATCCTCTAAAATATTAATCGCAACCAGGTATAAGTGACTGTTTCGGTGTGGTAACACATTACTACGAGATCCAAACCAGAAAAATCCCAGGATCGGGCCAACAAGGATGCGAGAAACGCGAAAGTACGAGCCACATGAGGGAAAATCCCAGACCTAACCGAGACATAACCGGCGTTATCCTCTAAAATATTAATCGCAACCAGGTTTATTTGACTGTTTCGGTGTGGTAACGCATTACTGCGTGATCCAAACCAGATAAAGCCCAGGATCTGACCAACAAGTATCAGAAAAATGCGAAAGTTCGAGCCAGATGAGGGCAAATCCCAGACCTAACCGAGATATAACCGGCGTTATCCTCTAAAATATTAATCGCAACCAGGTTTATTTGTCTGTTTCGGTGTGGTAACGCATTACTGCGTGATCCAAACCAGATAAAGCCCAGGATCTGGCCAACAAGTATCAGAAAAATGCGAAAGTTCGAGCCAGTTGAGGGCAAATCCCAGACCTAACCGAGACATAACCGGCGTTATCCTCTAAAATATTAATCGCAACCAGGTATAATTGACTGTTTCGGTGTGGTAACACATTACTACGAGATCCAAACCAGAAAAATCCCAGGATCGGGCCAACAAGGATGCGAGAAACGCGAAAGTACGAGCCACATGAGGGAAAATCCCAGACCTAACCGAGACATAACCGGCGTTATCCTCTAAAATATTAATCGCAACCAGGTTTATTTGACTGTTTCGGTGTGGTAACGCATTACTGCGTGATCCAAACCAGATAAAGCCCAGGATCTGACCAACAAGTATCAGAAAAATGCGAAAGTTCGAGCCAGATGAGGGCAAATCCCAGACCTAACCGAGACATAACCGGCGTTATCCACTAAGATATTAATCGCAGCCAGGTTTATTTGACTGTTTCGGTGTGGTACCACATTACTACGTGGTCCAAGCCAGAAAAAGGCCAGGATCTGGCCAACAAGAATGCGAGAAATGCGAAAGTACGCGCCAGATGAGGGCAAATATCAGACCTAACCGAGACATTACCGGCGTTATCCACTAAAATATTAATCGCAACCAGGTTCAATTGACTGTTTCGGTGTGGAACCACATTACTACGGGATCCAAACCAGAAAAAACCCACGATCTGTTCAACAACTATGAGAAAAACGCGAAAGTACGAGCCAGATGGGGGCAAATCCCAGACCTAACCGAGACATAACCAGCGTTATCCTCTAAAATATTAATCGCAACCAGGTTTAATTGACTGTTACGGTGTGGTACCGCATTACTACGTGATCCAAACAAGAAAGAGGCCAGGATCTGGCCAACAAGAATGCGAAAAAAGCGAAAGTACGAGCCAGATGAGGACAAATCCCAGACCTAACCGAGACGTAACCGGCGTTATCCCCTAAAATGTTAATCGCAACCAGGTATAATTGACTGTTTCGGTGTGGTACCGCATTGCTACGATGATCCAAACCAGAAAGAGGCCAGGATCTGGCCAAGAAGTATGCGAAAAATGCGAAAGTATGAGCCAGATACGGGGTCGCGGGCGGTTGCGAGTTGGGGCTCGCAGCCGCCACTAAACGCGGCCCCGTCCCGCCGCTATGAGGCAGTGTGTCTACTGGGGGGACCGATTGTCCCCCCGGGGGATGGGCGCGAAAGCGCGGGCACGAGGACGATACCGGAAGAATGCTTCGAGCGATTCCCGGTATCCTCCCAAAGCGTGCCGAAGGGTCACCGTGGGGTTTTTAGTGGGTAGGTCCCGCGCCTGTCGTTGTACGGGCGCGGGGAATCCCACACACCCCTCCCACCTCTCCCCAAGGAGGTGGGAGGGAGTCTTTCGAAGATTTTCCCCACGACAAAAAAAAAAAAAAAAAAAAAAAAAAGAAAAAAAGTATGAGCCATATGATTGCAAATACTAGCACTAACCCAGACATAATCAGCGTTATCCTCTAAAATATTAATCGCAACCAGGTTTAATTGACTGTTTCGGTGTGGCACCGCATTACTACGTGATACAAACCAGAGAAAGGCCAGGATCTGGCCAACAAGGATGAGAAAAATGCGAAAGTATGAGCCAGATGATTGCAAATACTTGCACTAACCCAGACATAGTCGGCGTTATCCTCTAAAATATTAATCGCAACCGGGTTTAATTGACTGTTTCCGTGTGGAACCACATTACTACGGGATCCAAACCAGAAAAAACCCAGGATCTGGCCAACAAATATGAGAAAAAGCGAAAGTATGAGCCAGATGATTGCAAATACCGGAACTATCCCAGGCATAACCAGCGTTATCCTCTAAAATATTATTCGCAACCAGGTTTAATTGACTGTTTCAGTCTGCTGCCACTTTACTACGTGGTCCAAGCCAGAAGAAGGCCAGGATCTGGCCAACAAGTATGCGAAAAATGCGAAGGTCCGTGCCAGATGAGGGCAAATACCAGACCTATCCGAGACATAACCGGCGTTATCCTCTAAAATATTAATCGCAACCAGGTTCAATTGACTGTTTCGGTGTGGAACCACATTACTACGGGATCCAAACCAGAAAAAACCCAGGATCTGGCCAACAACTATGAGAAAAACGCGAAAGTATGAGCCAGATGATTGCAAATACCAGAACTATCCCAGGCATAACCAGCGTCATCCTCTAAAATATTATTCGCATCCAGGTTTAATTGACTGTTTCGGTGTGGTACCACACTACTACGTGGTCCAAGCCAGAAAAAGGCCAGGATCTGGCCAACAAGAATGCGAAAAATGCGAATGTACGCGCCAGATGAGGGTAAATATCAGACCTAACCGGGACATTACCGGCGTTATCCTCTAAAATATTAATCGCAACCAGGTTCGGTTGACTGTTTCGGTGTGGGACCACATTACTACGGGATCCAAACCAGAAAAAACCCAGGATCTGTTCAACAACTATGAGAAAAACGCGAAAGTACGAGCCAGATGGGGGCAAATCCCAGACCTAACCGAGACATAACCAGCGTTATCCTCTAAAATATTAATCGCAACCAGGTTTAATTGACTGTTTCGGTGTGGTACCGCATTGGTACGATGATCCAAACCAGAAAAAACCCAGGATCTGTTCAACAACTATGAGAAAAACGCGAAAGTACGAGCCAGATGGGGGCAAATCCCAGACCTAACCGAGACATAACCAGCGTTATCCTCTAAAATATTAATCGCAACCAGGTTTAATTGACTGTTTCGGTGTGGTACCGCATTACTACGTGATCCAAACCAGAGAAAGGCCAGGATCTGGCCAACAAGGATGAGAAAAATGCAAATATATGATCCAGATGATTGCAAATACCAGAACTAACCCTGACATAACCAGCGTTATCCTCTAAAATACGCATCGGAACATGCTTTTAATGACTGTTTCAGTGTGGTACCACATTACTACGTGATCCAAACCAGAAAAAGCCCAGGATCGGGCCAACAAGAATGCGAAAAATGCGAAAGTACGAGCCAGATGACCCCTCAGGGGCTGCCAGCCTTTCAGCTGCAGTACGGGCTTAACGAACCCGGGGTACCCGAGTCATACACACACCGTAAGCCTCCTGTTGGTCGTCACAACGACCCATTCACAATTCCCTATTGGTTTTGTGAATGGTACGTGACGGCAGGGGGAACGGGGGTCTTGGCTTAACCGCCTGGGCCACGAGTATGGCGACTCTATAAAATCGCCCTCCAATCCTAAGCTATGGTGCGCGGCGATGGGATGCATGGTTGGGGGAGAAGGCCCAATCCCAAGCGACCACCTCCGGGGATCCTGCCGAACCCCCGGAGTATTAGGCTTACCCGGGTAACGCGGCTCTGCCCGGGTGGACCTTTATTTCCGACCATCTCGTGGGATTTTTATGGACACAGAAAATAAAATGGGGATGGGGCGGGTTTTGTCGGTTGGGGAGGACGGAGACGGGGTTGGGGTTAGGGTGGCGGCGCTCGCGCCCCACTCAGCGCCAGGTCCGGCTTCGTGGAGGGTGGAGGAGGACGACGAGACGGCGTCGGTCTCGTCCTTCTCCTCCAGCACGAGCCACATAGGCTCTAAGAGGAAGAGGACGGGGCAGGCCGTCGTCGAGGTGGGCGGGGCGATGAGCCCGTCGGTGAGGCTGAGTTGCCTCAGGGACGAGGTGACCGAGGAGATATCGGAGAGGATCTCCTCGTCCCTGAGGCGGGTGGAGAAAGTCGCCGCTGCCTGCGCCTTTAAGGGGCAGAAAAGCGGTGGCGCGGAGGCCCTGAAGGCCGCGGCGGAAGAAATGAGGGAGGCGGCGCGGGAGCTCAGAGGGCGGAACGCCCGTCTGCAGCTCCTGTTGGAGGAGGAGCGACAGGGGAGGAGGAGGGCAGAGGCGCTGTGGAACAGCGCGGCCCTCCCTCCCATCCTCCCTCCTCCTCCACCACCGCGTCCCTCGGCGGAGGTAAATAAGCGGAGCGCGGCGGCAGTGGTGCGGGGCACCGCGGGCCCCTCCACCCGCACTCCGCCCGTGAAGAAGTCCCCGTCCTCCTCAGAAGACGATCTTCTGAGGAGGATTGGGGACATGATTGATGGCAAGCTGGCCGCCTTCCGGGAGGAGCTCCTCGCCGGAAGAGCGGTCAGCAGGAAGGCGGTGCCTCCCCGACCTGTTCCGGTACAGTCGGGGAAGGCAAAGAAGGGCGGAGTGAAGGCTCCGCCCAACGTTGCGGCACCAGGGCCCCGGGTCGCGACCCCCAAGCGGGGTGGTGTACCCGTGGTCGCGGTGGTCGCGTCCTCCACAGCACCCTCCCAAGGGGGGGTGGCGTGGAGTGAGGTGGTGGGGCGGAAGGCGAAGCGGGCGGCGAGGAAGGCCTCGCAACCGCAGCCTCCGCCTCCGCCGCCGGCGGCCAAGGTAAAGGCCGCGAAGGTCGGGAAGGCACGACCAGGTCGTCCCCCAAAAACGGCAGCGGTGACGCTGACCGTTGCGCAGGGGGGCGACCTGACCCTCGCGGAGGCGATGCGGCTCGCCAGGGAGAATATCTCCCTGGAAGAGCTGGGCATCGCCTCCGTGAGGGCGAAGAGGGCCGTGACCGGGGGTCTCTTGCTGGAGATCCCCGGTGCAGAAGGCGGCGCGAAGGCGGATCGTCTCGCCCAGAGGCTCCCGGAGCCTCTGGGCGAGCGAGGTGTCCGGGTCGCCCGGCCCACGAAGCGCACGGAGATGCGCGTATGTGGGCTGGACGACTCGGTCAGCGCACAGGATGTGTCCCGTGCCCTTGCGAGGGCGGGGGACTGTCCTGTGGAGGACCTGCGGATCGGAGAGATCCGCAGGTCGCCCTCCGGCCTCGGGTCGGTGTGGGCCCGGTGCCCCCTCTCCGTCGCCCGTAAGGTGGCGGAATCCGGGAGGGTGTTGGTGGGGTGGGTTTCGGCGCGAGTGGAAATCCTCGCGCCGCGCCCGCTCCAGTGTCACCGCTGCCTCGAATTGGGGCACGTGAGGCAGTGGTGCACCTCGCCGGTGGACCGCAGCGGTCAGTGTTACCGCTGCGGTGCCAAAGAGCACCGTGCGAGCCAGTGCTCGGCGGCCCCCCACTGCCCGCTGTGGGCGGACATGGGGAGGCCTGCCGATCACAGGGTGGGGAGCACTTCTTGCTCCCCACCCTCCCGGAAGGAGAGGAAGAGGCGGGCTGCACCGGCTCCGGTGCCGAGGGCGGTGGCATCGTCCTCCATGGAGGTGGACGGTGCTACGGGGACGGACGGCCGGGAGGAGGCTGGCGCGGCCATTAATTAATGCCGCCCCGCCTCCTCCTCCAGGCCAACCTCAACCACTGCCGCGCGGCACAGGACTTGATGTCCCAAGTCCTCGCGGAGTGGGGGGTTGGCCTGGCGGTCGCCGCCGAGCCGTACCGCGTCCCTGATCACCCTCATTGGGTGGGCGACGCGGACGGCTTGGTGGCGACGGGTCCCCACCGTTCTCCTTGTTGGAGCGCGGTCGGGGATTCGTCGCCGTGGACTGGGGGGGAGTCGCTGTGTTGGGGTGCTACATTTCGCCCCGTAGCGGTCACGCTGCGTTCGAGCTGTACTTGGCCGAGGTCGCGGCATGCGTGCAGCGCTACGCGGCCCGGCCGGTGCTGGTCCTGGGGGATTTTAATGCCAAGTCGGTGGCTTGGGGATCCCCCAGGACCTCCGTTCGCGGCGGGATCCTGGGCGATTGGGCGGCGGGGCTCGACCTCCGGGTATTGAACCGGGGGTCGGAGCACACATGCGTGCGGCGATATGGGGGGTCCATCGTGGATGTTGGATTCGCGACCCCCAACGCCGTGCGCATGGTGTCGGGTTGGCACGTGGTCGCGGGGGCAGAGACACTCTCCGATCACCGGTACATCCGGATGGAGGTCTCTGCCGCCGCGAGTGCATCCCGACACGGCCGCCTGCGTGGCACCCCACCACCACGCCGCTGGGCGCTTCGGCGCCTGGACAAGGACGCCCTGATGGCAGCTGCCCTCGCTGCAACTTGGCCGCAGGGAGCGGCCGAGTTGCCGAGCATAGAGGAGGAGGTCGCCCGGCTCGGAGCATTGGTCGCGGGTATTTGCGACGCGGCGATGCCTCGGGTCGGGCGGGCTTCTCCTCGCCGGGCGGTGTACTGGTGGTCGGACGCGATCGCGGAGTTGCGAGTCGCGACTGTCCGCGCCCGACGCCAGTACACCCGCGCGCGCCGTCGTCAACGTACAGGCGACGGCGTGGCGCGAGCGAGGGCAGCTGATGACCTGTATGGAGCATACCGCGTGGCGCGGGTTGCTCTGCAGGTCGCCATCAAACGGGCCAAGACCCAGGCATGGAAGGAGCTCCTCCAGACCCTTGATGACGATCCATGGGGGCGCCCATATAAGGTGGTGCTGAATAAGCTCCGCCCGTGGGCGCCCCCCGTCACCGAGGGTCTTGACCCCCGGCTGCTGGAGGACGTGGTCAATACACTCTTCCCAATTGGGGAGAGGGGACCGCGTCCTCCGGCGGCGGCGGCTGTCCCAGTGGAGTGGACGGCCGAGCTGGGGGTCACGCAGGAGGAGCTGGCAGCGGCCATCAGACGGCTCGGGGTTCGTAACACAGCCCCGGGTCCGGATGGTGTGCCCGGCCGGGTTTGGGTCTTGACCCAGGGCGTCCTTGGGGCCGACCTCAGGCGGTTGTTCGACCGCTGCCTGAGGGACGGGCGATTCCCCCCCAGTTGGAAGGTGGCGAGGATGGTCCTCCTCCGGAAGGAGGGTCGGCCCGCGGAGTCTCCCTCCGCATACCGGCCCATTTGTCTCCTCGACGAGGTGGGCAAGCTCTTCGAGCGTGTGATTGCTGCCCGCCTCGTCGAGCACCTGTCGCGGGGTGATCCCGGTCTGGCCGACTGCCAGTTCGGTATCCGGGGGGCCGATCGACTATCGACGCGATAGGTCGTGTGAGGGCCCTCTCGGAGGCGGCCGTCTCCCGGGGAGGGGTGGCATTGGCAATATCCTTGGATATTGCCAATGCCTTTAACACCCTCCCCTGGGAAGAGATAAGGAGGGGGCTCGAATATCATCGAGTCCCCCCTTGTCTCAGGGCGGTCGTCGGGGATTATCTCCGCGGCAGGTGGATCGAGTATCCGGGCCGGGATGGTGATATGCGGAGGGAGGTGTACTGCGGTGTTCCGCAGGGGTCGGTCCTCGGGCCACTCCTGTGGAACATCGCGTACGACTCGGTGTTGCGGGCCGGCCTCCCCGACGGCGTCAGCACGGTGTGTTATGCGGATGACACACTGGTGCTGGCCGTCGGGGCGCACTGGGGGAGGGCCATGCGTCGCGCGGAGGAGGGGTCGCAACGCGTCGTCGACCGGATCAGGGGGATGGGGATGACGGTGGCGGTCCATAAGACCGAGGTGATTGCGTTTCATTCACCTCGGCAGGATCCGCCACCCCCTCTGATTCGGGTGGGTGGGGCTGACATCGAGGTGAAGCCCCAGATCAGGTATCTGGGGCTGATCCTCGATAGCCACTGGCGTTTCGAGAAGCATTTCCGCTGCCTGGTCCCCCGGTTGGAAAGGATGGTTGCGGCTCTGGGCCGGATCCTGCCCAACCTGGGGGGCCCGGCGGGCCGAGTTCGTCGCCTCTATGTGGCAATGGTCCAGTCGGTGGCCCTATACGGGGCCCCCGTCTGGGCGGACGACCTGGCTGCCTCCCGGCGCAGCATGACTATGCTGCGTCGGGTGCAGAGGCGCATGGCGCTCAGGGTCGTCCGCGGGTATCGGACCATGTCACATGAGGCGGCGACGGTTCTAGCGGGGATGCCGCCCATGGACCTGCTCGCGCGGTCGCACGCGGTGATGTACCGGCACCGCGTCGACCGGCGCGCGGGGGTGGGGGCGGTCCCGGGCGGGCAGGAACCTGCTTGGGGCGATTTGAAGCGCCAGGCCCGGCAGTCCGTGTTGCTCGCGTGGCAGGAGCGGCTGGCTCTGCCAACCGCGGGGCACCGGACTGTCGGGGCTGTTCGGCCACTCCTGAAGGAGTGGCTGGACAGAGGCCATGGCAGCCTCACCTACCGGCTGGCACAGGTATTTTCCGGGCATGGCAGCTTCGGAAGATACCTGTGCCGGATAGGGAAGGAGCCGACGGCGCGTTGCTGCCACTGCGACGCTGAGCAGGACACGGCGGATCATACCCTGGAGGTATGCCCCGCGTGGGAGGGGGAGCGCTGTGTCCTGGTCGGCGTCGTCGGGCGGGATGTCTCGCTGCCGGGCGTGGTGCGCGCCATGCTCGGCAGCGAGGAGAAGTGGAGGGCCGTGGCCTCCTTCTGCGAGAACGTAATGTTGCAGAAGGAGGCCGCGGGGAGGGAGCGCGAGCTTCAGCGGCGCGCTGAAGCTCGCGCTCGTGCGGTGGCCCGAGGTCGTCGCCCGGTCGCGAGGCGTCGCGGGCGGCCGCCTCGGCGTGGCCTCGGCGTGACCTAGGCTGGGAGGGGGGTCCTGAGGGGACCCTCCTACCGCCAGGCGGCGCCGGTTCGGACCCGTTGGGGGTAGAAGTGCCTCCCCCTACCGGTCCGACGCAAGGGGAGGCACCCTCGGCGGTCTGATGCGGCCATTAACGCCCGGCCGCCGAGGCGTGGAAACGGGGTCGCGGGCGGTTGCGAGTTGGGGCTCGCAGCCGCCACTAAACGCGGCCCTGGGACGGATAGCGGCGGGATGGAGTGGCCCCGTCCCGCCGCTATGAGGCAGTGTGTCTACTGGGGGGACCGATTGTCCCCCCGGGGGATGGGCGCGAAAGCGCGGGCACGGGGAGGATACCGGAAGAATGCTTCGAGCGATTCCCGGTATCCTCCCAAAGCGTGCCGAAGGGTCACCGTGGGGTTTTTAGCGGGTAGGTCCCGCGCCTGTCGTTGTACGGGCGCGGGGAATCCCACACACCCCTCCCACCTCTCCCCAAGGAGGTGGGAGGTAGTCTTTCGAAGATTTTCCCCACGACAAAAAAAAAAAAAAAAAAAAAAAAAAAAAAAAGTATGTGAAGAATGCGAACCTATGAGTCTGATAAGGGCAAATCCCAGGCCTAACCACGACCTAACATGCGTTGTCCTCTAAAATATTGATCGAAACCAGGTTTAATTGACTGTTTTAGTGTAGTACCACTTTACTACGTGATCCAAAGCAGAAAAAATCCTCGATTAGGTCAACATGTATATTAAAACTGCGAAAGTATGACACTGATGAGGGCAAATCCCAGGCCTAACCTAGACCTAACATGCGTTGTCCTCTAAAATATTGATGGATACCAGGTTTAATTGACTGTTTCAGTGTGGTACCACTTTACTACGTGATCCAAAGCAGAAAAAACCCTCGATCAGGTCAACATGTATGTTAACCCAGACCTAACCCAGACATAACCGGCGTTATCCGCTAAAATATTAATCGCAACCAGGTTTAATTGACTGTTTCGTTGTGGAACCCCATTACTGCGGGATCCAAACCAGAAAAAACCCAGGATCTGGCCAACAAGTATGCGAAAAATGCGAAAGTACGATCCAGATGAGGGCAAATCCCAGACCTAACCGAGACATAACCGGCGCTATCCTCTAAAATATTAATCGCAACCAGGTATAATTGACTGTTTCGGTGTGGTACCGCATTGCTACGATGATCCAAACCAGAAAGAGGCCAGGATCTGGCTGACAAGTATGTGAAGAATGCGAACCTATGAGTCTGATAAGGGCAAATCCCAGGCCTAACCACGACCTAACATGCGTTGTCCTCTAAAATATTGATCGAAACCAGGTTTAATTGACTGTTTTAGTGTAGTACCACTTTACTACGTGATCCAAAGCAGAAAAAATCCTCGATTAGGTCAACATGTATATTAAAACTGCGAAAGTATGACACTGATGAGGGCAAATCCCAGGCCTAACCTAGACCTAACATGCGTTGTCCTCTAAAATATTGATGGATACCAGGTTTAATTGACTGTTTCAGTGTGGTACCACTTTACTACGTGATCCAAAGCAGAAAAAACCCTCGATCAGGTCAACATGTATGTTAAAACTGTGAAAGTATGACCCTGATGAGGGCAAATCCCAAGCCTAACCTAGACCTAACATGCGTTGTCCTCTAAAATATTGATGGAAACCAGGTTTAATTGACTGTTTCCGTGTGGAACCACATTACTACGGGATCCAAACCAGAAAAAACCCGGGATCTGGCCAACAACTATGAGAAAAACGCGAAAGTATGAGCCAGATGATTGCAAATACCAGAACTATCCCAGGCATAACCAGCGTTATCCTCTAAAATACGAATCGGAACATGCTTTTAATGACTGTCTCAGTGTGGTAACACATTACAACGTGATCCAAACCAGAAACATCCCAGGATCGGGCCAACAAGAATGCGAAAAATGCGAAAGTACGAACCAGATGAGGGCAAATACCAGACCTAACCGAGACATTACCGGCATTATCCTCTAAAATATTAATCGCAACCAGATTTAATTGACTGTTTCGGTGTGGTACCGCATGACTACGTGATCCAAACCAGAAAAAGGCCAGGATCTGGCCAACAAGTATGCGAAAAATGCGAAAGTACGAGCCAGATGATTGCAAATACTAGCACTAACCCAGACATAACCGGCGTTATCCTCTAAAATATTAATCGCAACCGGGTTTAATTGACTGTTTCGTTGTGGAACCGCATTACTACGGGATCCAAACCAGAAAAAAACCCAGGATCTGGCCAACAACTATGAGAAAAAGCGAAAGTATGAGCCAGATGATTGCAAATACCGGAACTATCCCAGGCATAACCAGCGTTATCCACTAAAATATTAATCGCAACCAGGTTCAATTGACTGTTTCGGTGTGGAACCACATTACTACGGGATCCAAACCAGAAAAAACCCAGGATCTGGCCAACAACTATGAGAAAAACGCGAAAGTATGAGCCAGATGATTGCAAATACCAGAACTATCCCAGGCATAACCAGCGTTATCCTCTAAAATATTATTCGCATCCAGGTTTAATTGACTGTTTCGGTGTGGTACCACACTACTACGTGGTCCAAGCCAGAAAAAGGCCAGGATCTGGCCAACAAGAATGCGAAAAATGCGAAAGTACGCGCCAGATGAGGGTAAATATCAGACCTAACCGAGACATTACTGGCGTTATCCTCTAAAATATTAATCGCAACCAGGTTCAATTGACTGTTTCGGTGTGGGACCACATTACTACGGGATCCAAACCAGAAAAAACCCAGGATCTGTTCAACAACTATGAGAAAAACGCGAAAGTACGAGCCAGATGGGGGCAAATCCCAGACCTAACCGAGACATAACCAGCGTTATCCTCTAAAATATTAATCGCAACCAGGTATAATTGACTGTTCCGGTGTGGCACCGCATTGCTACGATGATCCAAACCAGAAAGAGGCCAGGATCTGGCCAACAAATATGCGAAAAATGCGAAAGTATGAGCCAGATGATTGCAAATACCGGAACTATCCCAGGCATAACCAGCGTTATCCACTAAAATATTAATCGCAACCAGGTTTAATTGACTGTTTCGGTGTGGTACCGCATTACTACGTGATCCAAACCAGAGAAAGGCCAGGATCAGGCCAACAAGGATGAGAAAAATGCAAATATATGATCCAGATGATTGCAAATACCAGAACTAACCCTGACATAACCAGCGTTATCCTCTAAAATACGCATCGGAACATGCTTTTAATGACTGTTTCAGTGTGGTACCACATTACTACGTGATCCAAGCCAGAAAAAGCCCAGGATCGGGCCAACAAGAATGCGAAAAATGCGAAAGTACGAGCCAGATGAGGGAAAATCCCAGACCTAACCGAAACGTAACCGGCGTTATCCCCTAAAATATTAATCGCAACCAGGTATAATTGACTGTTTCGGTGTGGTACCGCATTGCTACGATGATCCAAACCAGAAAGAGGCCAGGATCTGGCCAACAAGTATGCGAAAAATGCGAAAGTATGAGCCTGAGCATTGCAAATACCAGAACTAACCCAGACATAACCAGCGTTATCATCGAAAATATTAATCGCAACCAGGTTTAATTGACTGTTTCGGTGTGGTACTGCATTACTACGTGATCCAGACCAGAAAAAGGCCAGGATCTGGCCAACAAGTATGCGCAAAATGCGAAACTACGAGCCAGATGAGGGCAAATCCCGGACCAAACCGAGACATAAACGGGGTTATCGTCTAAAATATTAATCGCAACCAGGTTTAATTGACTGTTTCGGTGTGGTTCTGCATTACTACGTGATCCAGACTAGAAAAAGGCCAGGATCTGGCCAACAAGTATGCGAAAAATGCGAAAGTATGAGCCAGATGATTGCAAATACCAGAACTAACCCAGACGTAACCAGCGTTATCCTCTAAAATATTAATCGCAACCAGGTTTAATTGACTGTTTCGGTGTGGTACTGCATTACTACGTGATCCAGACCAGAAAAAGGCCAGGATCTGGCCAACAAGTATTCGCAAAATGCGAAAGTACGAGCCAGATGAGGGCAAATCCCAGACCTAACCGAGACATAACCGGCGCTATGCTCTAAAATATTAATCGCAACCAGGTATAATTGACTGTTTCGGTGTGGTACCGCATTGCTACGATGATCCAATCCAGAAAGAGGCCAGGATCTGGCTAACAAGTATGCGAAAAATGCGAAAGTACGAGCCAGATGAGGGCAAATCCCAGACCTAACCGAGACATAACCGGTGTTATCCTGTAAAATATTAATCGCAACCAGGTTTAATTGACTGTTTCGGTGTGGAACCACAATACTACGGGATCCAAACCAGAAAAAACTCAGGATCTGGCCGACAAGTATTCGAAAAATGCGATAGTATGAGCCAGAGGAGGGCAAATACCAGACTTAACACAGACATAACCGGCGTTATCCTCTAAAATATTAAACGCAACCGGGTATAATTGACTGTTTCCGTGTGGAACCACATTACTACGGGATCCAAACCAGAAAAAACCCAGGATCTGGCCAACAACTATGAGAAAAACGCGAAAGTATGAGCCAGATGATTGCAAATACCAGAACTATCCCAGGCATAACCAGCGTTATCCTCTAAAATATTATTCGCAACCAGGTTTAATTGACTGTTTCGGTGTGGTACCACATTACTACGTGGTCCAAGCGAGAAAAAGGCCAGGATCTGGCCAACAAGGATGAGAAAAATGCGAATATTTGATCCAGATGATTGCAAATACCAGAACTAACCCTGACATAACCAGCGTTATCCTCTAAATTACGCATCGGAACATGCTTTTAATGACTGTTTCAGTATGGTACCACATTACTACGTGATCCAAACCAGAAAAAGCCCAGGATCGGGCCAACAAGAATGCGAAAAATGCGAAAGTACGAGCCAGATGAGGGAAAATCCCAGACCTAACCGAGACGTAACCGGCGTTATCCCCTAAAATATTTATCGCAACCAGGTATAATTGACTGTTTCGGTGTGGTACCGCATTGCTACGATGATCCAAACCAGAAAGAGGCCAGGATCTGGCCAACAAGTATGCGAAAAATGCGAAAGTATGAGCCAGATGATTGCAAATACCAGAACTATGCCTGACATAACCAGCGTTATCCTCTAAAATACGAATCGGAACATGCTTTTAATGACTGTTTCAGTGTGGTAACACATTACTACGAGGTCCAAACCAGAAAAATCCCAGGATCGGGCCAACAAGAATGCGAGAAACGCGAAAGTACGAGCCACATGAGGGAAAATCCCAGACCTAACCCAGACATAACGGCGTTATCCGCTAAAATATTAATCGCAACCAGGTGTAATTGACTGTTTCGGTGTGGTACCGCATTGCTACGATGATCCAAACCAGAAAGAGGCCAGGATCTGGCCAACAAGTATGCGAAAAATGCGAAAGTATGAGCCAGATGATTGCAAATCCCAGACCTAACCGAGACATAACCGGCGTTATCCCCTAAAATATTAATCGCAACCAGGTTTAATTGACTGTTTCGGTGTGGTACTGCATTACTACGTGATCCAGACCAGAAAAAGGCCAGGATCTGGCCAACAAGTATGCGCAAAATGCGAAAGAACGAGCCAGATGAGGGCAAATCCCAGTCCTAACCGAGACATAACCGGCGCTATCCTCTAAAATATTAATCGCAACCAGGTATAATTGACTGTTTCGGTGTGGTACCGCATTGCTACGATGATCCAATCCAGAAAGAGGCCAGGATCTGGCTAACAAGTATTCGAAAAATGCGAAAGTATGAGCCAGATGATTGCAAATTCCAGAACTATGCCTGACATAACCAGCGTTATCCTCTAAAATACGAATCGGAACATGCTTTTAATGACTGTTTCAGTGTGGTAGCACATTACTACGAGATCCAAACCAGAAAAAACCCAGGATCGGGCCAACAAGAATGCGAGAAACGCGAAAGTACGAGCCACATGAGGGAAAATCCGAGACCTAACCCAGACATAACCGGCGTTATCCGCTAAAATATTAATCGCAACCAGGTTTAATTGACTGTTTCGTTGTGGAACCACATTACTACGGGATCCAAACCACAAAGAACCCAGGATCTGGCCAACAAGTATGCGAAAAATGCGAAAGAACGATCCAGATGAGGGCAAATCCCAGACCTATCCGAGACATAACCGGCGTTATCCTCTAAAATATTAATTGCAATCAGGTTTAATTAACTGTTTCAGTGTGGTACCACATTACTACGTGATCCAAATCAGAAAAAGCCCAGGATCTGGCCAACAAGTATGCGAAAAATGCGAAAGTACGAGCCAGATGAGGGCAAATCCCAGACCTAACCGAGACATAACCGGCGTTATCCTCTAAAATATTAATCGCAACCAGGTTTATTTGACTGTTTCGGTGTGGTAACGCATTACTACGTGATCCAAACCAGATAAAGCCCAGGATCTGGCCAACAAGTATCAGAAAAATGCGAAAGTTCGAGCCAGATGAGGGCAAATACCAGACCTAACCCAGACAAAACCGGCGTTATCCCATAAAATATTAATCGCAAACAGGTTTAATTGACTGTTTCGGTGTGGTACCGTATTGCTACGATGATCCAAACCAGAAAGAGGCCAGGATCTGGCAAACAAGTATGCGAAAAATGCGAAAGTATGAGCCAGATGATTGCAAATACCAGAACTATGCCTGACATAACCAGCGTTATCCTCCAATATACGAATCGGAACATGCTTTTAATGACTGTTTCAGTGTGGTAGCACATTACTACGAGATCCAAACCAGAAAAATCCCAGGATCGGGCCAACAAGAATGCGAGAAACGCGAAAGTACGAGCCACATGAGGGAAAATCCCAGACCTAACCCAGACATAACCGGCGTTATCCGCTAAAATATTATACGCAACCAGGTTTAATTGACTGTTTCGTTGTGGAACCACATTACTACGGGATCCAAACCAGAAAGAACCCAGGATCTGGCCAACAAGTATGCGAAAAATGCGAAAGAACGATCCAGATGAGGGCAAATCCCAGACCTATCCGAGACATAACCGGCGTTATCCTCTAAAATATTAATTGCAATCAGGTTTAATTAACTGTTTCAGTGTGGTACCACATTACTACGTGATCCAAATCAGAAAAAGCCCAGGATCTGGCCAACAAGTATGCGAAAAATGCGAAAGTACGAGCCAGATGAGGGCAAATCCCAGACCTAACCGAGACATAACCGGCGTTATCCTCTAAAATATTAATCGCAACCAGGTTTAATTGACTGTTTCGGTGTGGTACCGCATTACTACGTGATCCAAACCAGAAAGAGGCCAGGATCTGGCCAACAACTATGTGAAAAAGCGAAAGTATGAGCCAGATGATTGCAAATACCAGAACTATCCCAGACATAACCAGCGTTATCCTCTAAAATATTATTCGCAGCCAGGTTTAATTGACTGTTTCTGTCTGGTGCCACTTTACTACGTGGTCCAAGCCAGAAAAAGGCCAGGATCTGGCCAACAAGGATGAGAAAAATGCGAATATTTGATCCAGATGATTGCACATACCAGAACTAACCCTGACATAACCAGCGTTATCCTCTAAAATACGAATCGGAACATGCTTTTAATGACTGTTTCAGTGTGGTAACACATTACTACGAGGTCCAAACCAGAAAAATCCCAGGATCGGGCCAACAAGAATGCGAGAAATGCGAAAGTACGAGCCACATGAGGGAAAATCCCAGACCTAACCCAGACATAACGGCGTTATCCGCTAAAATATTAATCGCAACCAGGTGTAATTGACTGTTTCGGTGTGGTACCGCATTGCTACGATGATCCAAACCAGAAAGAGGCCAGGATCTGGCCAACAAGTATGCGAAAAATGCGAAAGTATGAGCCAGATGATTGCAAATACCAGAACTATGCCTGACATAACCAGCGTTATCCTCTAAAATACGAATCGGAACATGCTGTTAATGACTGTTTCAGTGTGGTAGCACATTACTACGAGATCCAAACCAGAAAAATCCCAGGATCTGGCCAACAAGGATGAGAAAAATGAGAATATATGATCAAGATGATTGCAAATACCTGAACTAACCCTGACATAACCAGCGTTATCCTCTAAAATACGCATCGGAACATGCTTTTAATGACTGTTTCAGTGTGGTACCACATTCCTACGTAATCCAAACCAGAAAAAGCCCAGAATCGGGCCAACAAGAATGCGAAAAATGCGAAAGTACGAGCCAGATGAGGGAAAATCCCAGACCTAACCGAGACGTAACCGGCGTTATCCCCTAAAATATTAATCGCAACCAGGTTTAATTGACTGTTTCGGTGCGGTACTGCATTACTACGTGATCCAGACCAGAAAAAACCCAGGATCTGTTCAACAACTATGAGAAAAACGCGAAAGTACGAGCCAGATGGGGGCAAATCCCAGACCTAACCGAGACATAACCAGCGGTATCCCGTAAAATATTAATCGCAACCAGGTTTAATTGACTGTTTCGGTGTGGTACCGCATTACTACGTGATCCAAACCAGAGAAAGGCCAGGATCTGGCCAACAAGGATGAGAAAAATGCGAATATATGATCAAGATGATTGCAAATACCAGAACTAACCCAGACATAACCAGCGTTATCCTCTAAAATACGAATCGGAACATGCTTTTAATGACTGTTTCAGTGTGGTAACACATTACTACGTGATCCAAACCAGAAACATCCCAGGATCTGGCCGACAAGTATTCGAAAAATGCGATAGTATGAGCCTGAGGAGGGCAAATACCTGAGTTAACACAGACATAACCGCCGTTATCCTCTAAAATATTAATCGCAACCGGGTTTAATTGACTGTTTCCGTGTGGAACCACATTACTACGGGATCCAAACCAGAAAAAAACCCAGGATCTGGCCAACAACTATGAGAAAAAGCGAAAGTATGAGCCAGATGATTGCAAATACCAGAACTATCCCAGACATAACCAGCGTTATCCTCTAAAATATTATTCGCAGCCAGGTTTAATTGACTGTTTCAGTCTGGTGCCACTTTACTACGTGGTCCAAGCCAGAAAAAGGCCAGGATCTGGCCAACAAGGATGAGAAAAATGCGAATATTTGATCCAGATGATTGCAAATACCAGAACTAACCCTGACATAACCAGCGTTATCCTCTAAAATACGAATCGGAACATGCTTTTAATGACTGTTTCAGTGTGGTAACACATTACTACGAGGTCCAAACCAGAAAAATCCCAGGATCGGGCCAACAAGAATGCGAGAAATGCGAAAGTACGAGCCACATGAGGGAAAATCCCAGACCTAACCCAGACATAACGGCGTTATCCGCTAAAATATTAATCGCAACCAGGTGTAATTGACTGTTTCGGTGTGGTACCGCATTGCTACGATGATCCAAACCAGAAAGAGGCCAGGATCTGGCCAACAAGTATGCGAAAAATGCGAAAGTATGAGCCAGATGATTGCAAATCCCAGACCTAACCGAGACATAACCGGCGTTATCCCCTAAAATATTAATCGCAACCAGGTTTAATTGACTGTTTCGGTGTGGTACTGCATTACCACGTGATCCAGACCAGAAAAAGGCCAGGATCTGGCCAACAAGTATGCGCAAAATGCGAAAGTACGAGCCAGATGAGGGCAAATCCCAGACCTAACCGAGACATAACCGGCGCTATCCTCTAAAATATTAATCGCAACCAGGTATAATTGACTGTTTCGGTGTGGTACCGCATTGCTACGATGATCCAATCCAGAAAGAGGCCAGGATCTGGCTAACAAGTATGCGAAAAATGCGAAAGTACGAGCCAGATGAGGGCAAATCCCAGACCAAACCGAGACATAACCGGTGTTATCCTGTAAAATATTAATCGCAACCAGGTTTAATTGACTGTTTCGGTGTGGAACCACATTACTACGGGATCCAAACCAGAAAAAACTCAGGATCTGGCCGACAAGTATTCGAAAAATGCGAAAGTATGAGCCAGATGATTGGAAATACCAGAACTATGCCTGACATAACCAGCGTTATCCTCTAAAATACGAATCGGAACATGCTTTTAATGACTGTTTCAGTGTGGTAGCACATTACTACGAGATCCAAACCAGAAAAATCCCAGGATCGGGTCAACAAGAATGCGAGAAACGCGAAAGTACGAGCCACATGAGGGAAAATCCCAGACCTAACCCAGACATAACCGGCGTTATCCGCTAAAATATTAATCGCAACCAGGTTTAATTGACTGTTTCGTTGTGGAACCACATTACTACGGGATCCAAACCAGAAAGAACCCAGGATCTGGCCAACAAGTATGCGAAAAATGCGAAAGTTCGAGCCAGATGAGGGCAAATACCAGACCTAACCCAGACAAAACCGGCGTTATCCCATAAAATATTAATCGCAACCAGGTTTAATTGACTGTTTCGGTGTGGTACCGCATTGCTACGTGATCCAAACCAGATAAAGCCCAGGATCTGGCCAACAAGTATCAGAAAAATGCGAAAGTTCGAGCCAGATGAGGGCAAATACCAGACCTAACCCAGACAAAACCGGCGTTATCCCATAAAATATTAATCGCAACCAGGTTTAATTGACTGTTTCGGTGTGGTACCGCATTGCTACGATGTTCCAAACCAGAAAGAGGCCAGGACTTGGCTAACAAGTATGCGAAAAATGCGAAAGTACGAGCCAGATGAGGGCAAATCCCAGACCAAGCCGAGACATAACCTGCGTTATCCTGTAAAATATTAATCGCAACCAGGTTTAATTGACTGTTTCGGTGTGGTACCGCATTACTACGTGATCCAAACCAGAAAAAGGCCAGGATCTGGCCAACAAGTATGAGAAACATGCGAAAGTTCGAGCCAGATGAGGGCAAATACCAGACCTAACCCAGACAAAATCGGCGTTATCCCCTAAAATATTAATCGCAACCAGGTATAATTGACTGTTTCGGTGTGGTACCGCATTGCTACGATGATCCAAACCAGAAAGAGGCCAGGATCTGGCCAACAAGTATGCGAATAATGCGAAAGTATGAGCCAGATGATTGCAAATACCAGAACTAACCCAGACATAACCGACGTTATCCCCTAAAATATTAATCGCAACCAGGTTTAATTGACTGTTTCGGTGTGGTACCGCATTACTACGTGATCCAAACCAGCGAAAGGCCAGGATCTGGCCAACAAGGATGAGGAAAATGCGAATATATGATCAAGATGATTGCAAATACCAGAACTAACCCAGACATAACCAGCGTTATCCTCTAAAATACGAATCGGAACATGCTTTTAATGACTGTTTCAGTGTAGTAACACATTACTACGTGATCCAAACCAGAAACATCCCAGGATCTGGCCGACAAGTATTCGAAAAATGCGATAGTATGAGCCTGAGGAGGGCAAATACCTGAGTTAACACAGACATAACCGCCGTTATCCTCTAAAATATTAATCGCAACCGGGTTTAATTGGCTGTTTCCGTGTGGAACCACATTACTACGGGATCCAAACCAGAAAAAACTCAGGATCTGGCCGACAAGTATTCGAAAAATGCGAAAGTATGAGCCAGATGATTGGAAATACCAGAACTATGCCTGACATAACCAGCGTTATCCTCTAAAATACGAATCGGAACATGCTTTTAATGACTGTTTCAGTGTGGTAGCACATTACTACGAGATCCAAACCAGAAAAATCCCAGGATCGGGTCAACAAGAATGCGAGAAACGCGAAAGTACGAGCCACATGAGGGAAAATCCCAGACCTAACCCAGACATAACCGGCGTTATCCGCTAAAATATTAATCGCAACCAGGTTTAATTGACTGTTTCGTTGTGGAACCACATTACTACGGGATCCAAACCAGAAAGAACCCAGGATCTGGCCAACAAGTATGCGAAAAATGCGAAAGTTCGAGCCAGATGAGGGCAAATACCAGACCTAACCCAGACAAAACCGGCGTTATCCCATAAAATATTAATCGCAACCAGGTTTAATTGACTGTTTCGGTGTGGTACCGCATTGCTACGTGATCCAAACCAGATAAAGCCCAGGATCTGGCCAACAAGTATCAGAAAAATGCGAAAGTTCGAGCCAGATGAGGGCAAATACCAGACCTAACCCAGACAAAACCGGCGTTATCCCATAAAATATTAATCGCAACCAGGTTTAATTGACTGTTTCGGTGTGGTACCGCATTGCTACGATGTTCCAAACCAGAAAGAGGCCAGGACTTGGCTAACAAGTATGCGAAAAATGCGAAAGTACGAGCCAGATGAGGGCAAATCCCAGACCAAGCCGAGACATAACCTGCGTTATCCTGTAAAATATTAATCGCAACCAGGTTTAATTGACTGTTTCGGTGTGGTACCGCATTACTACGTGATCCAAACCAGAAAAAGGCCAGGATCTGGCCAACAAGTATGAGAAACATGCGAAAGTTCGAGCCAGATGAGGGCAAATACCAGACCTAACCCAGACAAAATCGGCGTTATCCCCTAAAATATTAATCGCAACCAGGTATAATTGACTGTTTCGGTGTGGTACCGCATTGCTACGATGATCCAAACCAGAAAGAGGCCAGGATCTGGCCAACAAGTATGCGAATAATGCGAAAGTATGAGCCAGATGATTGCAAATACCAGAACTAACCCAGACATAACCGACGTTATCCCCTAAAATATTAATCGCAACCAGGTTTAATTGACTGTTTCGGTGTGGTACCGCATTACTACGTGATCCAAACCAGCGAAAGGCCAGGATCTGGCCAACAAGGATGAGAGAAATGCGAATATATGATCAAGATGATTGCAAATACCAGAACTAACCCAGACATAACCAGCGTTATCCTCTAAAATACGAATCGGAACATGCTTTTAATGACTGTTTCAGTGTAGTAACACATTACTACGTGATCCAAACCAGAAACATCCCAGGATCTGGCCGACAAGTATTCGAAAAATGCGATAGTATGAGCCTGAGGAGGGCAAATACCTGAGTTAACACAGACATAACCGCCGTTATCCTCTAAAATATTAATCGCAACCGGGTTTAATTGGCTGTTTCCGTGTGGAACCACATTACTACGGGATCCAAACCAGAAAAAACCCAGGATCTGGCCAACAACTATGAGAAAAACGCGAAAGTATGAGCCAGATGATTGCAAATACCAGAACTATCCCAGGCATAACCAGCGTTATCCTCTAAAATATTATTCGCAACCACGTTTAATTGACTGTTTCGGTGCGGTACCACATTACTACGTGGTCCAAGCCAGAATAAGGCCAGGATCTGGCCTACAAGAATGCGAAAAATGCGAAAGTACGAGCCAGATGAGGGCAAATACCAGACCTAACCCAGTCATAACCGGCGTTATCCGCTAAAATATTAATCGCAACCAGGTTTAATTGACTGTTTCGTTGTGGAACCGCATTTCTACGGGATCCAAACCAGAAAAAAACCCAGGATCTGGCCAACAACTATGAGAAAAAGCGAAAGTATGAGCCAGATGATTGCAAATACCAGAACTATCCCAGACATAACCAGCGTTATCCTCTAAAATATTATTCGCAGCCAGGTTTAATTGACTGTTCCAGTCTGGTGCCACTTTACTACGTGGTCCAAGCCAGAAGAAGGCCAGGATCTGGCCAACAAGTATGCGAAAAATGCGAAAGTACGCGCCAGATGAGGGCAAATATCAGACCTAACCGAGACATTACCGGCGTTATCCTCTAAAATATTAATCGCAACCAGGTTCAATTGACTGTTTCGGTGTGGAACCACATTACGACGGGATCCAAACCAGAGAAAGGCCAGGATCTGGCCAACAAGGATGAGAAAAATGCGAAAGTATGAGCAAGATGATTGCAAATACCAGAACTAACCCTGACATAACAAGCGTTATCCTCTAAAATACGAATCGGAACATACTTTTAATGACTGTTTCAGTGTGGTAACACATTACTACGTGATCCAAACCAGAAGCATCCCAGGATCGGGCCAACAAGAATGCGAAAAATGCGAAAGTACGAACCAGATGAGGGAAAATCCCAGACCTAACCGAGACGTAACCGGCGTTATCCCCTAAAATATTAATCGCAACCAGGTATAATTGACTGTTTCGGTGTAGAACCGCATTTCTACGTGATCCAAACCAGTAAAAACCCAGGATCTGGCCCACAACTATGAGAAAAACGCGAAAGTATGAGCCAGATGATTGCAAATACCAGAACTATCCCAGACATAACCAGCGTTATCCTCTAAAATACTTATCGGAACCAGCTTCTATTGACTGTTTCAGTGTGGTACCACATTACTACGTGATCCAAACCAGAAAAGGGCCAGGGTGTGGCCAACAAGTATGCGAAAAATGCGAAAGTCCGAGCCAGATGAGGGCAAATACCAGACCTAACCGAGACATAACCGGCGTTATCCTCTAAAATATTAATCGCAACCCGGGTCAATTGACTGTTTCGGTGTGGAACCACATTACTACGGGATCCAAACCAGAGAAAACCCAGGATCTGGCCAACAGGTATGCGAAAAATGCGAAAGTATGAGCCAGATGATTGCAAATACCAGAACTAACCCAGACATAACCAGCGTTATCCTCTAAAATATTAAACGCAACCAGGTTTAATTGACTGTTTCAGTGTGGTACCACATTACTACGTGATCCAAACCAGAAAAAGCCCAGGATCTGGCCAACAAGTATGCGAAAAACGTGAAAGTACGAGCCAGATGAGGACAAATCCCAGACCTACCCGAGACATAACCGGCGTTATCCTCCAAAATATTAATCTCAACCAGGTTTAATTGACTGTTTCGTTGTGGAACCACATTACTACGGGATCCAAACCAGACAAAACCCAGGATCTGGCCAACAAGTATGCGAAAAATGCGAAAGTATGAGCCAGATGATTGCAAATACCAGAGCTAACCCAGACATAACCGCCGTTATCCCCTAAAATATTAATCGCAACCAGGTTTAATTGACTGTTTCGGTGTGGTACCGCATTACTACGTGATCCAAACCAGAGAAAGGCCAGGATCTGGCCAACAGGGATGAGAAAAATACGAATATACGATCCAGATGATTGCAAATACCAGAACTAACCCTGACATAACCAGCGTTATCCTCTAAAATATTAATCGCAACCAGGTATAATTGACTGTTTCGGTGTGGTACCGCATTGCTACGATGATCCAAACCAGAAAAAGGCCATGATCTGGCCAACAAGTATGCGAAAAATGCGAAAGTATGAGCCAGATGATTGGAAATACCAGAACTATGCCTGACATAACCAGCGTTATCCTCTAAAATACGAATCGGAACATGCTTCTAATGACTGATTCAGTGTGGTAACACATTACTACGAGGTCCAAACCAGAAAAATCCCAGGATCAGGCCAACAAGAATGCGAGGAACGCGAAAGTACGAGCCAAATGAGGGAAAATCCCGGACCTAACCCAGACATAACCGGCGTTATCCTCTAAAATAGTAATCGCAACCAGGTTTAATTGACTGTTTCAGTGTGGTACCACATTACTACGTGATCGAAACCAGAAATAGCCCAGGATCTGGCCAACATGTATGCGAAAAACGTGAAAGTACGAGCCAGATGAGGACAAATCCCAGACCTATCCGAGACATAACCGGCGTTATCCTCCAAAATATTAATCGCAACCAGGTTTAATTGACTGTTTCGGTGTGGTGCCGCATTGCTACGTGATCCAAACCAGAGAAAGGCCAGGATCTGGCCATCAAGGATGAGAAAAATGCGAAAGTACGAGCCAGATAAGGGCAAATCCCAGACCTAACCGAGACATAACCGGCGTTATCCTCTAAAATATTAATCGCACCCAGATTTAATTGACTGTTTCGGTGTGGTACCGCATTACTACGAGATCCAAACCAGAAAAAGCCCAGGATCTGGCCAACAACTATGAGAAAAACGCGATAGTACGAGCCAGATGGGGGCAAATCCCAGACCCAACCGCGACATAACCAGCGTTATCCTCTAAAATATTAATCGCAACCAGGTTTAATTGACTGTATCGGTGTGGTACCGCATTACTACGTGATCCAAACCAGAGAAAGGCCAGCATCTGGCCAAAAAGGATGAGAAAAATGCGAATATATGATCCAGATGATTGCAAATACCAGAACTAACCCTGACATAGCCAGCGTTATCCTCTAAAATACGCATCGGAACATGCTTTTAATGACTGTTTCAGTGACATAGCCAGCGTTATCCTCCAAAATACGCATCGGAACATGCTTTTAATGACTGTTTCAGTGTGGTACCACATTACTACGTTATCCAAACCAGAAAAAGCCCAGGATCTGGCCAACAAGTATGCGAAAAACGTGAAAGTACGAGCCAGATGAGGACAAATCCCAGACCTACCCGAGACATAACCGGCGTTATCCTCTAAAATAGTAATCGCAACCAGGTTTAATTGACTGTTTCAGTGTGGTACCACATTACTACGTGATCGAAACCAGAAATAGCCCAGGATCTGGCCAACATGTATGCGAAAAACGTGAAAGTACGAGCCAGTTGAGGACAAATCCCAGACCTATCCGAGACATAACCGGCGTTATCCTCCAAAATATTAATCTCAACCAGGTTTAATTGACTGTTTCGTTGTGGAACCACATTACTACGGTATCCAAACCAGACAAAACCCAGGATCTGGCCAACAAGTATGCGAGAAATGCGAAAGTATGAGCCAGATGATTGCAAATACCAGAACTAACCCAGACATAACCGGCGTTATCCCCTAAAATATTAATCGCAACCAGGTTTAATTGACTGTTTCGGTGTGGTACCGCATTACTACGTGATCCAAACCAGAGAAAGGCCAGGGTCTGGCCAACAAGGATGAGAAAAATGCGAATATATGATCCAGATGATTGCAAATACCAGAACTAACCCTGACTTAACCAGGGTTATCCTCTAAAATACGCATCGGAACATGCTTTTAATGACTGTTTCAGTGTGGTACCACATTACTACGTTATCCAAACCAGAAAAAGCCCAGGATCGGGCCAACAAGTATGCGAAAAATGAGAAAGTCCGAGCCAGATGAGGGCAAATACCAGACCTATCCGAGACATAACCGGCGTTATCCTCTAAAATAATAATCGCAACCAGGTTCAGTTGACTGTTTCGGTGTGGAACCACATTACTACGTGATCCAAACCAGAAAAAGGCCAGGATCTGGCCAACAAGTATGCGAAAAATGCGAAAGTCCGAGCCAGATGAGGGCAAATACCAGACCTAACCGAGACATAACCGGCGCTATCCTCTAAAATATTAATCGCAACCCGGGTCAATTGACTGTTTCGGTGTGGAACCACATTACTACGGGATCCAAACCAGAGAAAACCCAGGATCTGGCCAACAGGTATGCGAAAAATGCGAAAGTATGAGCCAGATGCTTGCAAATACCAGAACTAACCCAGACATAACCAGCGTTATCCTCTAAAATATTAAACGCAACCAGGTTTAATTGACTGTTTCAGTGTGGTACCACATTACTACGTGATCCAAACCAGAAAAAGCCCAGGATCTGGCCAACAAGTATGCGAAAAACGTGAAAGTACGAGCCAGATGAGGACAAATCCCAGACCTACCCGAGACATAACCGGCGTTATCCTCCAAAATATTAATCTCAACCAGGTTTAATTGACTGTTTCGTTGTGGAACCACATTACTACGGGATCCAAACCAGACAAAACCCAGGATCTGGCCAACAAGTATGCGAAAAATGCGAAAGTATGAGCCAGATGATTGCAAATACCAGAACTAACCCAGACATAACCGCCGTTATCCCCTAAAATATTAATCGCAACCAGGTTTAATTGACTGTTTCGGTGTGGTACCGCATTACTACGTGATCCAAACCAGAGAAAGGCCAGGATCTGGCCAACAAGGATGAGAAAAATGCGAATATACGATCCAGATGATTGCAAATACCAGAACTAACCCTGACATAACCAGCGTTATCCTCTAAAATATTAATCGCAACCAGGTATAATTGACTGTTTCGGTGTGGTACCGCATTGCTACGATGATCCAAACCAGAAAAAGGCCATGATCTGGCCAACAAGTATGCGAAAAATGCGAAAGTATGAGCCAGATGATTGGAAATACCAGAACTATGCCTGACATAACCAGCGTTATCCTCTAAAATACGAATCGGAACTTGCTTCTAATGACTGATTCAGTGTGGTAACACATTACTACGAGATCCAAACCAGAAAAATCCCAGGATCTGGCCGACAAGTATTCGAAAAATGCGATAGTATGAGCCTGAGGAGGGCAAATACCTGAGTTAACACAGACATAACCGCCGTTATCCTCTAAAATATTAATCGCAACCGGGTTTAATTGGCTGTTTCCGTGTGGAACCACATTACTACGAGATCCAAACCAGAAAAATCCCAGGATCGGGCCAACAAGAATGCGAGAAACGCGAAAGTACGAGCCACATGAGGGAAAATCCCAGACCTAACCCAGACATAACCGGCGTTATCCGCTAAAATATTAATCGCAACCAGGTTTAATTGACTGTTTCGTTGTGGAACCACATTACTACGGGATCCAAACCAGAAAGAACCCAGGATCTGGCCAACAAGTATGCGAAAAATGCGAAAGAACGATCCAGATGAGGGCAAATCCCAGACCTATCCGAGACATAACCGGCGTTATCCTCTAAAATATTAATTGCAATCAGGTTTAATTAATTGTTTCAGTGTGGTACCACATTACTACGTGATCCAAATCAGAAAAAGCCCAGGAACTGGCCAACAAGTATGCGAAAAATGTGAAAGTACGAGCCAGATGAGGGCAAATCCCAGACCTAACCGAGACATAACCGGCGTTGTCCTCTAAAATATTAATCGCAACCAGGTTTATTTGACTGTTTCGGTGTGGTAACGCATTACTACGTGATCCAAACCAGATAAAGCCCAGGATCTGGCCAACAAGTATCAGAAAAATGCGAAAGTTCGAGCCAGATGAGGGCAAATACCAGACCTAACCCAGACAAAACCGGCGTTATCCCATAAAATATTAATCGCAACCAGGTTTAATTGACTGTTTCGGTGTGGTACCGCATTGCTACGATGTTCCAAACCAGAAAGAGGCCAGGACTTGGCTAACAAGTATGCGAAAAATGCGAAAGTACGAGCCAGATGAGGGCAAATCCCAGACCAAGCCGAGACATAACCTGCGTTATCCTGTAAAATATTAATCGCAACCAGGTTTAATTGACTGTTTCGGTGTGGTACCGCATTACTACGTGATCCAAACCAGAAAAAGGCCAGGATCTGGCCAACAAGTATGAGAAATATGCGAAAGTTCGAGCCGGATGAGGGCAAATACCAGACCTAACCCAGACAAAATCGGCGTTATCCCCTAAAATATTAATCGCAACCAGGTATAATTGACTGTTTCGGTGTGGTACCGCATTGCTACGATGATCCAAACCAGAAAGAGGCCAGGATCTGGCCAACAAGTATGCGAATAATGCGAAAGTATGAGCCAGATGATTGCAAATACCAGAACTAACCCAGACATAACCGACGTTATCCCCTAAAATATTAATCGCAACCAGGTTTAATTGACTGTTTCGGTGTGGTACCGCATTACTACGTGATCCAAACCAGAAACATCCCAGGATCTGGCCGACAAGTATTCGAAAAATGCGATAGTATGAGCCTGAGGAGGGCAAATACCTGAGTTAACACAGACATAACCGCCGTTATCCTCTAAAATATTAATCGCAACCGGGTTTAATTGGCTGTTTCCGTGTGGAACCACATTACTACGGGATCCAAACCAGAAAAAACCCAGGATCTGGCCAACAACTATGAGAAAAACGCGAAAGTATGAGCCAGATGATTGCAAATACCAGAACTATCCCAGGCATAACCAGCGTTATCCTCTAAAATATTATTCGCAACCACGTTTAATTGACTGTTTCGGTGCGGTACCACATTACTACGTGGTCCAAGCCAGAATAAGGCCAGGATCTGGCCTACAAGAATGCGAAAAATGCGAAAGTACGAGCCAGATGAGGGCAAATACCAGACCTAACCCAGTCATAACCGGCGTTATCCGCTAAAATATTAATCGCAACCAGGTTTAATTGACTGTTTCGTTGTGGAACCGCATTTCTACGGGATCCAAACCAGAAAAAAACCCAGGATCTGGCCAACAACTATGAGAAAAAGCGAAAGTATGAGCCAGATGATTGCAAATACCAGAACTATCCCAGACATAACCAGCGTTATCCTCTAAAATATTATTCGCAGCCAGGTTTAATTGACTGTTTCAGTCTGGTGCCACTTTACTACGTGGTCCAAGCCAGAAGAAGGCCAGGATCTGGCCAACAAGTATGCGAAAAATGCGAAAGTACGCGCCAGATGAGGGCAAATATCAGACCTAACCGAGACATTACCGGCGTTATCCTCTAAAATATTAATCGCAACCAGGTTCAATTGACTGTTTCGGTGTGGAACCACATTACGACGGGATCCAAACCAGAGAAAGGCCAGGATCTGTCCAACAAGGATGAGAAAAATGCGAAAGTATGAGCAAGATGATTGCAAATACCAGAACTAACCCTGACATAACAAGCGTTATCCTCTAAAATACGAATCGGAACATACTTTTAATGACTGTTTCAGTGTGGTAACACATTACTACGAGATCCAAACCAGAAGCATCCCAGGATCGGGCCAACAAGAATGCGAAAAATGCGAAAGCACGAACCAGATGAGGGAAAATCCCAGACCTAACCGAGACGTAACCGGCGTTATCCCCTAAAATATTAATCGCAACCAGGTATAATTGACTGTTTCGGTGTAGAACCGCATTACTACGTGATCCAAACCAGTAAAAACCCAGGATCTGGCCCACAACTATGAGAAAATCGCGAAAGTATGAGCCAGATGATTGCAAATACCAGAACTATCCCAGACATAACCAGCGTTATCCTCTAAAATACTTATCGGAACCAGCTTCTATTGACTGTTTCAGTGTGGTACCACATTACTACGTGATCCAAACCAGAAAAGGGCCAGGGTGTGGCCAACAAGTATGCGAAAAATGCGAAAGTCCGAGCCAGATGAGGGCAAATACCAGACCTAACCGAGACATAACCGGCGTTATCCTCTAAAATATTAATCGCAACCCGGGTCAATTGACTGTTTCGGTGTGGAACCACATTACTACGGGATCCAAACCAGAGAAAACCCAGGATCTGGCCAACAGGTATGCGAAAAATGCGAAAGTATGAGCCAGATGATTGCAAATACCAGAACTAACCCAGACATAACCAGCGTTATCCTCTAAAATATTAAACGCAACCAGGTTTAATTGACTGTTTCAGTGTGGTACCACATTACTACGTGATCCAAACCAGAAAAAGCCCAGGATCTGGCCAACAAGTATGCGAAAAACGTGAAAGTACGAGCCAGATGAGGACAAATCCCAGACCTACCCGAGACATAACCGGCGTTATCCTCCAAAATATTAATCTCAACCAGGTTTAATTGACTGTTTCGTTGTGGAACCACATTACTACGGGATCCAAACCAGACAAAACCCAGGATCTGGCCAACAAGTATGCGAAAAATGCGAAAGTATGAGCCAGATGATTGCAAATACCAGAGCTAACCCAGACATAACCGCCGTTATCCCCTAAAATATTAATCGCAACCAGGTTTAATTGACTGTTTCGGTGTGGTACCGCATTACTACGTGATCCAAACCAGAGAAAGGCCAGGATCTGGCCAACAAGGATGAGAAAAATGCGAATATACGATCCAGATGATTGCAAATACCAGAACTAACCCTGACATAACCAGCGTTATCCTCTAAAATATTAATCGCAACCAGGTATAATTGACTGTTTCGGTGTGGTACCGCATTGCTACGATGATCCAAACCAGAAAAAGGCCATGATCTGGCCAACAAGTATGCGAAAAATGCGAAAGTATGAGCCAGATGATTGGAAATACCAGAACTATGCCTGACATAACCAGCGTTATCCTCTAAAATACGAATCGGAACATGCTTCTAATGACTGATTCAGTGTGGTAACACATTACTACGAGATCCAAACCAGAAAAATCCCAGGATCAGGCCAACAAGAATGCGAGAAACGCGAAAGTACGAGCCAAATGAGGGAAAATCCCGGACCTAACCCAGACATAACCGGCGTTATCCTCTAAAATAGTAACCGCAACCAGGTTTAATTGACTGTTTCAGTGTGGTACCACATTACTACGTGATCGAAACCAGAAATAGCCCAGGATCTGGCCAACATGTATGCGAAAAACGTGAAAGTACGAGCCAGATGAGGACAAATCCCAGACCTATCCGAGACATAACAGGCGTTATCCTCCAAAATATTAATCGCAACCAGGTTTAATTGACTGTTTCGGTGTGGTGCCGCATTGCTACGTGATCCAAACCAGAGAAAGGCCAGGATCTGGCCAACAAGGATGAGAAAAATGCGAAAGTACGAGCCAGATAAGGGCAAATCCCAGACCTAACCGAGACATAACCGGCGTTATCCTCTAAAATATTAATCGCACCCAGATTTAATTGACTGTTTCGGTGTGGTACCGCATTACTACGAGATCCAAACCAGAAAAAGCCCAGGATCTGGCCAACAACTATGAGAAAAACGCGAAAGTACGAGCCAGATGGGGGCAAATCCCAGACCCAACCGCGACATAACCAGCGTTATCCTCTAAAATATTAATCGCAACCAGGTTTAATTGACTGTTTCGGTGTGGTACCGCATTACCACGTGATCCAAACCAGAGAAAGGCCAGGATCTGGCCAACAAGGATGAGAAAAATGCGAATATATGATCCAGATGATTGCAAATACCAGAACTAACCCTGACATAGCCAGCGTTATCCTCTAAAATACGCATCGGAACATGCTTTTAATGACTGTTTCAGTGACATAGCCAGCGTTATCCTCCAAAATACGCATCGGAACATGCTTTTAATGACTGTTTCAGTGTGGTACCACATTACTACGTTATCCAAACCAGAAAAAGCCCAGGATCTGGCCAACAAGTATGCGAAAAACGTGAAAGTACGAGCCAGATGAGGACAAATCCCAGACCTACCCGAGACATAACCGGCGTTATCCTCCAAAATATTAATCTCAACCAGGTTTAATTGACTGTTTCGTTGTGGACCCACATTACTACGGTACCCAAACCAGACAAAACCCAGGATCTGGCCAACAAGTATGCGAAAAATGCGAAAGTATGAGCCAGATGATTGCAAATACCAGAACTAACCCAGACATAACCGGCGTTATCCCCTAAACTATTAATCGCAACCAGGTTTAATTGACTGTTTCGGTGTGGTACTGCATTACTACGTGAACCAGACCAGAAAAAGGCCAGGATCTGGCCAACAAGTATGCGAAAAATGCGAAAGTATGAGCCAGATGATTGCAAATACCAGAACTAACCCAGACATAACCAGCGTTATCCTCTAAAATATTAATCGCAACCAGGTTTAATTGACAGTTTCGGTGTTGTACCGCATTACTACGTGATCCAAACCAGAAAGAGGCCAGGATCTGGCCAACAAGAATGCGAAAAAAGCGAAAGTACGAGCCAGATGTGGGCAAATCCCAGACCTACCCGAGACATAACCGGCGTTATCCTCTAAAATAGTAATCGCAACCAGGTTTAATTGACTGTTTCAGTGTGGTACCACATTACTACGTGATCGAAACCAGAAATAGCCCAGGATCTGGCCAACATGTATGCGAAAAACGTGAAAGTACGAGCCAGATGAGGACAAATCCCAGACCTATCCGAGACATAACCGGCGTTATCCTCCAAAATATTAATCTCAACCAGGTTTAATTGACTGTTTCGTTGTGGAACCACATTACTACGGTATCCAAACCAGACAAAACCCAGGATCTGGCCAACAAGTATGCGAAAAATGCGAAAGTATGAGCCAGATGATTGCAAATACCAGAACTAACCCAGACATAACCGGCGTTATCCCCTAAAATATTAATCGCAACCAGGTTAGTTGACTGTTTCGGTGTGGTACCGCATTACTACGTGATCCAAACCAGAGAAAGGCCAGGGTCTGGCCAACAAGGATGAGAAAAATGCGAATATATGATCCAGATGATTGCAAATACCAGAACTAACCCTGACTTAACCAGGGTTATCCTCTAAAATACGCATCGGAACATGCTTTTAATGACTGTTTCAGTGTGGTACCACATTACTACGTTATCCAAACCAGAAAAAGCCCAGGATCGGGCCAACAAGTATGCGAAAAATGAGAAAGTCCGAGCCAGATGAGGGCAAATACCAGACCTATCCGAGACATAACCGGCGTTATCCTCTAAAATAATAATCGCAACCAGGTTCAGTTGACTGTCTCGGTGTGGAACCACATTACTACGTGATCCAAACCAGAAAAAGGCCAGGATCTGGCCAACAAGTATGCGAAAAATGCGAAAGGCCGAGCCAGATGAGGGCAAATACCAGACCTAACCGAGACATAACCGGCGTTATCCTCTAAAATATTAATCGCAACCCGGGTCAATTGACTGTTTCGGTGTGGAACCACATTACTACGGGATCCAAACCAGAGAAAACCCAGGATCTGGCCAACAGGTATGCGAAAAATGCGAAAGTATGAGCCAGATGCTTGCAAATACCAGAACTAACCCAGACATAACCAGCGTTATCCTCTAAAATATTAAACGCAACCAGGTTTAATTGACTGTTTCAGTGTGGTACCACATTACTACGTGATCCAAACCAGAAAAAGCCCAGGATCTGGCCAACAAGTATGCGAAAAACGTGAAAGTACGAGCCAGATGAGGACAAATCCCAGACCTACCCGAGACATAACCGGCGTTATCCACCAAAATATTAATCTCAACCAGGTTTAATTGACTGTTTCGTTGTGGAACCACATTACTACGGGATCCAAACCAGACAAAACCCAGGATCTGGCCAACAAGTATGCGAAAAATGCGAAAGTATGAGCCAGATGATTGCAAATACCAGAACTAACCCAGACATAACCGCCGTTATCCCCTAAAATATTAATCGCAACCAGGTTTAATTGACTGTTTCGGTGTGGTACCGCATTACTACGTGATCCAAACCAGAGAAAGGCCAGGATCTGGCCAACAAGGATGAGAAAAATGCGAATATACGATCCAGATGATTGCAAATACCAGAACTAACCCTGACATAACCAGCGTTATCCTCTAAAATATTAATCGCAACCAGGTATAATTGACTGTTTCGGTGTGGTACCGCATTGCTACGATGATCCAAACCAGAAAAAGGCCATGATCTGGCCAACAAGTATGCGAAAAATGCGAAAGTATGAGCCAGATGATTGGAAATACCAGAACTATGCCTGACATAACCAGCGTTATCCTCTAAAATACGAATCGGAACTTGCTTCTAATGACTGGTTCAGTGTGGTAACACATTACTACGAGATCCAAACCAGAAAAATCCCAGGATCAGGCCAACAAGAATGCGAGAAACGCGAAAGTACGAGCCAAATGAGGGAAAATCCCGGACCTAACCCAGACATGACCGGCGTTATCCTCTAAAATATTAATCGCAACCAGGTTTAATTGACTGTTTCAGTGTGGTACCACATTACTACGTGATCCAAACCAGAAAAAGCCCAGGATCTGGCCAACAAGTATGCGAAAAACGCGAATGTATGAGCCAGATGATTGCAAATACCAGAACTAACTCAGACATAACCAGCGTTATCCTCTAAAATACATATCGGAAGCAGCTTCTATTGACTGTTTCAGTGTGGTACCACATTACTACGTGATCCAAACCAGAAAAAGGCCTGGATCTGGCCAACAAGTATGCGAAAAACGTGAAAGTACGAGTCAGATGAGGACAAATCCCAGACCTACCGGAGACATAACCGGCGTTATCCTCTAAAATATTAATCAAATCCAGTTTAATTGACTGTTTCGTTGTGGAACCACATTACTACGGGATCCAAACCAGAGAAAACCCAGGATCTGGCCAACAGGTATGCGAAAAATGCGAAAGTATGAGCCAGATGATTGCAAATACCAGAACCAACCCAGCCATAACCAGCGTTATCCTCTAAAATATTAATCGCAACCAGGTTTAATTGACTGTTTCGGTGTGGTGCCGCATTGCTACGTGATCCAAACCAGAGAAAGGCCAGGATCTGGCCAACAAGGATGAGAAAAATGCGAAAGTACGAGCCAGATAAGGGCAAATCCCAGACCTAACCGAGACATAACCGGCGTTATCCTCTAAAATATTAATTGCACCCAGATTTAATTGACTGTTTCGGTGTGGTACCGCATTACTACGAGATCCAAACCAGAAAAAGCCCAGGATCTGGCCAACAACTATGAGAAAAACGCGAAAGTACGAGCCAGATGTGGGCAAATCTCAGACCCAACCGCGACATAACCAGCGTTATCCTCTAAAATATTAATCGCAACCAGGTTTAATTGACTGTTTCGGTGTGGTACCGCATTACTACGTGATCCAAACCAGAGAAAGGCCAGGATCTGGCCAACAAGGATGAGAAAAATGCGAATATATGATCCAGATGATTGCAAATACCAGAACTAACCCTGACATAGACAGCGTTATCCTCTAAAATACGCATCGGAACATGCTTTTAATAACTGTTTCAGTGACATAACCAGCGTTATCCTCCAAAATACGCAGCGGAACATGCTTTTAATGACTGTTTCAGTGTGGTACCACATTACTACGTTATCCAAACCAGAAAAAGCCCAGGATCTGGCCAACAAGTATGCGAAAAACGTGAAAGTACGAGCCAGATGAGGACAAATCCCAGACCTACCCGAGACATAACCGGCGTTATCCTCCAAAATATTAATCTCAACCAGGTTTAATTGACTGTTTCGTTGTGGACCCACATTACTACGGTACCCAAACCAGACAAAACCCAGGATCTGGCCAACAAGTATGCGAAAAATGCGAAAGTATGAGCCAGATGATTGCAAATACCAGAACTAACCCAGACATAACCGGCGTTATCACCTAAAATATTAATCGCAACCAGGTTTAATTGACTGCTTCGGTGTGGTACTGCATTACTACGTGAACCAGACCAGAAAAAGGCCAGGATCTGGCCAACAAGTATGCGAAAAATGCGAAAGTATGAGCCAGATGATTGCAAATACCAGAACTAACCCAGACATAACCAGCGTTATCCTCTAAAATATTAATCGCAACCAGGTTTAATTGACTGTTTCGGTGTTGTACCGCATTACTACGTGATCCAAACCAGAAAGAGGCCAGGATCTGGCCAACAAGAATGCGAAAAAAGCGAAAGTACGAGCCAGATGTGGGCAAATCCCAGACCTACCCGAGACATAACCGGCGTTATCCTCTAAAATAGTAATCGCAACCAGGTTTAATTGACTGTTTCAGTGTGGTACCACATTACTACGTGATCGAAAACAGAAAAAGCCCAGGATCTGGCCAACAAGTATGCGAAAAACGTGAAAGTACGAGCCAGATGAGGACAAATCCCAGACCTATCCGAGACATAACCGGCGTTATCCTCCAAAATATTAATCTCAACCAGGTTTAATTGACTGTTTCGTTGTGGAACCACATTACTACGGTATCCAAACCAGACAAAACCCAGGATCTGGCCAACAAGTATGCGAAAAATGCGAAAGTATGAGCTAGATGATTGCAAATACCAGAACTAACCCAGACATAACAGGCGTTATCCCCTAAAATATTAATCGCAACCAGGTTTAATTGACTGTTTCGGTGTGGTACCGCATTACTACGTGATCCAAACCAGAGAAAGGCCAGGGTCTGGCCAACAAGGATGAGAAAAATGCGAATATATGATCCAGATGATTGCAAATACCAGAACTAACCCTGACATAACCAGGGTTATCCTCTAAAATACGCATCGGAACATGCTTTTAATGACTGTTTCAGTGTGGTACCACATTACTACGTTATCCAAACCAGAAAAAGCCCAGTATCGGGCCAACAAGTATGCGAAAAATGCGAAAGTACGAGCCAGATGAGGGAAAATCCCAGACCTAACCGAGACGTAACCGGCGCTATTCCCTAAAATATTAATCGCAACCAGGTATAATTGACTGTTTCGGTGTGGTACCGCATTGCTACGATGATCCAAACCAGAAAAAGGCCAGGATCTGGCCAACAAGTATGCGAAAAATGAGAAAGTCCGAGCCAGATGAGGGCAAATACCAGACCTATCCGAGACATAACCGGCGTTATCCTCTAAAATAATAATCGCAACCAGGTTCAGTTGACTGTTTCGGTGTGGAACCACATTACTACGTGATCCAAACCAGAAAAAGGCCAGGATCTGGCCAACAAGTATGCGAAAAATGCGAAAGTACGAGCCAGATGAGGGCAAATACCAGACCTAGCCCAGACATAACCGGCGTTATCCGCTAAAATATTAATCGCAACCCGGTTTAATTGACTGTTTCGTTGTGGAACCGCATTACTACGTGATCCAAACCAGAAAAAACCCAGGATCTGGCCAACAAGTATGCGAAAAACGCGAAAGTATGAGCCAGATGATTGCAAATACCAGAACTATCCCAGACATAACCACCGTTATCCTCTAAAATACTTATCGGAACCAGCTTCTATTGACTGTTTCAGTGTGGTACCACATTACTACGTGATCCAAACGTGAAATGGGTCAGGGTCTGGCCAACAAGTATGCGAAAAATGCGAAAGTCCGAGCCAGATGAGGGCAAATACCAGACCTAACCGAGACATAACCGGCGTTATCCTCTAAAATATTAATCGCAACCAGATTCAATTGACTGTTTCGGTGTGGAACCACATTACTACGGGATCCAAACCAGAAAAAACCCAGGATCTGGCCGACAGCTATGAGAAAAACGCGAAGGTACGAGCCAGATGGGCGCAAATCCCAGACCTAACTGAGACATAACCAGCGTTATCCTCTAAAATAGTAATCGCAACCAGGTTTAATTGACTGTTTCAGTGTGGTACCACATTACTACGTGATCCAAACCAGAAAAAGCCCAGGATCTGGCCACCAAGTATGCGAAATCGTGAATGTACGAGCCAGATGAGGACAAATCCCAGACCTACCCGAGACATAACCGGCGTTATCCTCTAAAATATTAATCTCAACCAGGTTTAATTGACTGTTTCGTTGTGGAACCACATAACTACGGGATCCAAACCAGACAAAACCCAGGATCTGGCCAACAAGTATGCGAAAAATGCGAAAGTATGAGCCAGATGATTGCAAATACCAGAACTAACCCAGACATAACCAGCGTTATCCTCTAAAATATAAATCGCAACCAGGTTTAATTGACTGTTCCGTTGTGGAACCGCATTACTACGTGATCCAAACCAGTAAAAACCCAGGATCTGGCCAACAACTATGAGAAAAACGCGAAAGTATGAGCCTGATGATTGCAAATACCAGAACTATCCCAGACATAACCAGCGTTATCCTCTAAAATACTTATCGGAACCAGCTTCTATTGACTGTTTCAGTGTGGTACCACATTACTACGTGATCCAAACCAGAAAAAGGCCAGGATCTGGCTAACAAGTATGCGAAACATGCGAAAGTACGAGCCAGATGAGGGCAAACACCAGACCTAACCCAGACATAACCGGCGTTATCCGCTAAAATATTAATCGCAACCAGGTTTAATTGACTGTTTCGTTGTGGAACCCCATTACTGCCGGATCCAAACCAGAAAAAACCCAGGATCTGGCCAACAAGTATGCGAAAAATGCGAAAGTACGATCCAGATGAGGGCAAATCCCAGACCTAACCGAGACATAACCGGCGCTATCCTCTAAAATATTAATCGCAACCAGGTATAATTGACTGTTTCGGTGTGGTACCGCATTGCTACGATGATCCAAACCAGAAAGAGGCCAGGATCTGGCTGACAAGTATGCGAAAAATGCGAAAGTACGAGCCTGATGAGGGAAAATCCCAGACCTAACCGAGACGTAACCGGCGTTATCCCCTAAAATATTAATCGCAACCAGGTTTAATTGACTGTTTCGGTGTGGAACCACATTACTACGGGATCCAAACCAGAAAAAACTCAGGACCTGGCCGACAAGTATACGAAAAATGCGATAGTATGAGCCAGAGGAGGGCAAATACCAGACCTAACACAGACATAACCGGCGTTATCCTCTAAAATATTAATCGCAACCGGGTTTAATTGACTGTTTCGGTGTGGAACCACATTACTACTGGATCCAAACCAGAAAAAACCCAGGATCTGGCCAACAACTATAAGAAAAACGCGAAAGTATGAGCCAGATGATTGCAAATACCAGAACTATCCCAGACATAACCAGGGTTATCCGCTAAAATATTATTCGCAACCAGGTTTAATTGACTGTTTCGGTGTGGTACCACATTACTACGTGATCCAAACCAGAAAAGGGCCAGGGTCTGGCCAACAAGAATGCGAAAAATGCGAAAGTACGCGCCAGATGAGGGCAAATACCAGACCTAACCGAGACATTACCGGCATTATCCTCTAAAATATTAATCGCAACCAGATTTAATTGACTGTTTCGGTGTGGCGCCGCATTACTACGTGATCCAAACCAGAAAAAGGCCAGGATCTGGCCAACAAGAATGCGATAAATGCGAAAGTACGCGCCAGATGAGGGCAAATACCAGACCTAACCGAGACATAACCGGCGTTATCCTCTGAAATATTAATCGCAACCAGGTTCAATTGACTGTTTCTGTGTGGAACCACATTACTACGGGATCCAAACCAGAAAAAGGCCATGATCTGGCCAACAGGTATGCGAAAAACGCGAAAGCATGTGCCAGATGAGGGCTAATCCCAGACCTAACCGAGACATAATCGGCGTTATCCTCTAAAATATTAATCGCAACCAGGTGTAATTGACTGTTTCGGTGTGGTACCACATTACTACGTGATCCAAACCAGAAAAGGGCCAGGGTCTGGCCAACAAGAATGCGAAAAATGCGAAAGTACGCGCCAGATGAGGGCAAATACCAGACCTAACCGAGACATTACCGGCATTATCCTCTAAAATATTAATCGCAACCAGATTTAATTGACTGTTTCGGTGTGGCGCCGCATTACTACGTGATCCAAACCAGAAAAAGGCCAGGATCTGGCCAACAAGAATGCGATAAATGCGAAAGTACGCGCCAGATGAGGGCAAATACCAGACCTAACCGAGACATAACCGGCGTTATCCTCTGAAATATTAATCGCAACCAGGTTCAATTGACTGTTTCAGTGTGGTACCACATTACCACGTGATCCAAACCAGAAATGGGTCAGGGTCTGGCCAACAAGTGTGCGAAAAATGCGAAAGTACGAGCCAGATGAGGGCAAATCCCAGACCTAACCCAGACAAAACCGGCGTTATCCCCTAAAATATTAACCGCAACCAGGTATAATTGACTGTTTCGGTGTGGTACCGCATTGCTACGATGATCCAAGCAAGAAAAAACCCAGGATCTGGCCAACAAGGATGCGAAAATGCGAAAGTACGATCCAGATGAGGGCAAATCCCAGACCTACCCGAGACATAACCGGCGTTATCCTCTAAAATATTATTCGCAACCAGGATTAATTGACTGTTTCGGTGTGGTGCCGCATTACTACGTGATACAAACCAGAAAAAGGCCAGGATCTGGCAACCAAGAATGCGAAAAATGCGAAAGTACGAGCCAGATGATTGCATATACCAGAACTATCCCAGACATAACCAGCGTTATCCTCTAAAATACGCATCGGAACATGCTTTTAATGACTGTTTCAGTGTGGTACCACATTACTACCTGATCCAAACCAGAAAAAGCCGAGGGTCGGGCCAACAACAATGCGGAAGACGCGAAAGTATGAGCCAGATGATTGCAAATACCAGAACTAACACAGACATATCCAACGTTATCCTCAAAAATGCTATCGGAACCAGCTTTTATTGACAGTGTGGTACCGCATTACTACGTGATCCAAACCTGAAAGAGGCCAGGATCTGGCCAACAAGTATGCGAAAAACGCGAAAGTACGAGCCAGATGATTGCAAATACCAGAACTCACCCAGACAAAACCAGCGTTATCCTCTAAAATATTATTCGCATTCAGGTTTAATTGACTGTTTCGGTGTGGTACCACATTACTACGTGGCCCAAGCCAGAAAAAGGCCAGGATCTGGCCAACAAGAATGCGAAAAATGCGAAAGTACGCGCCAGATGAGGGCAAATATCAGACCTAACCGAGACATTACCGGCGTTATCCTCTAAAATATTAATCGCAACCAGGTTCAATTGACTGTTTCGGTGTGGAACCACATTACGACGGGATCCAAACCAGAGAAAGGCCAGGATCGGGCCAACAAGGATGAGAAAAATGCGAAAGTATGAGCAAGATGATTGCAAATACCAGAACTAACCCTGACATAACAAGCGTTATCCTCTAAAATACAAATCGGAACATGCTTTTAATGACTGTTACAGTGTGGTAACACATTACTACGTGATCCAAACCAGAAGCATCCCAGGATCGGGCCAACAAGAATGCGAAAAATGCGAAAGTACGAACCAGATGAGGGAAAATCCCAGACCTAACCGAGACGTAACCGGCGTTATCCCCTAAGATATTAATCGCAACCAGGTATAATTGACTGTTTCGGTGTAGAACCGCATTACTACGTGATCCAAACCAGTAAAAACCCAGGATCTGGCCCACAACTATGAGAAAAACGCGAAAGTATGAGCCAGATGATTGCAAATACCAGAACTATCCCAGACATAACCAGCGTTATCCTCTAAAATACTTATCGGAACCAGCTTCTATTGACTGTTTCAGTGTGGTACCACATTACTACGTGATCCAAACCAGAAAAGGGCCAGGGTCTGGCCAACAAGTATGCGAAAAATGCGAAAGTCCGAGCCAGATGAGGGCAAATACCAGACCTAACCGAGACATAACCGGCGTTATCCTCTAAAATATTAATCGCAACCCGGGTCTATTGACTGTTTCGGTGTGGAACCACATTACTACGGGATCCAAACCAGAGAAAACCCAGGATCTGGCCAACAGGTATGCGAAAAATGCGAAAGTATGAGCCAGATGATTGCAAATACCAGAACTAACCCAGACATAACCAGCGTTATCCTCTAAAATATTAAACGCAACCAGGTTTAATTGACTGTTTCAGTGTGGTACCACATTACTACGTGATCCAAACCAGAAAAAGCCCAGGATCTGGCCAACAAGTATGCGAAAAACGTGAAAGTACGAGCCAGATGAGGACAAATCCCAGACCTACCCGAGACATAACCGGCGTTATCCTCCAAAATATTAATCTCAACCAGGTTTAATTGACTGTTTCGTTGTGGAACCACATTACTACGGGATCCAAACCAGACAAAACCCAGGATCTGGCCAACAAGTATGCGAAAAATGCGAAAGTATGAGCCAGATGATTGCAAATACCAGAACTAACCCAGACATAACCGCCGTTATCCCCTAAAATATTAATCGCAACCAGGTTTAATTGACTGTTTCGGTGCGGTACCGCATTACTACGTGATCCAAACCAGAGAAAGGCCAGGATCTGGCCAACAAGGATGAGAAAAATGCGAATATACGATCCAGATGATTACAAATACCAGAACTAACCCTGACATAACCAGCGTTATCCTCTAAAATATTAATCGCAACCAGGTATAATTGACTGTTTCGGTGTGGTGCCGCATTGCTACGATGATCCAAACCAGAAAAAGGCCATGATCTGGCCAACAAGTATGCGAAAAATGCGAAAGTATGAGCCAGATGATTGGAAATACCAGAACTATGCCTGACATAACCAGCGTTATCCTCTAAAATACGAATCGGAACATGCTTCTAATGACTGATTCAGTGTGGTAACACATTACTACGAGATCCAAACCAGAAAAATCCCAGGATCAGGCAAACAAGAATGCGAGAAACGCGAAAGTACGAGCCAGATGATTGCAAATACCAGAACTAACCCAGACATAACCAGCGTTATCCTCTAAAATATTAAACGCAACCAGGGTTAATTGACTGTTTCAGTGTGGTACCACATTACTACGTGATCCAAACCAGAAAAAGGCCAGGATCTGGCCAACAAGGATGAGAAAAACGCGAATGTATGAGCCAGATGATTGCAAATACCAGGACCAACCCAGACATAACCAGCGTTATCCTCTAAAATATTAATCGCAACCAGGTTTAATTGACTGTTTCGGTGTGGTACCGCATTACTACGTGATCCAAACTAGAGAAAGGCCAGGATCTGGCCAACAAGGATGAGAAAAATGCGAATATATGATCCAGATGATTGCAAATACCAGAACTAACCCTGACATAGCCAGCGTTATCCTCTAAAATACGCATCGGAACATGCTTTTAATGACTGTTTCAGTGACATAGCCAGCGTTATCCTCCAAAATATGCATCGGAACATGCTTTTAATGACTGTTTCAGTGTGGTACCACATTACTACGTTATCCAAACCAGAAAAAGCCTAGGATCTGGCCAACAAGTATGCGAAAAATGCGAAAGTATGAGCCAGATGATTGCAAATACCAGAACTAACCCAGACATAACCAGCGTTATCCTCTAAAATATTAATCGCAACCAGGTTTAATTGACTGTTTCGGTGTTGTACCGCATTACTACGTAATCCAAACCAGAAAGAGGCCAGGATCTGGCCAACAAGAATGCGAAAAAAGCGAAAGTACGAGCCAGATGTGGGCAAATCCCAGACCTACCCGAGACATAACCGGCGTTATCCCCTAAAATATTAATCGCAACCAGGTTTAATTGACTGTTTCGGTGTGGTACTGCATTACTACGTGAACCAGACCAGAAAAAGGCCAGGATCTGGCCAACAAGTATGCGAAAAATGCGAAAGTATGAGCCAGATGATTGCAAATACCAGAACTAACCCAGACATAACCAGCGTTATCCTCTAAAATATTAATCGCAACCAGGTTTAATTGACTGTTTCGGTGTTGTACCGCATTACTACGTAATCCAAACCAGAAAGAGGCCAGGATCTGGCCAACAAGAATGCGAAAAAAGCGAAAGTACGAGCCAGATGAGGACAAATCCCAGACCTATCCGAGACATAACCGGCGTTATCCTCCAAAATATTAATCTCAACCAGGTTTAATTGACTGTTTCGTTGTGGAACCACATTACTACGGTATCCAAACCAGACAAAACCCAGGATCTGGCCAACAAGTATGCGAAAAATGCGAAAGTATGAGCCAGATGATTGCAAATACCAGAACTAACCCAGACATAACCGGCGTTATCCCCTAAAATATTAATCGCAACCAGGTTTAATTGACTGTTTCGGTGTGGTACCGCATTACTACGTGATCCAAACCAGAGAAAGGCCAGGGTCTGGCCAACAAGGATGAGAAAAATGCGAAAGTATGAGCCAGATGATTGGAAATACCAGAACTATGCCTGACATAACCAGCGTTATCCTCTAAAATACGAATCGGAACATGCTTCTAATGACTGATTCAGTGTGGTAACACATTACTACGAGATCCAAACCAGAAAAATCCCAGGATCAGGCAAACAAGAATGCGAGAAACGCGAAAGTACGAGCCAGATGATTGCAAATACCAGAACTAACCCAGACATAACCAGCGTTATCCTCTAAAATATTAAACGCAACCAGGTTTAATTGACTGTTTCAGTGTGGTACCACATTACTACGTGATCCAAACCAGAAAAAGGCCAGGATCTGGCCAACAAGGATGAGAAAAACGCGAATGTATGAGCCAGATGATTGCAAATACCAGGACCAACCCAGACATAACCAGCGTTATCCTCTAAAATATTAATCGCAACCAGGTTTAATTGACTGTTTCGGTGTGGTACCGCATTACTACGTGATCCAAACTAGAGAAAGGCCAGGATCTGGCCAACAAGGATGAGAAAAATGCGAATATATGATCCAGATGATTGCAAATACCAGAACTAACCCTGACATAGCCAGCGTTATCCTCTAAAATACGCATCGGAACATGCTTTTAATGACTGTTTCAGTGACATAGCCAGCGTTATCCTCCAAAATACGCATCGGAACATGCTTTTAATGACTGTTTCAGTGTGGTACCACATTACTACGTTATCCAAACCAGAAAAAGCCTAGGATCTGGCCAACAAGTATGCGAAAAATGCGAAAGTATGAGCCAGATGATTGCAAATACCAGAACTAACCCAGACATAACCGGCGTTATCCCCTAAAATATTAATCGCAACCAGGTTTAATTGACTGTTTCGGTGTGGTACTGCATTACTACGTGAACCAGACCAGAAAAAGGCCAGGATCTGGCCAACAAGTATGCGAAAAATGCGAAAGTATGAGCCAGATGATTGCAAATACCAGAACTAACCCAGACATAACCAGCGTTATCCTCTAAAATATTAATCGCAACCAGGTTTAATTGACTGTTTCGGTGTTGTACCGCATTACTACGTAATCCAAACCAGAAAGAGGCCAGGATCTGGCCAACAAGAATGCGAAAAAAGCGAAAGTACGAGCCAGATGTGGGCAAATCCCAGACCTACCCGAGACATAACCGGCGTTATCCTCTAAAATAGTAATCGCAACCAGGTTTAATTGACTGTTTCAGTGTGGTACCACATTACTACCTGATCGAAACCAGAAAAAGCCCAGGATCTGGCCAACAAGTATGCGAAAAACGTGAAAGTACGAGCCAGATGAGGACAAATCCCAGACCTATCCGAGACATAACCGGCGTTATCCTCCAAAATATTAATCTCAACCAGGTTTAATTGACTGTTTCGTTGTGGAACCACATTACTACGGTATCCAAACCAGACAAAACCCAGGATCTGGCCAACAAGTATGCGAAAAATGCGAAAGTATGAGCCAGATGATTGCAAATACCAGAACTAACCCAGACATAACCGGCGTTATCCCCTAAAATATTAATCGCAACCAGGTTTAATTGACTGTTTCGGTGTGGTACCGCATTACTACGTGATCCAAACCAGAGAAAGGCCAGGGTCTGGCCAACAAGGATGAGAAAAATGCGAAAGCATGAGCCAGATGTGGGCAAATCCCAGACCTACCCGAGACATAACCGGCGTTATCCTCTAAAATAGTAATCGCAACCAGGTTCAGTTGACTGTTTCAGTGTGGTACCACATTACTACGTGATCGAAACCAGAAAAAGCCCAGGATCTGGCCAACAAGTATGCGAAAAATGCGAAAGTATGAGCCAGATGATTGCAAATACCAGAACTAACCCTGACATAACCAGGGTTATCCTCTAAAATACTTATCGGAACCAGCTTCTATTGACTGTTTCAGTGTGGTACCACATTACCACGTGATCCAAACCAGAAAAAGCCTAGGATCGGGCCAACAAGAATGCGAAAAATGCGAAAGTACGAGCCAGATGAGGGAAAATCCCAGACCTAACCGAGACGTAACCGGCGCTATTCCCTAAAATATTAATCGCAACCAGGTATAATTGACTGTTTCGGTGTGGTACCGCATTGCTACGATGATCCAAACCAGAAAAAGGCCAGGATCTGTCCAACAAGTATGCGAAAAATGAGAAAGTCCGAGCCAGATGAGGGCAAATACCAGACCTATCCGAGACATAACCGGCGTTATCCTCTAAAATAATAATCGCAACCAGGTTCAGTTGACTGTTTCGGTGTGGAACCACATTACTACGTGTTCCAAACCAGAAAAAGGCCAGGATCTGGCCAACAAGTATGCGAAAAATGCGAAAGTACGAGCCAGATGAGGGCAAATACCAGACCTAGCCCAGACATAACCGGCGTTATCCGCTAAAATATTAATCGCAACCAGGTTTAATTGACTGTTTCGTTGTGGAACCGCATTACTACGTGATCCAAACCAGAAAAAACCCAGGATCTGGCCAACAACTATGAGAAAAACGCGAAAGTATGAGCCAGATGATTGCAAATACCAGAACTATCCCAGACATAACCACCGTTATCCTCTAAAATACTTATCGGAACCAGCTTCTATTGACTGTTTCAGTGTGGTACCACATTACCACGTGATCCAAACCAGAAATGGGTCAGGGTCTGGCCAACAAGTATGCGAAAAATGCGAAAGTCCGAGCCAGATGAGGGCAAATACCAGACCTAACCGAGACATAACCGGCGTTATCCTCTAAAATATTAATCGCAACCAGATTCAATTGACTGTTTCGGTGTGGAACCACATTACTACGGGATCCAAACCAGAAAAAACCCAGGATCTGGCCGACAACTATGAGAAAAACGCGAAAGTATGAGCCAGATGATTGCAAATACCAGAACTATCCCAGACATAACCAGCGTTATCCTCTAAAATACTTATCGGAACCAGCTTCTATTGACTGTTTCAGTGTGGTACCACATTACTACGTGATCCAAACCAGAAAAGGGCCAGGGTCTGGCCAACAAGTATGCGAAAAATGCGAAAGTCCGAGCCATATGAGGGCAAATACCAGACCTAACCCAGACATAACCGGCGTTATCCTCTAAAATATTAATAGCAACCAGGTTTAATTGACTGTTTCGGTGTGGTACCACATTACTACGTGATCCAAACCAGAAAAAGGCCAGGATCTGGCCAACAAGAATGCGAAAAACGCGAATGTATGAGCCAGATGATTGCAAATACCAGAACTAACTCAGATATAACCAGCGTTATCCTCTAAGATACTGATCGGAACCAGATTCTATTGACTGTTTCAGTGTGGTACCACATTGCTACGTGATCCAAACCAGAAAAAGGCCAGGATCTGGCTAACAAGTATGCGAAACATGCGAAAGTACGAGCCAGATGAGGGCAAACACCAGACCTAACCCAGACGTAACCGGCGTTATCCGCTAAAATATTAATCGCAACCAGGTTTAATTGACTGTTTCGTTGTGGAACCCCATTACTGCGGGATCCATACCAGAAAAAACCCAGGATCTGGCCAACAAGTATGCGAAAAATGCGAAAGTACGATCCAGATGAGGGCAAATCCCAGACCTAACCGAGACATAACCGGCGCTATCCTCTAAAATATTAATCGCAACCAGGTATAATTGACTGTTTCGGTGTGGTACCGCATTGCTACGATGATCCAAACCAGAAAGAGGCCAGGATCTGGCTGACAAGTATGCGAAAAATGCGAAAGTACGAGCCTGATGAGGGAAAATCCCAGACCTAACCGAGACGTAACCGGCGTTATCCTCTAAAATATTAATCGCAACCGGGTTTAATTGACTGTTTCGGTATGGAAACACATTACTACGGGATCCAAACCAGAAAAAACCCAGGATCTGGCCAACAACTATAAGAAAAACGCGAAAGTATGAGCCAGATGATTGCAAATACCAGAACTATCCCAGGCATAACCAGCGTTATCCTCTAAAATATTATTCGCTACCAGGTTTAATTGACTGTTTCGGTGTGGTACCACATTACTACGTGGTCCAAGCCAGAAAAAGGCCAGGATCTGGCCAACAAGAATGCGAAAAATGCGAAAGTACGCGCCAGCTGAGGGCAAATACCAGACCTAACCGAGACATTACCGGCATTATCCTCTAAAATATTAATCGCAACCAGATTTAATTGACTGTTTCGGTGTGGTGCCGCATTACTACGTGATCCAAACCAGAAAAAGGCCAGGATCTGGCCAACAAGTATGCGAAAAATGCGAAAGTACGAGCCAGATGAGGGCAAATACCAGACCTAACCCGGACATAACCGGCGTTATCCGCTAAAATATTAATCGCAACCAGGTTTAATTGATAGTTTCGTTGTGGAACCGCATTACTACGGGATCCAAACCAGAAAAAAACCCATGACCTGGCCAACAACTATGAGAAAAGGCAAAAGTATGAGCCAGATGATTGCAAATACCAGAACTATCCCAGACATAACCAGCGTTATCCTCTAAAATATTATTCGCAACCAGGTTTAATTGACTGTTTCAGTCTGGTGCCACTTTACTACGTGGTCCAAGACAGAAGAAGGCCAGGATCTGGCCTACAAGTATGCGAAAAATGCGAAGGTCCGAGCCAGATGAGGGCAAATACCAGACCTAACCCGGACATAACCGGCGTTATCCTCTAAAATATTATTCGCAACCAGGTTTAATTGACTGTTTCGGTGTGGTACCACATTACTACGTGGTCCAAGCCAGAAAAAGGCCAGGGTCTGGCCAACAAGAATGCGAAAAATGCGAAAGTACGCGCCAGATGAGGGCAAATACCAGACCTAACCGAGACATTACCGGCATTATCCTCTAAAATATTAATCGCAACCAGATTTAATTGACTGTTTCGGTGTGGCGCCGCATTACTACGTGATCCAAACCAGAAAAAACCCAGGATCTGGCCAACAACTATGTGAAAAACGCGAAAGTATGAGCCAGATGATTGCAAATACCAGACCTAACCCGGACATAACCGGCGTTATCCGCTAAAATATTAATCGCAACCAGGTTTAATTGACTGTTTCGGTGTGGTACCACATTACTACGTGGTCCAAGCCAGAAAAAGGCCAGGGTCTGGCCAACAAGAATGCGATAAATGCGAAAGTACGCGCCAGATGAGGGCAAATACCAGACCTAACCGAGACATTACCGGCATTATCCTCTAAAATATTAATCGCAACCAGATTTAATTGACTGTTTCGGTGTGGTACCGCATTACTACGTGATGCAAACCAGAAAAGGGCCAGGGTCTGGCCAATAAGTATGCGAAAAATGCGAAAGTCCGAGCCAGATGAGGGCAAATACCAGACCTAACCGAGACATAACCGGCGTTATCCTCTAAAATATTAATCGCAACCAGGTTCAATTGACTGTTTCTGTGTGGAACCACATTACTACGGGATCCAAACCAGAAAAAGGCCATGATCTCGCCAACAAGTATGCGAAAAATGCGAAAGTATGAGCCAGATGATTGCAAATACCAGAACTATGCCTGAAATAACCACCGTTATCCTCTAAAATACGAATCGGAACATGCTTTTAATGACTGTCTCAGTGTGGTAACACATTACTACGAGATCCAAACCAGAAAAATCCCAGGATCGGGCCAACAAGAATGCGAAAAAAGCGAAAGTACGAGCTAGATGTGGGCAAATCCCAGACCTACCCGAGACATAACCGGCGCTATCCTCTAAAATATTAATCGCAACCAGGTTCAATTGACTGTTTCGGTGTGGAACCACATTACTACGGGATCCAAACCAGAAAAAGGCCATGATCTGGCCAACAAGTATGCGAAAAACGCGAAAGCATGTGCCAGATGAGGGCTAATCCCAGACCTAACCGAGACATAATCGGCGTTATCCTCTAAAATAATAATCGCAACCAGGTATAATTGACTGTTTCAGTGTGGTACCACATTACTACGTGATCCAAACCAGAAAAGGGCCAGGGTCTGGCCAACAAGTATGCGAAAAATGCGAAAGTACGAGCCAGATGAGGGCAAATCCCAGACCTAACCGAGACATAACCGGCGGTATCCTCTAAAATATTAATCGCAACCAGGTTTATTTGACTGTTTCGGTGTGGTAACGCATTACTACGTGATCCAAACCAGATAAAGCCCAGGATCTGGCCAACAAGTATGAGAAAAATGCGAAAGTTCGAGCCAGATGAGGGCAAATCCCAGACCTAACCCAGACAAAACCGGCGTTATCCCCTAAAATATTAACCGCAACCAGGTATAATTGACTGTTTCGGTGTGGTACCGCATTGCTACGATGATCCAAGCAAGAAAAAACCCAGGATCTGGCCAACAAGTATGCGAAGATGCGAAAGTACGATCCAGATGAGGGCAAATACCAGAACTAACCCAGACAGAACCAGCGTTATCCTCTAAAATACAAATCGGAACCAGCTTCTATTGACTGTTTCGGTGTGGTACCACATTACTACGTGATCCAAACCAGAAAAAGGCCAGGATCTGGCCAACAAGTATGCGAAAAGTGCGAAAGTACGAGGCAGTTCAGGGCAAATCCCAGACATAACCGTGACATAACCGGCCTTATCCTGTAAAATATTTATAGCAACCAGGTTTAATTGACTGGTTCGGTGTGGTACCGCATTACTACGTGATCCAAACCTGAAAGAGGCCAGGATCTGGCCAACAAGTATGCGAAAAACGCGAAAGTACGAGCCAGATGATTGCAAATACCAGAACTCACCCAGACATAACCAGCGCTATCCTCTAAAATACTAATCTGAACCAGGTTTAATTGACTGTTTCAGTGTGGTACCACATTACTACGTGATCCAAACCAGAAAAAGTCCAGGATCTGGCCAACAAGTATGCGAAACCCGTGAAAGTATGTGCCAGATGATAGCAAATACCAGAACTAACCCAGACATAACCAGCGTTATCCTCTAAAATACTAATCGGAACCAGCTTCTATTGACTGTTTCAGTGTGGTACAACATTTCTACGTGATCCAAACCAGAAAAAGGCCAGGATCTGGCCAACAAGTATGCGAAAAACGCGAAAGTACGAGCCAGATGAGGACAAATCCCAGACCTACCCGAGACATAACCAGCGTTATCCTCTAAAATGCAAATCGGAGCCAGCTTCTATTGACTGTTTCAGTGTGGTACCACATTACTACGTGATCCAAACCAGAAAAAGGCCAGGATCTGGCCAACAAGTATGCGAAAAACGCGAAAGTACGAGCCAGATAAGGACAAATCCCAGACCTACCCGAGACATAACCGGCGTTATCCTCTAAAATATTAATCGCAACCAGTTTAATTGACTGTTTCGGTGTGGAACCTCATTACTACGGGATCCAAAACAGAAAAAACCCAGGATCTGGTCTACAAGTATGCGAAAAACGCGAAAGTATGAGCCAGATGATTGCAAATACCAGAACTAACCCAGACATAACCAGCGTTATCCTCTAAAATTCTTATCGGAACCAGCTTCTATTGATCGTTTCAGTGTGGTACCACATTACTACGTTATCCAAACGAGAAAAGGGCCAGGGTCTGGCCAACAAGTGTGCGAAAAACGCGAAAGTATGAGCCAGATGATTTCAAATACCAGAACTAACACAGACATAACCAGCGTTATCCTCTAAAATACTAATCGGAACCAGCTTTTATTGACAGTTTCAGTGTGGTACCACATTACTACGTGGTCCAAGCCAGAAAAGGGCCAGGATCTGGCCAACAACTATGCGAAAAATGCGGAAGTACGAGCCAGATGAGGGCAAATACCATACCTAACCGAGACATTACCGGCTTTATCCTCTAAAATATTAATCGCAACCAGATTTAATTGACTGTTTCGGTGTGGTAACGCATTACTACGTGATCCGAACCTGAAAGAGGCCAGGATCTGGCCAACAAGTATGCGAAAAATGCGAAAGTATGAGCCAGATGATTGCAAATACCGGAACTAACCCAGACATAACCAGCGTTATCCTCTAAAATATTAATCGCAACCAGGTTTAATTGACTGTTTCGGTGTGGTGCTGCATTACTACGTGATCCAAAACAGAAAAAGGCCAGGGTCTGGCCACCAAGAATGCGAAAAATGCGAAAGTACGAGCCAGATGATTGCAAATACCAGAACTATCCCAGACATAACCAGCGTTATCCTCTAAAATACAAATCGGAACCAGCTTCTATTGACTGTTTCAGTGTGGTACCACATTACTACGTGATCCAAACCTGAAAAAGGCCAGGATCTGGCCAACAAGTATGCGAAAAACGCGAAAGTACGTGCCAGATAAGGACAAATCCCAGACCTACCCGAGACATAACCGGCGTTATCCTCTAAAATATTAATCGCAATCAGTTTAATTGACTGTTTCGGTGTGGAAACTCATTACTACGGGATCCAAAGCAGAAAAAACCCAGGATCTGGTCAACAAGTATGCGAAAAACGCGAAAGTATGAGCGAGATGATTTCAAATACCAGAACTAACACAGGCATAACCCGCGTTATCCTCTAAAGTATTATTCGGAACCAGCTTCTATTGACTGTTTCAGTGTGGTACCACATTACTACGTGATCCAAACCAGAAAAAGCCCAGGATCTGGCCAACAAGTATGCGAAAAACGCGAATATATGAGCCATCTCATGATTGCAAATACCAGAACTAACCCTGACATAACCAGCGTTATCCTCTAAAATACGCATCGGAACATGCTTTTAATGACTGTTTCAGTGTGGTACCATATTACTACGTGATCCAAACCAGAAAAAGCCCAGGATCGGGCCAACAAGAATGCGAAAAATGCGAAAGTACGAGCCTGATGAGGGAAAATCCCAGACCTAACCGAGACGTAACCGGCGTTATCCCCTAAAATATTAATCGCAACCAGGTATAATTGACTGTTTCGGTGTGGTACCGCATTGCTACGATGATCCAAACCAGAAAGAGGCCAGGATCTGGCCAACAAGTATGCGAAAAATGCGAAAGTATGAGCCAGATGATTGCAAATACCAGAACTAACCCTGACATAACCAGCGTTATCCTCTAAAATACGAATCGGAACAAGCTTTTAATGACTGTTTCAGTGTGGTACCACATTACTACGTGATCCAAACCAGGAAAAGCCCAGGATCGGGCCAACACGAATGCGCAAAATGCGAAAGTATGAGCCAGATGATTGCAAATACCAGAACTAACCCAGACATAACCAGCGTTATCCTCTAAAATATTAATCGCAACCAGGTTTAATTGACTGTTTCGGTGTGGAACCACATTACTACGGGATCCAAACCAGAAAAAACCCAGGATCTGGCCAACAAGTATGCGAAAAACGCGAAAGTATAAGCCAGATGATTGCAAATACCAGAACTAACCCAGGCATAACCAGCGGTATCCTCTAGAATACTAAGCGGAACCAGCTTCTATTGACTGTTTCAGTGTGGTACCACATTACTACGTGATCCAAACCAAAAAAAGGCCAGGATCTGGCCTACAAGTATGCGCAAAATGCGAAAGTACGAGCCAGATGAGGGCAAATCCCAGACCAAACCGAGACATAACCGGCGTTATCCTCTAAAATATTAATCGCAACCAGGTTTAATTGACTGTTTCGGTGTGGAACCACAATACGACGGGATCCAATCTACAAAAAACCCAAGACCTGGCCAACAAGTATGCGAAAAATGCGAAAGTATGAGCCAGATGAGGGCAAATACCAGACCTAACCCAGACATAACCGGCGTTATCCTCTAAAATATTAATCGGACCCAGGTTTAATTGACTGTTTCGGTGTGGAACCACAATACGACGGGATCCAATCTACAAAAAACCCAAGACCTGGCCAACAAGTATGCGAAAAATGCGAAAGTATGAGCCAGATGAGGGCAAATACCAGACCTAACCCAGACATAACCGGCGTTATCCTCTAAAATATTAATCGGACCCAGGTTTAATTGACTGTTTCGGTGTGGAACCACATTACTACGGGATCCAAACCAGAAAAAACCCAGGATCTGGCCAACAACTATGAGAAAAACGCGAAAGTATGAGCCAGATGATTGCAAATACCAGAACTAACCCAGACAAAACCAGCGTTATCCTCTAAAATACTCATCGGAACCAGCTTCTATTGACTGTTTCAGTGTGGTACCACATTACTACGTGATCCAAACCAGAAAAGGGCCAGGGTCTAGCCAACAAGTGTGCGAAAAACGCGTAAGTATGAGCCAGATGATTGCAAATACCAGAACTAACACAGACATAACCAGCGTTATCCCCTAAAATACTAATCGGAACCTGCTTTTATTGACTGTTTCAGTGTGGTACCACATTACTACGGGATCCAAATCAGAAAAAGCCCAGGATCTTGCCAACAAGAATGCGAAAAATGCGAAAGTACGAGCCAGATGGGGGCAAATCCCAGACCTAACCGAGACATAACCAGCGTTATCCGCTAAAATATTTATATCAACCAGGTTTAATTGACTGTTTCGATGTGGTACCGCATTACTACGTGATTCAAACCAGAAAAGGGCCAGGGTCTGGCCAACAAGTGTGCGAAAAACGCGTAAGTATGAGCCAGATGATTGCAAATACCAGAACTAACACAGACATAACCAGCGTTATCCCCTAAAATACTAATCGGAACCTGCTTTTATTGACTGTTTCAGTGTGGTACCACATTACTACGGGATCCAAATCAGAAAAAGCCCAGGATCTGGCCAACAAGAATGCGAAAAATGCGAAAGTACGAGCCAGATGGGGGCAAATCCCAGATCTAACCGAGACATGACCAGCGTTATCCTCTAAAATACTGATCGGAACCAGCTTCTATTGACTGTTTCGGTGTGGAACCACATTACTACGTGATCCAAACCAGAAAAAGGCCAGGATCTGGCCAACAAGTATGCGAAAAACGTGATAGTACGAGCCAGATGAGGACAAATCCCAGACCTACCCGAGACATAACCGGCGTTATCCTCTAAAATATTAAACGCAACCAGTTTAATTGAGTGTTCCGGTGTGGAACCTCATTACTACGGGATACAAAACAGAAAAAGCACAGGATCTGGCCAACTAGTATGCGAAAAACGCGGAAGTATGTGCCAGATGATAGCAAATACCAGAACTAACCCAGTCATAACCAGCGTTATCCTCTAAAATACTTATAGGAACCAGCTTCTATTCACTGTTTCAGTGTGGTACCACATTGCTACGTGATCCAAGCCAGAAATGGGCCAGGGTCTGGCCAACAAGTATGCGAAAAATGGGAATGTCCGAGCCAGATGAGGGCAAATACCAGACCTAACCGAGACAAAACCGGCGTTATCCTCTAAAATATTAATCGCAACCAGGTTCAATTGACTGTTTCTGTGTGGAACCACATTACTACGGGATCCAAACCAGAAAAAACCCAGGATCTGGCCAACAACTATGAGAAAAACGCAAAAGTACGAGCCAGATGTGGGCAAATCCCAGACCTAACCGAGACATAACCAGCGTTATCCTCTAAAATATTAATCGCAACCAGGTTTAATTGACTGTTTCGGTGTGGTACCGCATTACTACGTGATCCAAACCAGAGAAAGGCCAGGATCTGGCCAACAAGGATGAGAAAAATGCGAATATATGATCCAGATGAGGGCAAATCCCAGGAAAAACCGAGACATAACCGGCGTTATCCTCTAAAATATTAATCGCAAGCAGGTTTAATTGACTGTTTCGGTGTGGTGACGCATTACTACGTGATCCAAACCAGAAAAAGGCCAGGATCTGGCCAACCAGTATGCGAAAAATGCGAAAGTACGAGCCAGATGAGGGAAAATCCCAGACCTAACCCAGACATAACCGGCGTTATCCTCTAAAATGTTATTCGCAACCAGGTTTAATTGACTGTTTGAGTCTGGTGCAACTTTACTACGTGATCCAAACCAGAGAAAGGCCAGGATCTGGCCAACAAGGATGAGAAAAATGCGAATATATGATCCAGATGATTGCAAATACCAGAACTAACCCTGACATAACCAGCGTTATCCTCTAAAATAATAATCGCAACCAGGTTTAATTGACTGTTTCGGTGTGGTGCCGCATTACTACGTGATCCAAACCAGAAAAAGGCCAGGGTCTGGCCACCAAGAATGCGAAAAATGCGAAAGTACGAGCCAGATAATTGCAAATACCAGAACTATCCCAGACATAACCAGCGTTATCCTCTAAAATACAAATCGGAACCAGCTTCTATTGACTGTTTCAGTGTGGTACCACATTACTACGTGATCCAAACCAGAATAAGGCCAGGATCTGGCCAACAAGTATGCGAAAAACGCAAAAGTACGAGCCAGATGAGGGCAAATACCAGACCTAACCGAGACATAACTGGCGTTATCCTCGAAAATATTAATCGCAACCAGGTTCAGTTGACTGTTTCGGTGTGGAACCACATTACTACGGGATCCAAACCAGAAAAAACCCAGTATCTGGCCAACAACTATGAGAAAAACGCGAAAGTATGAGCCAGATGATTGCAAATACCAGAACTAACCCAGACAAAACCAGCGTTATCCTCTAAAATACTTATCGGAACCAGCTTCTATTGACTGTTTCAGTGTGGTACCACATTACTACGTGATCCAAACCAGAAAAGGGCCAGGGTCTGGCCAACAAGTGTGCGAAAAACGCGTAAGTATGAGCCAGATGATTGCAAATACCAGAACTAACACAGACATAGCCAGCGTTATCCCCTAAAATACTAATCGGAACCTGCTTTTATTGACTGTTTCAGTGTGGTACCACATTACTACGGGATCCAAATCAGAAAAAGCCCAGGATCTTGCCAACAAGAATGCGAAAAATGCGAAAGTACGAGCCAGATGGGGGCAAATCCCAGACCTAACCGAGACATAACCAGCGTTATCCGCTAAAATATTAATATCAACCAGGTTTAATTGACTGTTTCGATGTGGTACCGCATTACTACGTGATTCAAACCAGAAAAGGGCCAGGGTCTGGCCAACAAGTGTGCGAAAAACGCGTAAGTATGAGCCAGATGATTGCAAATACCAGAACTAACACAGACATAACCAGCGTTATCCCCTAAAATACTAATCGGAACCTGCTTTTATTGACTGTTTCAGTGTGGTACCACATTACTACGGGATCCAAATCAGAAAAAGCCCAGGATCTGGCCAACAAGAATGCGAAAAATGCGAAAGTACGAGCCAGATGGGGGCAAATCCCAGACCTAACCGAGACATGACCAGCGTTATCCTCTAAAATACTGATCGGAACCAGCTTCTATTGACTGTTTCGGTGTGGAACCACATTACTACGTGATCCAAACCAGAAAAAGGCCAGGATCTGGCCAACAAGTATGCGAAAAACGTGATAGTACGAGTCAGATGAGGACAAATCCCAGACCTACCCGAGACATAACCGGCGTTATCCTTTAAAATATTAATCTCAACCAGGTTTAATTGACCGTTTCTTTGTGGAACCACATTACTACGTGATCCAAACCCGAAAAGGGCCAGAATCTGGCCAACAAGTATGCGAAAAATGCGAAAGTACGAGCCAGATGAGGGAAAATCCCAGACCTAACCCAGACATAACCGGCGTTATCCTCTAAAATGTTATTCGCAACCAGGTTTAATTGACTGTTTGAGTCTGGTGCAACTTTACTACGTGATCCAAACCAGAAAAAGCCCAGGATCTGGTCAACAAGTATGCGAAAAATGCGAAAGTATGAGCTAGATGTGGGCAAATCCCAGACCTAACCGAGACATAACCAGCGTTATCCTCTAAAATATTAATCGCAACCAGGTTTAATTGACTGTTTCGGTGTGGTACCGCATTACTACGTGATCCAAACCAGAGAAAGGCCAGGATCTGGCCAACAAGGATGAGAAAAATGCGAATATATGATCCAGATGAGGGCAAATCCCAGGAAAAACCGAGACATAACCGGCGTTATCCTCTAAAATATTAATCGCAAGCAGGTTTAATTGACTGTTTCGGTGTGGTGACGCATTACTACGTGATCCAAACCAGAAAAAGGCCAGGATCTGGCCAACCAGTATGCGAAAAATGCGAAAGTACGAGCCAGATGATGACAAATCCCAGACCTACCCGAGACATAACCGGCGTTATCCTTTAAAATATTAATCTCAACCAGGTTTAATTGACCGTTTCTTTGTGGAACCACATTACTACGTGATCCAAACCCGAAAAGGGCCAGAATCTGGCCAACAAGTATGCGAAAAATGCGAAAGTACGAGCCAGATGAGGGAAAATCCCAGACCTAACCCAGACATAACCGGCGTTATCCTCTAAAATGTTATTCGCAACCAGGTTTAATTGACTGTTTGAGTCTGGTGCAACTTTACTACGTGATCCAAACCAGAAAAAGCCCAGGATCTGGTCAACAAGTATGCGAAAAATGCGAAAGTATGAGCCAGATGATTGCAAATACCAGAACTAACCCAGACATAACCGGCGTTATCCCGTAAAATATATATCGCAACCAGGTTTAATTGACTGTTTCGGTGTGGTACCGCATTACTACGTGATCCAAACCAGAGAAAGGCCAGGATCTGGCCAACAAGGATGAGAAAAATGCGAATATATGATCCAGATGATTGCAAATACCAGAACTAACCCTGACATAACCAGCGTTATCCTCTAAAATATTAATCGCAACCAGGTTTAATTGACTGTTTCGGTGTGGTGCCGCATTACTACGTGATCCAAACCAGAAAAAGGCCAGGGTCTGGCCACCAAGAATGCGAAAAATGCGAAAGTACGAGCCAGATGATTGCAAATACCAGAACTATCCCAGACATAACCAGCGTTATCCTCTAAAATACAAATCGGAACCAGCTTCTATTGACTGTTTCAGTGTGGTACCACATTACTACGTGATCCAAACCAGAAAAAGGCCAGGATCTGGCCAACAAGTATGCGAAAAACGCGAAAGTACGAGCCAGATAAGGACAAATCCCAGACCTACCCGAGACATAACCGGCGTTATCCTCTAAAATATTAATCGCAATCAGTTTAATTGACTGTTTCGGTTTGGAAACTCATTACTACGGGATCCAAAGCAGAAAAAACCCAGGATCTGGTCAACAAGTATGCGAAAAACGCGAAAGTATGAGCCAGATGATTGCAAATACCAGAACTAACACAGACATAACCAGCGTTATCCCCTAAAATACTAATCGGAACCTGCTTTTATTGACTGTTTCAGTGTGGTACCACATTACTACGGGATCCAAATCAGAAAAAGCCCAGGATCTTGCCAACAAGAATGCGAAAAATGCGAAAGTACGAGCCAGATGGGGGCAAATCCCAGACCTAACCGAGACATAACCAGCGTTATCCGCTAAAATATTAATATCAACCAGGTTTAATTGACTGTTTCGATGTGGTACCGCATTACTACGTGATTCAAACCAGAAAAGGGCCAGGGTCTGGCCAACAAGTGTGCGAAAAACGCGTAAGTATGAGCCAGATGATTGCAAATACCAGAACTAACACAGACATAACCAGCGTTATCCCCTAAAATACTAATCGGAACCTGCTTTTATTGACTGTTTCAGTGTGGTACCACATTACTACGGGATCCAAATCAGAAAAAGCCCAGGATCTGGCCAACAAGAATGCGAAAAATGCGAAAGTACGAGCCAGATGGGGGCAAATCCCAGACCTAACCGAGACATGACCAGCGTTATCCTCTAAAATACTGATCGGAACCAGCTTCTATTGACTGTTTCGGTGTGGAACCACATTACTACGTGATCCAAACCAGAAAAAGCCCAGGATCTGGCCAACAACTATGAGAAAAACGCAAAAGTACGAGCCAGATGTGGGCAAATCCCAGACCTAACCGAGACATAACCAGCGTTATCCTCTAAAATATTAATCGCAACCAGGTTTAATTGACTGTTTCGGTGTGGTACCGCATTACTACGTGATCCAAACCAGAGAAAACCCAGGATCTGGCCAACAACTATGAGAAAAACGCAAAAGTACGAGCCAGATGTGGGCAAATCCCAGACCTAACCGAGACATAACCAGCGTTATCCTCTAAAATATTAATCGCAACCAGGTTTAATTGACTGTTTCGATGTGGTACCGCATTACTACGTGATTCAAACCAGAAAAGGGCCAGGGTCTGGTCAACAAGTATGCGAAAAACGCGAAAGTATGAGCCAGATGATTTCAAATACCAGAACTAACACAGGCATAACCCGCGTTATCCTCTAAAGTATTATTCGGAACCAGCTTCTGTTGACTGTTTCAGTGTGGTACCACATTTCTACGTGATCCAAACCAGAAAAAGCCCAGGATCTGGCCAACAAGTATGCGAAAAACGCGAATATATGAGCCAGATGATTGCAAATACCAGAACTAACCCTGACATAACCAGCGTTATCCTCTAAAATACGAATCGGAACATGCTTTTAATGACTGTTTCAGTGTGGTACCACATTACTACGTGATCCAAACCAGGAAAAGCCCAGGATCGGGCCAACAAGAATGCGCAAAATGCGAAAGTATGAGCCAGATGATTGCAAATACCAGAACTAACACAGACATAACCAGCGTTATCCTCTAAAATATTAATCGCAACCAGGTTTACTTGGCAGCTTCAGTGTGGTACCACATTACTACGTGATCCAAACCAGAAAAAGCCGAGGATCTTGCCAACAAGTATGCGAATAACGCGAAAGTATGTGCCAGATGATTGCAAATACCAGAACTAACACAGACATAACCAGCGTTATCCTCTAAAATACTAATCGGAACCAGCTTTTATTGACTGTTTCAGTGTGGTACCACATTACTACGTGATCCAAACCAGAAAAAGCCCAGGATCTGGCCAACAAGTATGCGAAAAACGCGAATATATGAGCCAGATGATTGCAAATACCAGAACTAACCCTGACATAACCAGCGTTATCCTCTAAAATACGAATCGGAACATGCTTTTAATGACTGTTTCAGTGTGGTACCACATTACTACGTGATCCAAACCAGGAAAAGCCCAGGATCGGGCCAACAAGAATGCGCAAAATGCGAAAGTATGAGCCAGATGATTGCAAATACCAGAACTAACCCTGACATTACCAGCGTTATCCTCTAAAATACGAATCGGAACATGCTTTTAATGACTGTTTCAGTGTGGTACCACATTACTACGTGATCCAAACCAGGAATAGCCCAGGATCGGGCCAACAAGAATGCGCAAAATGCGAAAGTATGAGCCAGATGATTGCAAATACCAGAACTAACCCTGACATAACCAGCGTTATCCTCTAAAATACGAATCGGAACAAGCTTTTAATGACTGTTTCAGTATGGTACCACATTACTACGTGATCCAAACCAGGAAAAGCCCAGGATCGGGCCAACACGAATGCGCAAAATGCGAAAGTATGAGCCAGATGATTGCAAATGCCAGAACTCACCCAGACATAACCAGCGTTATCCTCTAAAATATTAATCGCAACCAGGTTTAATTGACTGTTTCGGTGTGGCACTGCATTACTACGTGATCCAGACCAGAAAAAGGCCAGGATCTGGCCTACAGGTATGCGCAAAATGCGAAAGTACGAGCCAGATGAGGGCAAATCCCAGACCAAACCGAGACATAACCGGCGTTATCCTCTAAAATATTAATCGCAACCAGGTTTAATTTACTGTTTCGGTGTGGTACCGCATTACTACGTGATCCAAACCAGAAAAAGGCCAGGATCTGGCCAACAAGTATGCGAAAAATGCGAAAGTATGAGCCAGATGATTGCAAATTCCAGAACTTACCCTGACATAACCAGCGTTATCCTCTAGAATACGAATCGGAACATGCTTTTAATGACTGTTTCAGTGTTGTAACACATTACTACGTGATCCAAACCAGAAAAATCCCAGGATCGGGCCAACAAGAATGCGAGAAACGCGAAAGTACGAGCCAGATGAGGGAAAATCCCAGACCTAACCGAGACGTAACCGGCGTTATCCCCTAAAATATTAATCGCAACCAGGTTTAATTGACTGTTTCGGTGTGGAACCACATTACTACGGGATCCAAACCAGAAAAAACCCAGGATCTGGCCAACAAGTATGCGAAAAACGCGAAAGTATAAGCCAGATGATTGCAAATACCAGAACTAACCCAGGCATAACCAGCGTTATCCTCTAGAATACTAAGCGGAACCAGCTTCTATTGACTGTTTCAGTGTGGTACCACATTACTACGTGATCCAAACCAAAAAAAGGCCAGGATCTGGCAAGCAAGTATGCGAAAAACGCGAAAGTACGAGCCAGATGAGGACAAATCCGAGACCTACCCGAGACGTAACCGGTGTTATCCTCTAAAATATTAATCGCAACCAGTTTAATTAACTGTTTCGGTGTGGAACCTCATAACTACGGGATCCAAAACTGAAAAAACCCAGGATCTGGGTAACAAGTATGCGAAAAACGCGAAAGTATGAGCTAGATGATTGCAAATACCAGAACAATCCCAGGCATAACCAGCGTTATCCTCTAAAATACTAAGCGGAACCAGCTTTTATTGACAGTGTGGTACCACATTACTACGTGATCCAAACCAGAAAAAGCCCAGGATCTGGCCAACAAGTAAGCGAAATATGCGAAAGTACGAGCGACATGAGGGCAAATACTAGACCTAACCTTGACATAACCGGCGTTATCCTCTAAAATATTAATCGGACCCAGGTTTAATTGACTGTTTCGGTGTGGAACCACATTACTACGGGATCCAAACCAGAAAAACCCAGGATCTGGCCAACAACTATGAGAAAAACGCAAAAGTATGAGCCAGATGATTGCAAATACCAGAACTATCCCAGACATAACCAGCGTTATCCTCTAAAATGTTATTCGCAACCAGGTTTAATTGACTGTTTCAGTCTGGTACCACTTTACTACGTGGTCCAAGCCAGAAGAAGGCCAGGATCTGGCTAACAAGTATGCGAAAAATGCGATAGTCCGAGCCACATGAGGGCAAATACCAGACCTAACTGAGACATAACTGGCGTTATCCTCGAAAATATTAATCGCAACCAGGTTCAGTTGACTGTTTCGGTGTGGAACCACATTACTACGGGATCCAAACCAGAAAAAACCCAGGATCTGGCCAACAAATATGAGAAAAACGCGAAAGTATGAGCCAGATGATTGCAAATACCAGAACTAACCCAGACAAAACCAGCGTTATCCTCTAAAATACTTATCGGAACCAGCTTCTATTGACTGTTTCAGTGTGGTACCGCATTACTACGTGATTCAAACCAGAAAAGGGCCAGGGTCTGGCCAACAAGTGTGCGAAAAACGCGTAAGTATGAGCCAGATGATTGCAAATACCAGAACTAACACAGACATAACCAGCGTTATCCCCTAAAATACTAATCGGAACCTGCTTTTATTGACTGTTTCAGTGTGGTACCACATTACTACGGGATCCAAATCAGAAAAAGCCCAGGATCTGGCCAACAAGAATGCGAAAAATGCGAAAGTACGAGCCAGTTGGGGGCAAATCCCAGACCTAACCGAGACATAACCGGCGTTATCCGCTAAAATATTAATAACAACCAGGTTTAATTGACTGTTTCGATGTGGTACCGCATTACTACGTGATTCAAACCAGAAAAGGGCCAGGGTCTGGCCAACAAGTGTGCGAAAAACGCGTAAGTATGAGCCAGATGATTGCAAATACCAGAACTAACCCTGACATAACCAGCGTTATCCTCTAAAATATTAATCGCAACCAGGTTTACTTGACAGCTTCAGAGTGGTACCACATTACTACGTGATCCAAACCAGGAAAAGCCCAGGATCTGGCCAACAAGTATGCGAAAAACGCGAATATATGAGCCAGATGATTGCAAATACCAGAACTAACACAGACATAACCAGCGTTATCCTCTAAAATATTAATCGCAACCAGGTTTACTTGACAGCTTCAGAGTGGTACCACATTACTACGTGATCCAAACCAGAAAAAGCCGAGGATCTGGCCAACAAGTATGCGAATAACGCGAAAGTATGTGCCAGATGATTGCAAATACCAGAACTGACACAGACATACCAGCGTTATCCTCTAAAATACTAATCGGAACCAGGTTTAATTGACTGTTTCGGTGTGGTGCCGCATTACTACGTGATCCAAAACAGAAAAAGGCCAGGGTCTGGCCAACAAGTATGCGAAAAACGCGAAAGTACGAGCCAGATGGGGGCAAATCCCAGACCTAACTGAGACATAACCAGCGTTATCCCCTAAAATATTAATCGCAACCAGGTATAATTGACTGTTTCAGTGTGGTACCACATTACTACGTGATCCAAACCAGAAAAAGCTCAGGATCTGGCCAACAAGTATGCGAAAAACGCGAATATATGAGCCAGATGATTGCAAATACCAGAACTAACGCTGACATAACCAGCGTTATCCTCTAAAATACGAATCGGAACATGCTTTTAATGACTGTTTCAGTGTGGTACCACATTACTACGTGATCCAAACCAGGAAAAGCCCAGGATCGGGCCAACAAGAATGCGCAAAATGCGAAAGTATGAGCCAGATGATTGCAAATACCAGAACTAACCCTGACATAACCAGCGTTATCCTCTAAAATACGAATCGGAACATGCTTTTAATGACTGTTTCAGTGTGGTACCACATTACTACGTGATCCAAACCAGGAAAAGCCCAGGATCGGGCCAACAAGAATGCGCAAAATGCGAAAGTATGAGCCAGATGATTGCAAGTACCAGAACTAACCCTGACATAACCAGCGTTATCCTCTAAAATACGAATCGGAACATGCTTTTAATGACTGTTTCAGTGTGGCACCACATTCCTACGTGATCCAAACCACGAAAAGCCCAGGATCGGGCCAACAAGAATGCGCAAAATGCGAAAGTATGAGCCAGATGATTGCAAATACCAGAACTAACCCAGACATAACCAGCGGTATCCTCTAAAATATTAATCGCAACCAGGTTTAATTGACTGTTTCGGTGTGGCACTGCATTACTACGTGATCCAGACCAGAAAAAGGCCAGGATCTGGCCTACAAGTATGCGCAAAATGCGAAAGTATGAGCCAGATGATTGCTAATACCAGAACTAACACAGACATAACCAGCGTTATCCTCTAAAATACTAATCGGAACCAGCTTTTATTGACTGTTTCAGTGTGGTACCACATTACTACGTGATCCAAACCAGAAAAAGCCCAGGATCTGGCCAAGAAGTATGCGAAAAACGCGAATATATGAGCCAGATGATTGCAAATACCAGAACTAACCCTGACATAACCAGCGTTATCCTCTAAAATACGAATCGGAACATGCTTTTAATGACTGTTTCAGTTTGATACCACATTACTACGTGATCCAAACCAGGAAAAGCCCAGGATCGGGCCAACAAGAATGCGAAAAATGCGAAAGTACGAGCCAGATGAGGGAAAATCCCAGACCTAACCGAGACGTAACCGGCGTTATCCCCTAAAATATTAATCGCAACCAGGTATAATTGACTGTTTCGGTGTGGTACCGCATCACTACGTGATCCAAACCATAAAAAGGCTAGGATGAGGCCAACAAGTAAGCGAAAGATGCAAAAGTACGAGCGACATGAGGGTAAATACTAGACCTAACATAGACATAACCGGCGTAATCCTCTAAAATATTAATCGCAACCAGGTTTAATTGACTGTTTCGGTGTGGAACCACAATACGACGGGATCCAATCTACAAAAAACCAACGATCTGGCCAACAAGTATGCGAAAAATGCGAAAGTATGAGCCAGATGATTCCAAATACCAGAGCTAACCCAGACGTAACCAGCGTTATCCTCTAAGATACTTATCGGAACCAGCTTCTATTGACTGTTTCAGTGTGGTACCACATTACTACGTGATCAAACCAGAAAAACCCAGGATCTGGCCAACAACTATGAGAAAAACGCGAAAGTATGAGCCAGATGATTGCAAATACCAGAACTATCCCAGACATAACCAGCGTTATCCTCTAAAATATTATTCGCAACCAGGTTTAATTGACTGTTTCAGTCTGGTACCACTTTACTACGTGGTCCAAGCCAGAAGAAGGGCAGGATCTGGCTAACAAGTATGCGAAAAACGCGAAAGCATTTGCCAGACGATAGCAAATACCAGAACTAACCCAGACATAACCAGCGTTATCCTCTAAAATACTTATAGGAACCAGCTTCTATTGACTGTTTCAGTGTGGTACCACATTACAACGTGATCCAAACCAGAAAAGGGCCAGGGTCTGGCCAACAAGTATGCGAAAAATGGGAAAGTCCGAGCCAGATGAGGGCAAATACCAGACCTAACCGAGACATAACCGGCGTTATCCTCTAATATATTAATCGCATCCAGGTTTAATTGACTGTTTCGGTGTGGAACCACATTACTACGGGATCCAAACCAGAAAAAACCCAGGATCTGGCCAACAACTATGAGAAAAACGCGAAAGTACGAGCCAGATTGGGGCAAATCCCAGACCTAACCGAGACATAACCAGCGTTATCCTCTAAAATATTAATCGCAACCAGGTTTAATTGACTGTTTCGGTGTTGTACCGCATTACTACGTGATCCAAACCAGAGAGAGGCCAGGATCTGGCCAACAAGAATGCGAAAAAAGCGAAAGTACGAGCCAGATGTGGGCAAATCCCAGACCTACCCGAGACATAACCGGCGTTATCCTCTAAAATATTAATCGCAACCAGGTTTAATTGACTGTTTCAGTGTGGTACCACATTACTACGTGATCCAAACCAGAAAAAGCCCAGGATCTGGCCAACAAGTATGCGAAAAACGCGAATGTATGAGCTAGATGATTGCAAATACCAGAACTAACCCAGACATAACCAGCGCAATCCTCTAAAATACTGATCGGAACCAGCTTCTATTGACTGTTTCAGTGTGGTACCACATTACTATGTGATCTAAACCAGAAAAGGGCCAGGGTCAGGCCAACAAGTGTGCGAAGAACGCGAAAGTATGAGCCAGATGATTGCAAATACCAGAACTAACCCAGACGTAACCAGCGTTATCCTCTAAGATACTTATCGGAACCAGCTTCTATTGACTGTTTCAGTGTGGTACCACATTACTACGTGATCCAAACCAGAAAAGGGCCAGGGTCTGGCCAACAAGTGTGCGAAAAACGCGAAAGTATGAGCCAGATGATTGCTAATACCAGAACTAACACAGACATAACCAGCGTTATCCTCTAAAATACTAATCGGAACCAGCTTTTATTGACTGTTTCAGTGTGGTACCACATTACTACGTGATCCAAACCAGAGAAAGGCCAGGATCTGGCCAACAAGGATGAGGAAAATGCGAATATATGATCCAGATGATTGCAAATACCAGAACTAACCCTGACATAACCAGCGTTATCATCTAAAATATTAATCGCAACCAGGTATAATTGACTGTTTCGTGTGGTACCGCATTGCTACGATGATCCAAACCAGAAAAAGGCCATGATCTGGCCAACAAGTATGCGAAAATTGCGAAAGTATGAGCCAGATGATTGCAAATACCAGAACTGTGCCTGACATAACCGGCGTGATCCTCTAAAATATTAATCGCAACCAGGTTTAATTGACTGTTTCAGTGTGGTACCACATTACTACGTGATCCAAACCAGAAAAAGCCCAGGATCTGGCCAACAAGTATGCGAAAAATGTGGAAGTATGAGCCAGATGATTCGAAATACCAGAACTAACCCAGACATAACCAGCGTTATCCTCTAAAATATTAATCGAAACGAGGTTTAATTGACAGTATCGGTGTGGTACTGCATTACTACAAGATCCAGACCAGAAAAAGGCCAGGATCTGGCCATCAAGAATGCGCAAAATGCGAAAGTATGAGCCAGATGATTGCAAATACCAGAACTATGCCAGACATAACCCGCGTTATCCTCTAAAATACGAATCGGAACATGCTTTTAATGACTGTTTCAGTGTGGTAACACATTACTACGAGATCCAAACCAGAAAAATCCCAGGATCGGGCCAACAAGAATGCGAGAAACGCGAAAGTACGAACCACATGAGGGAAAATCCCAGAAAAAACCGAGACATAACCGGCGTTATCCTCTAAAATATTAACGGCAACCAGGTTTAATTGACTGTTTCGGAGTGGTACCACATTACTACGTGTTCCAAACTAGAAAAAGCCCAGGATCTGGCCAACAAGTATGCGAAAAACGTGAAAGTACGAGTCAGATGAGGACAAATCCCAGACCTACCCGAGACATAACCGGTTTATCCTCTAAAATATTAATCGCAACCAGTTTAATTGACTGTTTCGGTGTGGAACCTCATTACTACGTGATCCAAACCAGATAAAGCCCAGGATCTGGCCAACAAGTATGAGAAAAATGCGAATGTTCGAGCCAGATGAGGGCAAGTACCAGGCCTAACCCAGACAAAACCGGCGTTATCCCCTAAAATATTAATCGCAACCAGGTATAATTGACTGTTTCGGTTTGGTACCGCATTGCTACGATGATCCAAACCAGAAAGAGGCCAGGATCTGGCTAACAAGTATGCGAAAAATGCGAAAATACGATCCAGATGAGGGCAAATCCCAGACCTAACCGAGACATAACCGGCGTTATCCTCTAAAATATTAATCGCAACTAGGTTTAATTGACTGTTTCGTTGTGGAACCACATTACTGCGGGATCCAAACCAGAAAAAAACCAGGGTCTGGCCAACAAGTATGCGAAAAATGCGAAAGAACGATCCAGATGAGGGCAAATGCCAGACCTAACCGAGACATAACCGGCGCTATCCTCCTAAAATACGAATCAGAACATGCTTTTAATGACTGTTTCAGTGTGGTACCACATTACTACGTGATCCAAACCAGAAAAAGGCCAGGGTCTGTGCCAACAAGTATGCGAAAAATGCGACAGTACGATCCAGATGAGGGCAAATCCCAGACCTAACCGAGACATAACCGGCGCTATCCCCTAAAATATTAATCGCAACCAGGTATAATTGACTGTTTCGGTTTGGTACCGCATTGCTACGATGATCCAAACCAGAAAGAGGCCAGGATCTGGCTAACAAGTATGCGAAAAATGCGAAAATACGATCCAGATGAGGGCAAATCCCAGACCTACCCGAGACATAACCGGCGCTATCCTCTAAAATATTAATCGCAACTAGGTTTAATTGACTGTTTCGCTGTGGTACCGCATTACTACGTGATCCAAACCAGCAAAAGGCCAGGATCTGGCCAACAAGTATGCGAAAAATGCGAAAGTATGAGCCAGATGATTGCAAATACCAGAACTATGCCTGACATAACCAGCGTTATCCTCCTAAAATACGAATCAGAACATGCTTTTAATGACTGTTTCAGTGTGGTACCACATTACTACGTGATCCAAACCAGAAAAAGGCCAGGGTCTGTGCCAACAAGTATGCGAAAAATGCGACAGTACGATCCAGATGAGGGCAAATCCCAGACCTAACCGAGACATAACCGGCGCTATCCTCTAAAATATTAATCGCAACCAGGAATAATTGACTGTTTCGGTGTGGTACCGCATTGCTACGATGATCCAAACCAGAAAGAGGCCAGGATCTGGCTAACAAGTATGCGAAAACTGCGAAAGTACGATCCAGATGAGGGCAAATCCCAGACCTAACCGAGACATAACCGGCGTTATCCTCTAAAATATTAATCGCAACCAGGTTTAATTGACTGTTTCGTTGTGGAACCACATTACTGCGGGATCCAAACCAGAAAATACCCAGGATCTGGCCAACAAGTATGAGAAATATGCGAAAGTTCGAGCCAGATGAGGGCAAATACCAGACCTAACCCAGACAAAACCGGCGTTATCCCCTAAAATATTAATCGCAACCAGGTATAATTGACTGTTTCGGTTTGCTACCGCATTGCTACGATGATCCAAACCAGAAAGAGGCCAGGATCTGGCTAACAAGTATGCGAAAAATGCGAAAGTACGATCCAGATGGGGGCAAATCCCAGACCTAACCGAGACATAACCGGCGTTATCCTCTAAAATATTAATCGCAACCAGGTTTAATTGACTGTTTCGTTGTGGAACCACATTACTGCGGGATCCAAACCAGAAAAAACCCAGGATCTGGCCAACAACTATCAGAAAAATGCGAAAGAACGATCCAGATGAGGGCAAATGCCAGACCTAACCGAGACATAACCGGCGTTATCCTCTAAAATATTAATCGCAACCAGGTTTAATTGACTGTTTCGTTGTGGAACCACATTACTGCGGGATCCAAACCAGAAAAATCCCAGGATCTGGCCAACAAGTATGCGAAAAATGCGAAAGTACGATCCAGTTGAGGGCAAATCCCAGACCTAACCGAGACATAACCGGCGTTATCCTCTAAAATATTAATCGCAACCAGTTTAATTGACTGTTTCGGTGTGGAACCTCATTACTACGTGATCCAAACCAGAAAAATCCCAGGATCTGGCCAACAAGTATGCGAAAAATGCGAAAGTACGATCCAGTTGAGGGCAAATCGCAGACCTAACCGAGACATAACCGGCGTTATCCTCTAAAATATTAATCGCAACCAGGTTTAATTGACTGTTTCGGTGTGGTACCACATTACTACGTGATCCAAACCAGATAAAGCCCAGGATCTGGCCAACAAGTATGAGAAAAATGCGAAAGATCGAGCCAGATGAGGGCAAATATCAGACCTAACCCAGACATAACCGGCGTTATCCTCTAAAATATTAATCGCAACCAGGTTTAATTGACTGTTTCGTTGTGGAACCACATTACTGCGGGATCCAAACCAGAAAAAACCCAGGATCTGGCCAACAACTATGAGAAAAACGCGAAAGTACGAGCCACATGAGGGAAAATCCCAGACCTAACCCAGACATAACCGGCGTTATCCTCTAAAATATTAATCGCAACCAGTTTAATTGACTGTTTCGGTGTGGAACCTCATTACTACGTGATCCAAACCAGAAAAATCCCAGGATCTGGCCAACAAGTATGCGAAAAATGCGAAAGTACGATCCAGTTGAGGGCAAATCGCAGACCTAACCGAGACATAACCGGCGTTATCCTCTAAAATATTAATCGCAACCAGGTTTAATTGACTGTTTCGGTGTGGTACCGCATTACTACGTGATCCAAACCAGATAAAGCCCAGGATCTGGCCAACAAGTATGAGAAAAATGCGAAAGATCGAGCCAGATGAGGGCAAATATCAGACCTAACCCAGACAAAACCGGCGTTATCCCCTAAAATATTAATCGCAACCAGGTATAATTGACTGTTTCGGTGTGGTACCGCATTGCTACGATGATCCAAACCAGAAAGAGGCCAGGATCTGGCCTACAAGTATGCGAAAAATGCGAAAGTACGATCCAGATGAGGGCAAATCCCAGACCTAACCGAGACATAACCGGCGTTATCCTCTAAAATATTAATCGCAACCAGGTTTAATTGACTGTTTCGTTGTGGAACCACATTACTGCGGGATCCAAACCAGAAAAATCCCAGGATCTGGCCAACAAGTATGCGAAAAATGCGAAAGTACGATCCAGTTGAGGGCAAATCCCAAACCTAACCGAGACATAACCGGCGTTATCCTCTAAAATATTAATCGCAACCAGGTTTAATTGACTGTTTCGGTGTGGTACTGCATTACTACGTGATCCAAACCAGAGAAAGCCCAGGATCTAGCTATCGAGTATGAGAAATATGCGAAAGAATGAGCCTGATGAGAGAAAATCCCAGACCTAACCTAGACCTAACATGAATTATTCTCTAAAATATTGGTCGAAACCAGGTTTAATTGACTGATTCAGTGTGGTCCCACATTACTACGTGATCCAAACCAGAAAAAACCCAGGATCCGTTCAACAAGTATGTGAAGAATGCGAAAGTATGAGTCTGATGAGTGAAAATCCCAGGCCTAACCTAGACCTAACATGCGTTATCCTCAAAAATATTGATCGAAACGTGGTATAATCGACTGTTTCAGTGTGGTGCCACATTACTATGTGATCCAAACCAGAAAATAACCCATGATCTGTTCAACGAGTATGTGAAGTGTGCGGAAGTATGAGTCTGATGAGTTCAAATCCCAGACCAATCCCAGACTTAACTTGCGTTATCCTCTAAAATATTGATCGAAACCAGGTTTAATCGACTGTTTCAGTGTGGTAGCACAATAGTACGCGATCCAAACCAGAAAAAACCCAGGATCAGTTCAACAAGTATAAGAAGAATGCGAAAGTATGAGTCTGATGCGTGAAAATCCCAGGGCTAACCTAGACCTAACATGCGTTATCCTCTAAAATATTGATCCAAACCAGGTTTAATGGACTGTTTCAGTGTGGTACCACATTACTACGTGATACAAACCAGAAAAAACCCAGGATCCGTTCAACAAGTATGTGAGGAATGCGAAAGTATGAGTCTGATGAGTGAAAATCCCAGGCCTAACCTAGACCTATCATGCGTTATCCTCAAAAATATTGATCGAAACCTGGTTTAATCGACTGTTTCAGTGTGGTGCCACATTACTACGTGATCCAATCCAGAAAAAGCCCAGGATCTGTTCAACGAGTATGTGAAGTGTGCGAAAGTATGAGTCTGATGAGGGCAAATCCCAGACCTATCCCAGACCTAACATGCGTTATCCTCTAAAATATTTATCACGACCAGGTTTAATTGATTGTTTCAGTGTGGACCCACATTACTACGTGATCCAAACCAGAAAAAACCCAGGATCCGTTCAACAAGTATGTGAAGAATGCGAAAGTATGAGTCTGATGAATGAAAATCCCAGGCCTAACCTAGACCTAACATGCGTTATCTTCAAAAATATTGATCGAAACCTGGTTTAATCGACTGTTTCAGTGTGGTACCACATTACTATGTGATCCAAACCAGAAAGTAACCCAGGATCTGTTCAACGAGTATGTGAAAAACGCGAAACTGTGAGCCTGATGAGAGCAAATCTTAGACCTAACCCAGACCTAAGATGCGTTATCCTCTAAAATATTTATCCAGACCAGGTTTCATTGAGTGTTTCAGTGTGGTACCTCTTTACTACGTGATCCAATCCAGAAATAGCCCAGGATCTAGCCATGAAGTATGAGATATATGCGATAGTAAGAGCCTGATGAGGGCAAATCCTAGACCTATCCCAGACCTAACTTGCGTTGTCCTCTAAAATATTGATCGAAACCAGGTTTAATTGAATGTTTCAGTGTGGTAGCACATTACTACGTGATACAATGCAGAAACAGCCCAGGATCTAGCCATGAAGTATGAGAAATATGCGAGAGAATGTGCCTGATGAGAGCAAATCCCAGACCTAACTTAGACCTAACATGCGTTATCCTCTAAAATATTGAGCGAAACCAGGTTTAATGGACTGTTTCAGTGTGGTACCACATTACTACGTGATCCAAATCAGAAAAAACCCAGGATCTGTTCAACAAGTATGTGAAAAACGCGAAACTGTGAGCCTGATGAGGGCAAATCTTAGACCTAACCCAGACCTAAGATGCGTTATCCTCTAAAATATTTATCCAGACCAGGTTTCATTGAGTGTTTCAGTGTGGTACCACTTTACTACGTGATCCAATCCAGAAATAGCCCAGGATCTAGCCATGAAGTATGAGATATATGCGATAGTAAGAGCCTGATGAAGGCAAATCCTAGACCTATCCCAGACCTAACTTGCGTTGTCCTCTAAAATATTGATCGAAACCAAGTTTAATTGAATGTTTCAGCGTGGTAGCACATTACTACGTGATACAATGCAGAAACAGCCCAGGATCTAGCCATGAAGTATGAGAAATATGCGAAAATATGAGCCTGATGAGGGCAAATCCTAGACCTAACCCAGACCTAACATGCGTTATTCTCTAAAATATTTATCAAGACCAGGTTTAATTGAATGTTTCAGTGTGGTACCACATTACTACGTGTTCCAAATCAGAAAAAACCCAGGATCTGTTCAACAAGTATGTGAAAAACTCGAAACTGTGAGCCTGATGAGGGCAAATCTTAGACCTAACCTTGACCTAACATGCGTTATCCTCTAAAATATTGAGCGAAACCAGGTTTGATGGACTGTTTCAGTGTGGTACCACACTACTACGGGATCCAAACCAGAAAAAACCCAGGATCTGTTCAACAAGTATGTGAAAAACGCGAAAGTATGAGCCTGATGAGGTCAAATCCCAGACCAATCCCAGACTTAACTTTCGTTATCCTCTAAGTTATTGATCGAAACCAGGTTTAATCGTCTGTTTCAGTGTGGTACCACATTGCTACGTGATCCAAACCAGAAAAAACCCAGGATCAGTTCAACAAGTATCAGAAGAATGCGAAAGTATGAGTCTGATGAGTGAAAATCCCAGGGCTAACCTAGACCTTACATGCGTTATCCTCTAAAATATTCATCCAAACCAGGTTTAATAGACTGTTTCAGTGTGGTACCACACTACTGCGTGATACAAACCAGAAAAAACCCAGGATCTGTTCAACAAGTATGTGAAAAACGCGAGAGTATGAGCCTGATGAGGGCGAATCCCAGACCTATGCCAGACCTAACTTTTTTTTTTTTTTTTTTTTTTTGTCGTGGGGAAAATCTTCGAAAGACTCCCTCCCACCTCCTTGTGGAGAGGTGGGAGGGGTGTGTGGGATTCCCCGCGCCCGTACAACGACAGGCGCGGGACCTACCCACTAAAAACCCCACGGTGACCCTTCGGCACGCTTCGGGAGGATACCGGGAATCGCTCGAAGCATTCTTCCGGTATCCTCCCCGTGCCCGCGCTTTCGCGCCCATGCCCCGGGGGGACAATCGGTCCCCCCAGTAGACACACTGCCTCATAGCGGCGGGACGGGGCCACTCCATCCCGCCGCTATCCGTCCCGGGGCCGCGTTTAGTGGCGGCTGCGAGCCCCAACTCGCAACCGCCCGCGACCCCGTTTCCACCCCTCGGCGGCCGGGCGTTCATGGCCGCACCAGACCGCCGATGCCAGACCTAACTTGCGTTATCCTCAAAAATATTGATCGAAACCTGGTTTAATCGACTGTTTCAGTGTGGTACCACATTACTATGTGATCCAAACCAGAAAATAACCCAGGATCTGTTCAACGAGTATGTGAAGTGTGCGAAAGTATGAGTCTGATGAGGGCAAATCCCATACCTATCCCAGACCTAACATGCGTTATCCTCTAAAATATTTATCAAGACCAGGTTTAATTGATTGTTTCAGTGTGGACCCACAATACTACGTGATCCAAACCAGAAAAAACCCAGGATCCGTTCAACAAGTATGTGAAGAATGCGAAAGTATGAGTCTGATGAGTGAAAATCCCAGGGCTAACCTAGACCTAACATGCGTTATCCTCTAAAATATTGATCCAAACCAGGTTTAATGGACTGTTTCAGTGTGGTACCACACTACTACGTGATACAAACCAGCAAAAACCCAGGATCTGTTCAACAAGTATGTGAAAAACGCGAAAGTATGAGTCTGATGAGGGCGAATCCCAGACCTATGCCAGACCTAACTTGCGTTGTCCTCTAAAATATTTATCAAGACCAGGTTTAATTGAATGTTTCAGTGTGGTACCACATTACTACGTGATCAAAACCAGAAAAAACCCAAGATCCGTTCAACAAGTATGTGAAGAATGCGAAAGTATGAGTCTGATCCGTGAAAATCTCAGGCCTTACCTAAACCTAACTTGCGTTGTCCTCTAAAATATTGATCGAAACTAGGTTTAATTGACTGTTTCAGTGTTGTACTTCATTACTACGTGATGCAATCCAGAAAAAGCCCAAGATCTAGCCATCAAGTATGAGAAATATGCGAAAGAGTGAGCCTGATGGGAGCAAATCCCTGACCTAACCTAGACCTACAATGAATTATTCTCTAAAATATTGATCAAAACCAGGTTTAATTGACTGTTTCAGTGTGGTACCACACTACTACGTGATACAAACCAGCAAAAACCCAGGATCTGTTCAAGAAGTATGTGAAAAACGCTATACTGTGAGCCTGATGAGGGCAAATCCTAGACCTAACCCAGACCTAACATGCGTTATCCTATAAAATATTTATCAAGATCAGGTTCAATTGATTGTTTCAGTGTGGTCCCACATTACTACGTGATCCAAACCAGAAAAAACCCAGTATCTGTTCAACATGTATGAGAAATATGCGAAAGAATGAGCCTGATGTAAGCAAATCCCAGACCTAACCTAGACCTAACATGAATTATTCTCTAAAATATTGATCGAAACCAGGTTTACTTGACTGCTTCAGTGTGGTCCCACATTACTACGTGATACAAACCAGAAAAAACCCAGGATCCGTTCAGCAAGTATGTGAAGAATGCGAAAGTATGAGTCTGATGAGGGAAAATCCCAGGCCTAACCTAGACCTAACATGCGCTATCCTCTAAAATATTGATCGAAACCAGGTTTAGTCGACTGATTCAGTGTGGTCCCACATTACTACGTGATCCAAACCAGAAAAAACCCAGGAGCCGTTCAACAAGTATGTGAAGAATGCGAAAGTATGAGTCTGATGAGGTCAAATCCCAGACCTATCCCAGACTTAACTTGCGTTATCCTCTAAAATATTGATCGAAACCAGGTTTAATCGACTGTTTCAGCGTGGTACCACATTACTACGTGATACAATCCAGAAACAGCCCAGGATCTAGCCATGAAGTATGAGAAATATGCGAACGTATGAGCCTGATGAGGGCAAATCCTAGACCTAACCCAAACCTAACATGCGTTATCCTCTAAAATATTTATCAAGACCAGGTTTAATTGAATGTTGCAGTGTGGTGCCACATTACTACGTTAACCAAACCAGAAAAAACCCAGGATCCGTTCAACAAGTATGTTAAAACTGCGACAGTATGACCCTGATGAGGGCAAATCCCAGGCCTAACCTAGACCTAACATGCGTTGTCCTCTAAAATATTGATGGAAACCAGGTTTAATTGACTGTTTCAGTGTTGTACTTCATTACTACGTGATGCAATCCAGAAAAAGCCCAGGATCTGTTCTACATGTATGAAAAATATGCGAAAGAATGAGCCTGATGAGAGCAAATCCCAGACCTAACCTAGACCTAACATGAATTATTCTCTAAAATATTGATCGAAACCAGGTTTAATTGACTGTTTCAGTGTGGTACCACATTACTACGTGATCCAATCCAGCAAAAACCCAGGATCTGTTCAAGAAGTATGTGAAAAACGCTATACTGTGAGCCTGATGAGGGCAAATCCTAGACCTAACCCAGACCTAACATGCGTTATCCTATAAAATATTTATCAAGATCAGGTTCAATTGATTGTTTCAGTGTGGTCCCACATTACTACGTGATCCAAACCAGAAAAAACCCAGTATCTGTTCAACATGTATGAGAAATATGCGAAAGAATGAGCCTGATGTAAGCAAATCCCAGACCTAACCTAGACCTAACATGAATTATTCTCTAAAATATTGATCGAAACCAGGTTTACTTGACTGCTTCAGTGTGGTCCCACATTACTACGTGATACAAACCAGAAAAAACCCAGGATCCGTTCAGCAAGTATGTGAAGAATGCGAAAGTATGAGTCTGATGAGGGAAAATCCCAGGCCTAACCTAGACCTAACATGCGCTATCCTCTAAAATATTGATCGAAACCAGGTTTAGTCGACTGTTTCAGTGTGGTCCCACATTACTACGTGATCCAAACCAGAAAAAACCCAGGAGCCGTTCAACAAGTATGTGAAGAATGCGAAAGTATGAGTCTGATGAGGTCAAATCCCAGACCTATCCCAGACTTAACTTGCGTTATCCTCTAAAATATTGATCGAAACCAGGTTTAATCGACTGTTTCAGCGTGGTACCACATTACTACGTGATACAATCCAGAAACAGCCCAGGATCTAGCCATGAAGTATGAGAAATATGCGAACGTATGAGCCTGATGAGGGCAAATCCTAGACCTAACCCAAACCTAACATGCGTTATCCTCTAAAATATTTATCAAGACCAGGTTTAATTGAATGTTGCAGTGTGGTGCCACATTACTACGTTAACCAAACCAGAAAAAACCCAGGATCCGTTCAACAAGTATGTTAAAACTGCGACAGTATGACCCTGATGAGGGCAAATCCCAGGCCTAACCTAGACCTAACATGCGTTGTCCTCTAAAATATTGATGGAAACCAGGTTTAATTGACTGTTTCAGTGTTGTACTTCATTACTACGTGATGCAATCCAGAAAAAGCCCAGGATCTGTTCTACATGTATGAAAAATATGCGAAAGAATGAGCCTGATGAGAGCAAATCCCAGACCTAACCTAGACCTAACATGAATTATTCTCTAAAATATTGATCGAAACCAGGTTTAATTGACTGTTTCAGTGTGGTACCACATTACTACGTGATCCAATCCAGAAATAGCCCAGGATCTAGCCATGAAGTATGAGAAATATGCGAAAGCATGAGCCTGATGAGGGCAAATCCTAGACCTAACCCAGACCTAACATGCGTTATTCTGTAAAATATTGATGGAAACCAGGTTTAATTGACTGTTTCAGTGTTGTACTTCATTACTACGTGATCCAAAACAGAAAAAACCCAGGATCTGTTCTACATGTATGAAAAATATGCGAAAGAATGAGCCTGATGAGAGCAAATCCCAGACCTAACCTAGACCTAACATGAATTATTCTCTAAAATATTGATCGAAACCAGGTTTAACTGACTGTTTCAGTGTGGTACCACATTACTACGTGATCCAATCCAGAAATAGCCCAGGATCTAGCCATGAAGTATGAGAAATATGCGAAAGTATGAGCCTGATGAGGGCAAATCCTAGACCTAACCCTGACCTAACATGCGTTATTCTGTAAAATTTTTATCAAGACCAGGTTTAATTGAATGTTTCATTGTGGTACCTCATTACTACGTGATCAAAACCAGAAAAAACCCAGGATCCGTTCAACAAGTATGTGAAGAATGCGAAAGTATGAGTCTGATGAGGTCAAATCCCAGGCCTAACCTAGACCTAGCATGAATTATTCTCTAAAATATTGATCGAAACCAGGTTTAATTGACTGTTTCAGTGTGGTCCCACATTACTACGTGATCCAAACCAGAAAAAACCCAGGATCTGTTCAACAAGTATGTGAAAAACGCTAAACTGTGAGCCTGATGAGGGCAAATCTTAGACCTAACCCAGACCTAGGATGCGTTATCCTCTAAAATATTTACCCAGACCAGGTTTCATTGAATGTTTCAGTGTGGTACCACTTTACTACGTGATCCAATCCAGAAATAGCCCATGATCTAGCCATGAAGTATGAGAAATATGCGAAAGTATGAGCCTGATGAGGGCAAATCCCAGACCTATCCCAGACCTAACTTGCGTTGTCCTCTAAGAGATTGATGGAAACCAGGTTTAATTGACTGTTTCAGTGTTGTACTTCATTACTACGTGATCCAAACCCGAAAAAACCCAGGATCTAGCCATCAAGTATGAGAAATATGCGGAAGAATGAGCCTGATGAGAGCAAATCCCAGACCTAACCTAGACCTAGCATGAATTATTCTCTAAAATATTGATCGAAACCAGGTTTAATTGACTGTTTCAGTGTGGTCCCACACTACTACGTGATCCAAACCAGAAAAAACCCAGAATCCGTTCAACAAGTATGTGAAGAATGCGAAAGTATGAGTCTGATGAGGTCAAATCCCATGTCTAACCTAGACCTAACATGCATCATCCTCAAAAATATTGATCGAAACCTGGTTTAATCGACGGTTTCAGTGTGGTACCACACTACTTCGTGATCCAAACCAGAAAAAACCCAGGATCTGTTCAACAAGTATGTGAAAAACGCTAAACTGTGAGCCTGATGAGGGCAAATCTTAGACCTAACCCAGAGCTAAGATTCGTTATCCTCTAAAATATTTATCCAGACCAGGTTTCATTGGATGTTTCAGTGTGGTACCACTTTACTACGTGATCCAATCCAGAAATAGCCCATGATCTAGCCATGAGGTATGAGAAATATGTGAAAGAATGAGCCTGATGAGAGCAAATCCCAGACCTAACCTAGACCTAACTTGCGTTGTCCTCTAAAATATTGATCGAAACTAGGTTTAATTGACTGTTTCAGTGTTGTACTTCATTACTACGTGATGCAATCCAGAAAAAGCCCAAGATCTAGCCATCAAGTATGAGAAATATGCGAAAGAGTGAGCCTGATGGGAGCAAATCCCTGACCTAACCTAGACCTACAGTGAAATATTCTCTAAAATATTGATCAAAACCAGGTTTAATTGACTGTTTCAGTGTGGTACCACATTACTACGTGATCCAATCCAGAAATAGCCCAGGATCTAGCCATGAAGTATGGGAAATATGCGAAAGTATGAGCCTGATGAGGGCAAATCCTAGACCTAAACCAGACCTAACATGCGTTATTCTCTAAAATATTTATCAAGACCAGGTTTAATTGAATGTTTCAGTGTGGTACCACACTACTACGTGATCAAAACCAGAAAAAACCCAGGATCCGTTCAACAAGTATGTGAAGAATGCGAAAGTATGAGTCTGATCAGTGAAAATCTCAGGCCTTACCTAGACCTAACATGCGTTGTCCTCTAAAATATTGATGGAAACCAGGTTTCAATGACTGTTTCAGTGTGGTACTACATTACTACGTGATGCAATCCAGAAATAGCCCAGGATCCGTTCAACAAGTATGTGAAGAATGCGAAAGTATGAGTCTGATGAGGTCAAATCCCAGGCCTAACCTAGACCTAGCATGAATTATTCTCTAAAATATTGATCGAAACCAGGTTTAATTGACTGTTTCAGTGTGGTCCCACATTACTACGTGATCCAACCCAGAAAAAACCCAGGATATGTTCAACAAGTATGTGAAAAACGCTAAACTGTGAGCCTGATGAGGGCAAATCTTAGACCTAACCCAGACCTAAGATGCGTTATCCTCTAAAATATTTACCCAGACCAGGTTTCATTGAATGTTTCAGTGTGGTACCACTTTACTACGTGATCCAATCCAGAAATAGCCCATGATCTAGCCATGAAGTATGAGAAATATGCGAAAGTATGAGCCTGATGAGGGCAAATCCTAGACCTATCCCAGACCTAACTTGCGTTGTCCTCTAAGAGATTGATGGAAACCAGGTTTAATTGACTGTTTCAGTGTTGTACTTCATTACTACGTGATCCAAACCCGAAAAAACCCAGGATCTAGCCATCAGGTATGAGAAATATGCGGAAGAATGAGCCTGATGAGAGCAAATCCCAGACCTAACGTAGACCTAGCATGAATTATTCTCTAAAATATTGATCGAAACCAGGTTTAATTGACTGTTTCAGTGTGGTCCCACATTACTACGTGATCCAAACCAGAAAAAACCCAGAATCCGTTCAACAAGTATGTGATGAATGCGAAAGTATGAGTCTGATGAGGTCAAATCCCAGGTCTAACCTAGACCTAACATGCATTATCCTCAAAAATATTGATCGAAACCTGGTTTAATCGACTGTTTCAGTGTGGTACCACATTACTATGTGATCCAAACCAGAAAATAACCCAGGATCTGCTCAACGAGTATGTGAAGTGTGCGAAAGAATGAGCCTGATGAGAGCAAATCCCAGACCTAACCTAGACCTTACATGCGTTATCCTCTAAAATATTGAGCGAAACCAGGTTTAATGGACTGTTTCAGTGTGGTACCACACTACTTCGTGATCCAAACCAGAAAAAACCCAGGATCTGTTCAACAAGTATGTGAAAAACGCTAAACTGTGAGCCTGATGAGGGCAAATCTTAGACCTAACCCAGACCTAAGATGCGTTATCCTCTAAAATATTTATCCAGACCAGGTTTCATTGAATGTTTCAGTGTGGTACCACTTTACTGCGTGATCCAATCCAGAAATAGCCCATGATCTAGCCATGAAGTATGAGAAATATGCGAAAGAATGAGCCTGATGAGGGCAAATCCCAGGCCTAACCTAGACCTAACATGCGCTATCCTCTAAAATATTGATCGAAACCAGGTTTAGTCGACTGTTTCAGTGTGGTCCCACATTACTACGTGATCCAAACCAGAAAAAACCCAGGAGCCGTTCAACAAGTATGTGAAGAATGCGAAAGTATGAGTCTGATGAGGTCAAATCCCAGACCTATCCCAGACTTAACTTGCGTTATCCTCTAAAATATTGATCGAAACCACGTTTAATCGACTGTTTCAGCGTGGTACCACATTACTACGTGATACAATCCAGAAACAGCCCAGGATCTAGCCATGAAGTATGAGAAATATGCGAAAGCATGAGCCTGATGAGGGCAAATCCTAGACCTAACCCAAACCTAACATGCGTTATCCTCTAAAATATTTATCAAGACCAGGTTTAATTGAATGTTGCAGTGTGGTGCCACATTACTACGTTAACCAAACCAGAAAAAACCCTGGATCCGTTCAACAAGTATGTTAAAACTGCGACAGTATGACCCTGATGAGGGCTAATCCCAGGCCTAACCTAGACCTAACATGCGTTGTCCTCTAAAATATTGATGGAAACCAGGTTTAATTGACTGTTTTAGTGTTGTACTTCATTACTACGTGATGCAATCCAGAAAAAGCCCAGGATCTGTTCTACATGTATGAAAAATATGCGAAGAATGAGCCTGATGAGAGCAAATCCCAGACCTAACCTAGACCTAACATGAATTATTCTCTAAAATATTGATCGAAACCAGGTTTAATTGACTGTTTCAGTGTGGTACCACATTACTACGTGATCCAATCCAGAAATAGCCCAGGATCTAGCCATGAAGTATGAGAAATATGCGAAAGCATGAGCCTGATGAGGGCAAATCCTAGACCTAACCCAGACCTAACATGCGTTATTCTCTAAAATATTTATCAAGACCAGGTTTAATTGAATGTTTCAGTGTGGTACCACACTACTACGTGATCAAAACCAGAAAAAACCCAGGATCCGTTCAACAAGTATGTGAAGAATGCGAAAGTATGAGTCTGATCAGTGAAAATCTCAGGCGTTACCTAGACCTAACATGCGTTGTCCTCTAAAATATTGATGGAAACCAGGTTTCAATGACTGTTTCAGTGTGGTACTACATTACTACGTGATGCAATCAAGAAAAAGCCCAGGATCTAGCCATGAAGTATGAGAAATATGCGAAAGTAAGAGCCTGATGAGAGCAAATCCCAGACCTAACCTAGACCTAACATGCGTTATCCTCTAAAATATTGAGCGAAACCAGGTTTAATGGACTGTTTCAGTGTGGTACCACACTACTTCGTGATCCAAACCAGAGAAAGCCCAGGATCTGTTCAAGAAGTATGTGAAAAACGCTAAACTGTGAGCCTGATGAGGGAAAATCCCAGGCCTAACCTAGACCTAACATGCGCTATCCTCTAAGATATTGATCGAAACCAGGTTTAGTCGACTGTTTCAGTGTGGTCCCACATTAATACGTGATCCAAACCAGAAAAAACCCAGGAGCCGTTCAACAAGTATGTGAAGAATGCGAAAGTATGAGTCTGATGAGGTCAAATCCCAGACCTATCCCAGACTTAACTTGCGTTATCCTCTAAAATATTGATCGAAACCAGGTTTAATCGACTGTTTCAGCGTGGTACCACATTACTACGTGATACAATCCAGAAACAGCCCAGGATCTAGCCATGAAGTATGAGAAATATGCGAAAGTATGAGCCTGATGAGGGCAAATCCTAGACCTAACCCAAACCTAACATGCGTTATTCTGTAAAATTTTTATCAAGACCAGGTTTAATTGAATGTTTCATTGTGGTACCTCATTACTACGTGATCAAAACCAGAAAAAACCCAGGATCCGTTCAACAAGTATGTGAAGAATGCGAAAGTATGAGTCTGATGAGGTCAAATCCCAGGCCTAACCTAGACCTAGCATGAATTATTCTCTAAAATATTGATCGAAACCAGGTTTAATTGACTGTTTCAGTGTGGTCCCACATTACTACGTGATCCAACCCAGAAAAAACCCAGGATCTGTTCAACAAGTATGTGAAAAACGCTAAACTGTGAGCCTGATGAGGGCAAATCTTAGACCTAACCCAGACCTAAGATGCGTTATCCTCTAAAATATTTACCCAGACCAGGTTTCATTGAATGTTTCAGTGTGGTACCACTTTACTACGTGATCCAATCCAGAAATAGCCCATGATCTAGCCATGAAGTATGAGAAATATGCGAAAGTATGAGCCTGATGAGGGCAAATCCTAGACCTATCCCAGACCTAACTTGCGTTGTCCTCTAAGAGATTGATGGAAACCAGGTTTAATTGACTGTTTCAGTGTTGTACTTCATTACTACGTGATCCAAACCCGAAAAAACCCAGGATCTAGCCATCAGGTATGAGAAATATGCGGAAGAATGAGCCTGATGAGAGCAAATCCCAGACCTAACGTAGACCTAGCATGAATTATTCTCTAAAATATTGATCGAAACCAGGTTTAATTGACTGTTTCAGTGTGGTCCCACATTACTACGTGATCCAAACCAGAAAAAACCCAGAATCCGTTCAACAAGTATGTGAAGAATGCGAAAGTATGAGTCTGATGAGGTCAAATCCCAGGTCTAACCTAGACCTAACATGCATTATCCTCAAAAATATTGATCGAAACCTGGTTTAATCGACTGTGTCAGTGTGGTACCACATTACTATGTGATCCAAACCAGAAAATAACCCAGGATCTGTTCAACGAGTATGTGAAGTGTGCGAAAGAATGAGCCTGATGAGAGCAAATCCCAGACCTAACCTAGACCTTACATGCGTTATCCTCTAAAATATTGAACGAAACCAGGTTTAATGGACTGTTTCAGTGTGGTACCACACTACTTCGTGATCCAAACCAGAAAAAACCCAGGATCTGTTCAACAAGTATGTGAAAAACGCTAAACTGTGAGCCTGATGAGGGCAAATCTTAGACCTAACCCAGACCTAAGATGCGTTATCCTCTAAAATATTTATCCAGACCAGGTTTCATTGAATGTTTCAGTGTGGTACCACTTTACTGCGTGATCCAATCCAGAAATAGCCCATGATCTAGCCATGAAGTATGAGAAATATGCGAAAGAATGAGCCTGATGAGAGCAAATCCCAGACCTAACCTAGACCTTACATGCGTTATCCTCTAAAATATTGAGCGAAACCAGGTTTAATGGACTGTTTCAGTGTGGTACCACACTACTTCGTGATCCAAACCAGAAAAAACCCAGGATCTGTTCAACAAGTATGTGAAAAACGCTAAACTGTGAGCCTGATGAGAGCAAATGCCAGACCTATCCTAGACCTTACATGCGTTATCCTCAAAAATATTGATCGAAACCTGGTTTAATCGACTGTTTCAGTGTGGTACCACATTACTACGTGATCCAAACCAGAAAAAACCCAGGATCTAGCCATCAAGTACGAGAAATATGCGAAAGAATGTGCCTGATGAGAGCAAATCCCAGACCTATCCTAGACCTTACATGCGTTATCCTCTAAAATATTGAGCGAAACCAGGTTTAATGGACTGTTTCAGTGTGGTCCCACATTACTACGTGATCCAAACCAGAAGTAACCCAGGATCTGTTCTACATGTATGAAAAATATGCGAAAGAATGAGCCTGATGAGAGCAAATCCCAGACCTAACCTAGACCTAACATGAATTATTCTCTAAAATATTGATCGAAACCAGGTTTAATTGACTGTTTCAGTGTGGTACCACATTACTACGTGATTCAATCCAGAAATAGCCCAGGATCTAGCCATGAAGTATGAGAAATATGCGAAAGTATGAGCCTGATGAGGGCAAATCCTAGACCTAACCCAGACCTAACATGCGTTATTCTGTAAAATTTTTATCAAGACCAGGTTTAATTGAATGTTTCATTGTGGTACCTCATTACTACGTGATCAAAACCAGAAAAAACCCAGGATCCGTTCAACAAGTATGTGACGAATGCGAAAGTATGAGTCTGATCAGTGAAAATCTAAGGCCTTACCTAGACCTAACTTGCGTTGTCCTCTAAAATATTGATGGAAACCAGGTTTCATTGACTGTTTCAGTGTGGTACTACATTACTACGTGATGCAATCCAGAAAAAGCCCAGGATCTAGCCATGAAGTATGAGAAATATGCGAAAGTAAGAGCCTGATGAGGGCAAATCCTAGACCTATCCCAGACCTAACTTGCGTTATCCTCTAAAATATTGATCGAAACCAGGTTTAATTGACTGCTTCAGTGTTGTACTTCATTACTACGTGATCCAATCCAGAAAAAGCCCAGGATCTAGCTATCAAGTATGAGAAATATGCGAAAGAATGAGCCTGATGAGAGAAAATCCCAGACCTAACCTAGACCAAACATGAATTATTCTCTAAAATATTGGTCGAAACCAGGTTTAATGGACTGTTTCAGTGTGGTACCACATTACTACGTGATACAAACCAGAAAAAACCCAGGATCCGTTCAACAAGTATGTGAGGAATGCGAAAGTATGAGTCTGATGAGTGAAAATCCCAGGGCTAACCTAGACCTAACATGCGTTATCCTCCAAAATATTGATCGAAACCTGTTTTAATCGACTGTTTCAGTTTGGTACCACATTACTACGTGATCCAAACCAGAAAAAACCCAGGATCTAGCCATCAAGTACGAGAAATATGCGAAAGAATGTGCCTGATGAGAGCAAATCCCAGACCTATCCTAGACCTTACATGCGTTATCCTCTAAAATATTGAGCGAAACCAGGTTTAATGGACTGTTTCAGTGTGGTCCCACATTACTACGTGATCCAAACCAGAAGTAACCCAGGATCTGTTCTACATGTATGAAAAATATGCGAAAGAATGAGCCTGATGAGAGCAAATCCCAGACCTAACCTAGACCTAACATGAATTATTCTCTAAAATATTGATCGAAACCAGGTTTAATTGACTGTTTCAGTGTGGTACCACATTACTACGTGATTCAATCCAGAAATAGCCCAGGATCTAGCCATGAAGTATGAGAAATATGCGAAAGTATGAGCCTGATGAGGGCAAATCCTAGTCCTAACCCAGACCTAACATGCGTTATTCTGTAAAATTTTTATCAAGACCAGGTTTAATTGAATGTTTCATTGTGGTACCACATTACTACGTGATCAAAACCAGAAAAAACCCAGGATCCGTTCAACAAGTATGTGAAGAATGCGAAAGTATGAGTCTGATCAGTGAAAATCTCAGGCCTTACCTAGACCTAACTTGCGTTGTCCTCTAAAATATTGATGGAAACCAGGTTTCATTGACTGTTTCAGTGTGGTACTACATTACTACGTGATGCAATCCAGAAAAAGCCCAGGATCTAGCCATGAAGTATGAGAAATATGCGAAAGTAAGAGCCTGATGAGGGCAAATCCTAGACCTATCCAGGACCTAACTTGCGTTACCCTCTAAAATATTGATCGAAACCAGGTTTAATTGACTGTTTCAGTGTTGTACTTCATTACTACGTGATCCAAACCAGAAAATAACCCAGGACCTGTTCAACGAGTATGTGAAGTGTGCGTAGGTATGAGTCTGATGAGGGCAAATCCCAGACCTATCCCAGACTTAACTTGCGTTATCCTCTAAAATATTGATCGAAACCAGGTTTAACCGACTGTTCCAGTGTGGATCCACATTACTACGTGATCCAAACCAGAAAAAACCCAGGATCAGTTCAACAAGTATGTGAAGAATGCGAAAGTATGAGTCTGATGAGTGAATATCCCAGGCCTAACCTAGACCTAACATGCGTTGTCCTCAAAAATATTAATCGAAACCTGGTTTAATCGACTGTTTCAGAATGGTCCCACATTACTACGTGATCCAAACCAGAAGTAACCCAGGATCTGTTCTACATGTATGAAAAATATGCGAAAGAATGAGCCTGATGAGAGCAAATCCCAGACCTAACCTAGACCTAACATGAATTATTCTCTAAAATATTGATCGAAACCAGGTTTAATTGACTGTTTCAGTGTTGTACTTCATTACTACGTGATCCAATCCAGAAAAAGCCCAGGATCTAGCTATCAAGTATGAGAAATATGCGAAAGAATGAGCCTGATGAGAGAAAATCCCAGACCTAACCTAGACCTAACATGAATTATTCTCTAAAATATTGGTCGAAACCAGGTTTAATGGACTGTTTCAGTGTGGTACCACATTACTACGTGATACAAACCAGAAAAAACCCAGGATCCGTTCAACAAGTATGTGAGGAATGCGAAAGTATGAGTCTGATGAGTGAAAATCCCAGGGCTAACCTAGACCTAACATGCGTTATCCTCCAAAATATTGATCGAAACCTGTTTTAATCGACTGTTTCAGTTTGGTACCACATTACTATGTGATCCAAACCAGAAAATAACCCAGGACCTGTTCAACGAGTATGTGAAGTGTGCGTAGGTATGAGTCTGATGAGGGCAAATCCCAGACCTATCCCAGACCTAACTTGCGTTATCCTCTAAAATATTGATCGAAACCAGGTTTAACCGACTGTTCCAGTGTGGATCCACATTACTACGTGATCCAAACCAGAAAAAACCCAGGATCAGTTCAACAAGTATGTGAAGAATGCGAAAGTATGAGTCTGATGAGTGAATATCCCAGGCCTAACCTAGACCTAACATGCGTTGTCCTCAAAAATATTAATCGAAACCTGGTTTAATCGACTGTTTCAGTGTGGTACCACATTACTATGTGATCCGAACCAGAAAATAACCCAGGATCTGTCCAACGAGTATGTGAAGTGTGCGAAAGTATGAGTCTGATGAGGGCAAATCCCAGACCTATCCCAGACCTAACATGCGTTATCCTCTAAAATATTTATCACGACCAGGTTTAATTGATTGTTTCAGTGTGGACCCACATTACTACGTGATCCAAACCAGAAAAAACCCAGGATCCGTTCAACAAGTATGTGAAGAATTCGAAAGTATGAGTCTGATGAGTGAAAATCCCAGGGCTAACCTAGACCTAACATGCGTTATCCTCTAAAATATTGATCCAAACCAGGTTTAATGGACTGTTTCAGTGTGGTACCACACTACTACGTGATACAAACCAGCAAAAACCCAGGATCTGTTCAACAAGTATGTGAAAAACGCGAAAGTATGAGTCTGATGAGGGCGAATCCCAGACCTATGCCAGACCTAACTTGCGTTGTCCTCTAAAATATTTATCAAGACCAGGTTTAATTGAATGTTTCAGTGTGGTACCACATTACTACGTGATCAAAACCAGAAAAAACCCTAGATCCGTTCAACAAGTATGTGAAGAATGCGAAAGTATGAGTCTGATCAGTGAAAATCTCAGGCCTTACCTAGACCTAACTTGCGTTGTCCTCTAAAATATTGATCGAAGCTAGGTTTAATTGACTGTTTCAGTGTTGTACTTCATTACTACGTGATGCAATCCAGAAGAAGCCCAAGATCTAGCCATCAAGTATGAGAAATATGCGAAAGAGTGAGCCTGATGGGAGCAAATCCCTGACCTAACCTAGACCTACAATGAATTATTCTCTAAAATATTGATCAAAACCAGGTTTAATTGACTGTTTCAGTGTGGTACCACACTACTACGTGATACAAACCAGCAAAAACCCAGGATCTGTTCAACAAGTATGTGAAAAACGCGAAAGTATGAGTCTGATGAGGGCGAATCCCAGACCTATGCCAGACCTAACTTGCGTTGTCCTCTAAAATATTTATCAAGACCAGGTTTAATTGAATGTTTCAGTGTGGTACCACATTACTACGTGATCAAAACCAGAAAAAACCCAGGATCCGTTCAACAAGTATGTGAAGAATGCGAAAGTATGAGTCTGATCAGTGAAAATCTCAGGCCTTACCTAGACCTAACATGCGTTGTCCTCTAAAATATTGATGGAAACCAGGTTTCAATGACTGTTTCGGTGTGGTACTACATTACTACGTGATGCAATCCAGAAATAGCCCAGGATCTAGCCATCAAGTGTGAGAAATATGCGAAAGAATGAGCCTGATGAGAGCAAATCCCAGACCTAACCTAGACCTAACATGCGTTATCCTCTAAAATATTGAGCGAAACCAGGTTTAATGGACTGTTTCAGTGTGGTACCACACTACTTCGTGATCCAAACCAGAGAAAGCCCAGGATCTGTTCAAGAAGTATGTGAAAAACGCTATACTGTGAGCCTGATGAGGGCAAATCCTAGACCTAACCCAGATCTAACATGCGTTATCCTCTAAAATATTTATCAAGATCAGGTTTAATTGATTGTTTCAGTGTGGTCCCACATTACTACGTGATCCAAACCAGAAAAAAACCAGTATCTGTTCAACATGTATGAGAAATATGCGAAAGAATGAGCCTGATGTAAGCAAATCCCAGACCTAACCTAGACCTAACATGAATTATTCTCTAAAATATTGATCGAAACCAGGTTTACTTGACTGCTTCAGTGTGGTCCCACATTACTACGTGATCCAAACCAGAAAAAACCCAGGATCCGTTCAGCAAGTATGTGAAGAATGCGAAGGTATGAGTCTGATGAGTGAAAATCCCAGGGCTAACCTAGACCTAACATGCGTTATCCTCCAAAATATTGATCGAAACCTGTTTTAATCGACTGTTTCAGTTTGGTACCACATTACTATGTGATCCAAACCAGAAAATAACCCAGGACCTGTTCAACGAGTATGTGAAGTGTGCGTAGGTATGAGTCTGATGAGGGCAAATCCCAGACCTATCCCAGACCTAACTTGCGTTATCCTCTAAAATATTGATCGAAACCAGGTTTAACCGACTGTTCCAGTGTGGATCCACATTACTACGTGATCCAAACCAGAAAAAACCCAGGATCAGTTCAACAAGTATGTGAAGAATGCGAAAGTATGAGTCTGATGAGTGAATATCCCAGGCCTAACCTAGACCTAACATGCGTTGTCCTCAAAAATATTAATCGAAACCTGGTTTAATCGACTGTTTCAGTGTGGTACCACATTACTATGTGATCCGAACCAGAAAATAACCCAGGATCTGTCCAACGAGTATGTGAAGTGTGCGAAAGTATGAGTCTGATGAGGGCAAATCCCAGACCTATCCCAGACCTAACATGCGTTATCCTCTAAAATATTTATCACGACCAGGTTTAATTGATTGTTTCAGTGTGGACCCACATTACTACGTGATCCAAACCAGAAAAAACCCAGGATCCGTTCAACAAGTATGTGAAGAATTCGAAAGTATGAGTCTGATGAGTGAAAATCCCAGGGCTAACCTAGACCTAACATGCGTTATCCTCTAAAATATTGATCCAAACCAGGTTTAATGGACTGTTTCAGTGTGGTACCACACTACTACGTGATACAAACCAGCAAAAACCCAGGATCTGTTCAACAAGTATGTGAAAAACGCGAAAGTATGAGTCTGATGAGGGCGAATCCCAGACCTATGCCAGACCTAACTTACGTTGTCCTCTAAAATATTTATCAAGACCAGGTTTAATTGAATGTTTCAGTGTGGTACCACATTACTACGTGATCAAAACCAGAAAAAACCCAAGATCCGTTCAACAAGTATGTGAAGAATGCGAAAGTATGAGTCTGATCAGTGAAAATCTCAGGCCTTACCTAGACCTAACTTGCGTTGTCCTCTAAAATATTGATCGAAGCTAGGTTTAATTGACTGTTTCAGTGTTGTACTTCATTACTACGTGATGCAATCCAGAAAAAGCCCAAGATCTAGCCAACAAGTATGCGAAAAACGCGAAAGTACGAGCCAGATGAGGACAAATCCCAGACCTACCCGAGACATAACCGGCGTTATCCTCTAAAATATTAATCGCAACCAGTTTAATTGACTGTTTCGGTGTGGTACCACATTACTACGTGATCCGAACCAGAAAAAGCCCAGGATCTGGCCATCAAGTATGCGAAAAACGCGAATATATGAGCCATATGATTGCAAATACCAGAACTAACCCTGACATAACCAGCGTTATCCACTAAAATACGCATCGGAACATGCTTTTAATGACTGTTTCAGTGTGGTACCACATTACAACCTGATCCAAACCAGAAAAAGCCCAGGATCGGGCCAACAATAATGCGAAAAATGCGAAAGTACGAGCCTGATGAGGGAAACTCCCAGAGCTAACCGAGACGTAACCGGCGTTATCCCCTAAAATATTAATCGCAACCAGGTGTAATTGACTGTTTCGGTGTGGTACCGCATTGCTACGATGATCCAAACCAGAAAGAGGCCAGGATCTGGCCAACAAGTATGCGAAAAATGCGAAAGTATGAGCCAGATGATTGCAAATACCTGAACTAACCCAAACCTAACATGCGTTATCCTCTAAAATATTTATCAAGACCAGGTTTAATTGAATGTTGCAGTGTGGTGCCACATTACTACGTTAACCAAACCAGAAAAAACCCTGGATCCGTTCAACAAGTATGTTAAAACTGCGACAGTATGACCCTGATGAGGGCAAATCCCAGGCCTAACCTAGACCTAACATGCGTTGTCCTCTAAAATATTGATGGAAACCAGGTTTAATTGACTGTTTCAGTGTTGTACTTCATTACTACGTGATGCAATCCAGAAAAAGCCCAGGATCTGTTCTACATGTATGAAAAATATGCGAAAGAATGAGCCTGATGAGAGCAAATCCCAGACCTAACCTAGACCTAACATGAATTATTCTCTAAAATATTGATCGAAACCAGGTTTAATTGACTGTTTCAGTGTGGTACCACATTACTACGTGATCCAATCCAGAAATAGCCCAGGATCTAGCCATGAAGTATGAGAAATATGAGAAAGCATGAGCCTGATGAGGGCAAATCCTAGACCTAACCCTGACCTAACATGCGTGATTCTGTAATATTTTTATCAAGACCAGGTTTAATTGAATGTTTCATTGTGGTACCTCATTACTACGTGATCAAAACCAGAAAATAACCCAGGATCTGTTCAACGAGTATGTGAAGTGTGCGAAAGAATGAGCCTGATGAGAGCAAATCCCAGACCTAACCTAGACCTTACATGCGTTATCCTCTAAAATATTGAGCGAAACCAGGTTTAATGGACTGTTTCAGTGTGGTACCACACTACTTCGTGATCCAAACCAGAAAAAACCCAGGATCTGTTCAACAAGTATGTGAAAAACGCTAAACTGTGAGCCTGATGAGGGCAAATCTTAGACCTAACCCAGACCTAAGATGCGTTATCCTCTAAAATATTTATCCAGACCAGGTTTCATTGAATGTTTCAGTGTGGTACCACTTTACTGCGTGATCCAATCCAGAAATAGCCCATGATCTAGCCATGAAGTATGAGAAATATGCGAAAGAATGAGCCTGATGAGAGCAAATCCCAGACCTAACCTAGACCTTACATGCGTTATCCTCTAAAATATTGAGCGAAACCAGGTTTAATGGACTGTTTCAGTGTGGTACCACACTACTTCGTGATCCAAACCAGAAAAAACCCAGGATCTGTTCAACAAGTATGTGAAAAACGCTAAACTGTGAGCCTGATGAGAGCAAATGCCAGACCTATCCTAGACCTTACATGCGTTATCCTCAAAAATATTGATCGAAACCTGGTTTAATCGACTGTTTCAGTGTGGTACCACATTACTACGTGATCCAAACCAGAAAAAACCCAGGATCTAGCCATCAAGTACGAGAAATATGCGAAAGAATGTGCCTGATGAGAGCAAATCCCAGACCTATCCTAGACCTTACATGCGTTATCCTCTAAAATATTGAGCGAAACCAGGTTTAATGGACTGTTTCAGTGTGGTCCCACATTACTACGTGATCCAAACCAGAAGTAACCCAGGATCTGTTCTACATGTATGAAAAATATGCGAAAGAATGGGCCTGATGAGAGCAAATCCCAGACCTAACCTAGACCTAACATGAATTATTCTCTAAAATATTGATCGAAACCAGGTTTAATTGACTGTTTCAGTGTGGTACCACATTACTACGTGATTCAATCCAGAAATAGCCCAGGATCTAGCCATGAAGTATGAGAAATATGCGAAAGTATGAGCCTGATGAGGGCAAATCCTAGACCTAACCCAGACCTAACATGCGTTATTCTGTAAAATTTTTATCAAGACCAGGTTTAATTGAATGTTTCATTGTGGTACCTCATTACTACGTGATCAAAACCAGAAAAAACCCAGGATCCGTTCAACAAGTATGTGACGAATGCGAAAGTATGAGTCTGATCAGTGAAAATCTCAGGCCTTACCTAGACCTAACTTGCGTTGTCCTCTAAAATATTGATGGAAACCAGGTTTCATTGACTGTTTCAGTGTGGTACTACATTACTACGTGATGCAATCCAGAAAAAGCCCAGGATCTAGCCATGAAGTATGAGAAATATGCGAAAGTAAGAGCCTGATGAGGGCAAATCCTAGACCTATCCCAGACCTAACTTGCGTTATCCTCTAAAATATTGATCGAAACCAGGTTTAATTGACTGCTTCAGTGTTGTACTTCATTACTACGTGATCCAATCCAGAAAAAGCCCAGGATCTAGCTATCAAGTATGAGAAATATGCGAAAGAATGAGCCTGATGAGAGAAAATCCCAGACCTAACCTAGACCTAACATGAATTATTCTCTAAAATATTGGTCGAAACCAGGTTTAATGGACTGTTTCAGTGTGGTACCACATTACTACGTGATACAAACCAGAAAAAACCCAGGATCCGTTCAACAAGTATGTGAGGAATGCGAAAGTATGAGTCTGATGAGTGAAAATCCCAGGGCTAACCTAGACCTAACATGCGTTATCCTCCAAAATATTGATCGAAACCTGTTTTAATCGACTGTTTCAGTTTGGTACCACATTACTACGTGATCCAAACCAGAAAAAACCCAGGATCTAGCCATCAAGTACGAGAAATATGCGAAAGAATGTGCCTGATGAGAGCAAATCCCAGACCTATCCTAGACCTTACATGCGTTATCCTCTAAAATATTGAGCGAAACCAGGTTTAATGGACTGTTTCAGTGTGGTCCCACATTACTACGTGATCCAAACCAGAAGTAACCCAGGATCTGTTCTACATGTATGAAAAATATGCGAAAGAATGAGCCTGATGAGAGCAAATCCCAGACCTAACCTAGACCTAACATGAATTATTCTCTAAAATATTGATCGAAACCAGGTTTAATTGACTGTTTCAGTGTGGTACCACATTACTACGTGATTCAATCCAGAAATAGCCCAGGATCTAGCCATGAAGTATGAGAAATATGCGAAAGTATGAGCCTGATGAGGGCAAATCCTAGTCCTAACCCAGACCTAACATGCGTTATTCTGTAAAATTTTTATCAAGACCAGGTTTAATTGAATGTTTCATTGTGGTACCACATTACTACGTGATCAAAACCAGAAAAAACCCAGGATCCGTTCAACAAGTATGTGAAGAATGCGAAAGTATGAGTCTGATCAGTGAAAATCTCAGGCCTTACCTAGACCTAACTTGCGTTGTCCTCTAAAATATTGATGGAAACCAGGTTTCATTGACTGTTTCAGTGTGGTACTACATTACTACGTGATGCAATCCAGAAAAAGCCCAGGATCTAGCCATGAAGTATGAGAAATATGCGAAAGTAAGAGCCTGATGAGGGCAAATCCTAGACCTATCCAGGACCTAACTTGCGTTACCCTCTAAAATATTGATCGAAACCAGGTTTAATTGACTGTTTCAGTGTTGTACTTCATTACTACGTGATCCAATCCAGAAAATAACCCAGGACCTGTTCAACGAGTATGTGAAGTGTGCGTAGGTATGAGTCTGATGAGGGCAAATCCCAGACCTATCCCAGACTTAACTTGCGTTATCCTCTAAAATATTGATCGAAACCAGGTTTAACCGACTGTTCCAGTGTGGATCCACATTACTACGTGATCCAATCCAGAAAAAACCCAGGATCAGTTCAACAAGTATGTGAAGAATGCGAAAGTATGAGTCTGATGAGTGAATATCCCAGGCCTAACCTAGACCTAACATGCGTTGTCCTCAAAAATATTAATCGAAACCTGGTTTAATCGACTGTTTCAGAATGGTCCCACATTACTACGTGATCCAAACCAGAAGTAACCCAGGATCTGTTCTACATGTATGAAAAATATGCGAAAGAATGAGCCTGATGAGAGCAAATCCCAGACCTAACCTAGACCTAACATGAATTATTCTCTAAAATATTGATCGAAACCAGGTTTAATTGACTGTTTCAGTGTTGTACTTCATTACTACGTGATCCAATCCAGAAAAAGCCCAGGATCTAGCTAACAAGTATGAGAAATATGCGAAAGAATGAGCCTGATGAGAGAAAATCCCAGACCTAACCTAGACCTAACATGAATTATTCTCTAAAATATTGGTCGAAACCAGGTTTAATGGACTGTTTCAGTGTGGTACCACATTACTACATGATACAAACCAGAAAAAACCCAGGATCCGTTCAACAAGTATGTGAGGAATGCGAAAGTATGAGTCTGATGAGTGAAAATCCCAGGGCTAACCTAGACCTAACATGCGTTATCCTCCAAAATATTGATCGAAACCTGTTTTAATCGACTGTTTCAGTTTGGTACCACATTACTATGTGATCCAAACCAGAAAATAACCCAGGACCTGTTCAACGAGTATGTGAAGTGTGCGTAGGTATGAGTCTGATGAGGGCAAATCCCAGACCTATCCCAGACCTAACTTGCGTTATCCTCTAAAATATTGATCGAAACCAGGTTTAACCGACTGTTCCAGTGTGGATCCACATTACTACGTGATCCAAACCAGAAAAAACCCAGGATCAGTTCAACAAGTATGTGAAGAATGCGAAAGTATGAGTCTGATGAGTGAATATCCCAGGCCTAACCTAGACCTAACATGCGTTGTCCTCAAAAATATTAATCGAAACCTGGTTTAATCGACTGTTTCAGTGTGGTACCACATTACTATGTGATCCGAACCAGAAAATAACCCAGGATCTGTCCAACGAGTATGTGAAGTGTGCGAAAGTATGAGTCTGATGAGGGCAAATCCCAGACCTATCCCAGACCTAACATGCGTTATCCTCTAAAATATTTATCACGACCAGGTTTAATTGATTGTTTCAGTGTGGACCCACATTACTACGTGATCCAAACCAGAAAAAACCCAGGATCCGTTCAACAAGTATGTGAAGAATTCGAAAGTATGAGTCTGATGAGTGAAAATCCCAGGGCTAACCTAGACCTAACATGCGTTATCCTCTAAAATATTGATCCAAACCAGGTTTAATGGACTGTTTCAGTGTGGTACCACACTACTACGTGATACAAACCAGCAAAAACCCAGGATCTGTTCAACAAGTATGTGAAAAACGCGAAAGTATGAGTCTGATGAGGGCGAATCCCAGACCTATGCCAGACCTAACTTGCGTTGTCCTCTAAAATATTTATCAAGACCAGGTTTAATTGAATGTTTCAGTGTGGTACCACATTACTACGTGATCAAAACCAGAAAAAACCCAAGATCCGTTCAACAAGTATGTGAAGAATGCGAAAGTATGAGTCTGATCAGTGAAAATCTCAGGCCTTACCTAGACCTAACTTGCGTTGTCCTCTAAAATATTGATCGAAGCTAGGTTTAATTGACTGTTTCAGTGTTGTACTTCATTACTACGTGATGCAATCCAGAAAAAGCCCATGATCTAGCCAACAAGTATGCGAAAAACGCGAAAGTACGAGCCAGATGAGGACAAATCCCAGACCTACCCGAGACATAACCGGCGTTATCCTCTAAAATATTAATCGCAACCAGTTTAATTGACTGTTTCGGTGTGGTACCACATTACTACGTGATCCGAACCAGAAAAAGCCCAGGATCTGGCCATCAAGTATGCGAAAAACGCGAATATATGAGCCATATGATTGCAAATACCAGAACTAACCCTGACATAACCAGCGTTATCCACTAAAATACGCATCGGAACATGCTTTTAATGACTGTTTCAGTGTGGTACCACATTACAACCTGATCCAAACCAGAAAAAGCCCAGGATCGGGCCAACAAGAATGCGAAAAATGCGAAAGTACGAGCCTGATGAGGGAAACTCCCAGAGCTAACCGAGACGTAACCGGCGTTATCCCCTAAAATATTAATCGCAACCAGGTGTAATTGACTGTTTCGGTGTGGTACCGCATTGCTACGATGATCCAAACCAGAAAGAGGCCAGGATCTGGCCAACAAGTATGCGAAAAATGCGAAAGTATGAGCCAGATGATTGCAAATACCTGAACTAACCCAGACATAACCAGCGATATCCTCTAAAATATTAATCGCAACCAGGTTTAATTGACTGTTTCGGTGTGGTACTGCATTACTACGTGATCCAGACCAGAAAAAGGCCAGGATCTGGCCAACAAGTATGCGCAAAATGCGAAAGTACGAGCCAGTTGAGGGCAAATCCCAGACCAAAACGAGACGTAACCGGCGTTATCCCCTAAAATATTAATCGCAACCAGGTTTAATTGACTGTTTCAGTGTGGTACCACTTCACTACGTGGTCCGAGCCAGAAGAAGGCCAGTATGTGGCCAACAAGTATGCGAAGACTGCGAAAGTACGAGCCAGTTGAGGGCAAATACCAGACCTAACCGAAACATAACCGGCGCTATCCTGTAAAATATTAATCGCAACCAGGTTTAATAGACTGTTTCGGTGTGGAACCACATTACTACGGGATCCAAACCAGAAAAAACCCAGAATCTGGCCAACAACTATGAGAAAAACGAGAAAGTATGAGCCAGATGGTTGCAAATACCAGAACTATCCCAGACATACCCAGCGTTATCCACTAAAATATTATTCGCAACCAGGTTTAATTGACTGTTTCGGTGTGGTACCACATTACTACGTGGTCCAAGCCAGAAAAAGGCCAGGATCTGGCCAACAAGTATGCGAAAAATGCGAAAGTACGAGCCAGGTGAGGGCAAATACCATACCTAACCGAGACATTACCGGCTTTATCCTCTAAAATATTAATCGCAACCAGATTTAATTGACTGTTTCAGTGTGGTACCGCATTACTACGTGATCCAAACCAGAAAGAGGCCAGGATCTGGCCAACAAGTATGCGAAAAACGCGAAAGTACGAGCCAGATGATTGCAAATACCAGAACTCACCCAGACATAACCAGCGCTATCCTCTAAAATACTAATCTGAACCAGGGTTAATTGACTGTTTCAGTGTGGTACCACATTACTACGTGATCCAAACCAGAGAAAGGCCAGGATCTGGCCAACAAGTATGCGAAAAACGCGAAAGGACGAGCCAGATAAGGACAAATCCCAGACCTACCCGAGACATAACCAGCGTTATCCCCTAAAATATAAATCGCAACCAGGTTTAATTGACTGTTTCGGTGTTGTGCCGTATTACTACGTGATCCAAATCAGAAAAAGGCCAGGATCTGGCCACCAAGAATGCGAAAAATGCGAAAGTACGAGCCAGATGATTGCAAATACCAGCACTATCCCAGACATAACCAGCGATATCCTCTAAAATACAAATCGGAACCAGCTTCTATTGACTGTTTCAGTGTGGTACCACTTTACTACGTGGTCCAAGCCAGAAGAAGGCCAGGATGTGGCCAACAAGTATGCGAAAAATGCGAAAGTACGAGCCAGATGAGGGCAAATACCAGACCTATCCGAGACATAACCGGCGTTATCCTCTAAAATATTAATCGCAACCAGGATAAATTGACTGTTTCGGTGTGGTACCACATTACTACGTGGTCCAAGCCAGAAAAAGGCAAGGATCTGGCCAACAAGTATGCGAAAAACGCGAAAGTACGAGCCAGATGAGGACAAATCCCAGACCTACCCGAGACATAACCGGCGTTATCCTCTAAAATATTAATCGCAACCAGTTTAATTGACTGTTTCGGTGTGGTACCACATTACTACGTGATCCGAACCAGAAAAAGCCCAGGATCTGGCCATCAAGTATGCGAAAAACGCGAATATATGAGCCATATGATTGCAAATACCAGAACTAACCCTGACATAACCAGCGTTATCCTCTAAAATACGCATCGGATCATGCTTTGGATGACTGTTTCAGTGTGGTACCACATTACAACCTGATCCAAACCAGAAAAAGCCCAGGATCGGGCCAACAAGAATGCGAAAAATGCGATAGTACGAGCCAGTTGAGGGCAAATCCCAGACCAAAACGAGACGTAACCGGCGTTATCCCCAAAAATATTAATCGCAACCAGGTTTAATTGACTGTTTCGGTGTGGTACCGCATTACTACGTGATCCAAACCAGAAAAAGGCCAGGATCTGGCCAACAAGTATGCGAAAAATGCGAAAGTATGAGCCAGATGATTGCAAATTCCAGAACTAACCCTGACATAACCAGCGTTATCCTCTAGAATACGAATCGGAACATGGTTTTAATGACTGTTTCAGTGTTGTAACACATTACTACGTGTTCCAAGCCAAAAAAAGGCCAGGATCTGGCCAGCAAGTATGCGAAAAACGCGAAAGTACGAGACAGATGAGGACAAATCCCAGACCTACCCGAGACGTAACCGGCGTTATCCTCTAGAATACGAATCGGAACATGCTTTTAATGACTGTTTCAGTGTTGTAACACATTACTACGTGGTCCAAACCAGAAAAATCCCAGGATCGGGCCAACAAGAATGCGAAAAACGCGAAAGTACGAGCCAGATGAGGGAAAATCCCAGACATAACCGGGACGTAACCGGCGTTATCCCCTAAAATATTAATCGCAACCAGGTTTAATTGACTGTTTCGGTGTGGAACCTCATTACTACGGGATCCAAACCAGAAAAAACCCAGGATCTGGCCAACAAGTATGCGAAAAACGCGAAAGTATGAGCCAGATGATTGCAAATACCAGAACTATCCCAGGCATAACCAGCGTTATCCTCTAAAATACTAAGCGGAACCAGCTTTTATTGACAGTGTGGTACCACATTACTACGTGATCCAAACCAGAAAAAGCCCAGGATCTGGCCAACAAGTATGCGAAACGTGCGAAAGTACGAGGCAGATGAGGGCAAATCCCAGACCTAACCGTGACATAACCGGCGTTATCCTCTAAAATATTAATCGCAACCAGTTTAATTGACTGTTTCGGTGTGGAACCTCATTACTACGGGATCCAAAACAGAAAAAACCCAGGATCGGGCTAACAAGTATGCGAAAAACGCGAAAGTATGAGCCAGATGATTGCAAATACCAGAACAATCCCAGGCATAACCAGCGTTATCCTCTAAAATACTAAGCGGAACCAGCTTTTATTGACAGTGTGGTACCACATTACTACGTGATCCAAACCAGAAAAAGCCCAGGATCTGGCCAACAAGTATGCGAAAAACGCGAATATATGAGCCATATGATTGCAAATACCAGAACTAACCCTGACATAACCAGCGTTATCCTCTAAAATACGCATCGGAACATGCTTTTAATGACTGTTTCAGTGTGGTACCACATTACAACGTGATCCAAACCAGAAAAAGCCCAGGATCGGGCCAACAAGAATGCGAAAAATGCGAATGTACGAGCCTGATGAGGGAAAATCCCAGGCCTAACCGAGACGTAACCGGCGTTATCCCCTAAAATATTAATCGCAACCAGGTGTAATTGACTGTTCCGGTGTGGTACCGCATTGCTACGATGATCCAAACCAGAAAGAGGCCAGGATCTGGCCAACAAGTATGCGAAAAATGCGAAAATATGGGCCAGATGATTGCAAATACCAGAACTAACCCAGACATAACCAGCGATATCCTCTAAAATACGCATCGGAACATGCTTTTAATGACTGTTTCAGTGTGGTACCACATTACAACGTGATCCAAACCAGAAAAAGCCCAGGATCGGGCCAACAAGAATGCGAAAAATGCGAAAGTACGAGCCTGATGAGGGAAAATCCCAGACCTAACCGAGACGTAACCGGCGTTATCCCCTAAAATATTAATCGCAACCAGGTGTAATTGACTGTTTCGGTGTGGTACCGCATTGCTACGATGATCCAAACCAGAAAGAGGCCAGGATCTGGCCAACAAGTATGCGAAAAATGCGAAAGTATGAGCCAGATGATTGCAAATACCAGAACTAACCCAGACATAACCAGCGATATCCTCTAAAATATTAATCGCAACCAGGTTTAATTGACTGTTTCGGTGTGGTACTGCATTACTACGTGATCCAGACCAGAAAAAGGCCAGGATCTGGCCAACAAGTATGCGCAAAATGCGCAAGTACGAGCCAGTTGAGGGCAAATCCCAGACCAAACCGAGACATAACCGGCGTTATCCTCTAAAATATTAATCGCAACCAGGTTTAATTGACTGTTTCGGTGTGGTACCGCATTACTACGTGATCCAAACCAGAAAAAGGCCAGGATCTGTTCAACAAGTATGTGAAAAACGCGAAAGTATGAGTCTGATGAGGTCAAATCCCAGACCTATCCCAGACTTAACTTGCGTTATCCTCTAAAATATTGATCGAAACCAGGTTTAATCGACTGTTTCAGCGTGGTATCACATTAGTACGTGATACAATCCAGAAACAGCCCAGGATCTAGCCATGAAGTATGAGAAATATGCGAAAGTATGAGCCTGATAAGAGATAAGGAGGGGACTCGAATATCATCGGGTCCCCCCTTGTCTCAGGGCGGTCGTCGGGGATTATCTCCGCGGCAGGTGGATCGAGTATCCGGGCCGGGATGGTGATATGCGGAGGGAGGTGTACTGCGGTGTTCCGCAGGGGTCGGTCCTCGGGCCACTCCTGTGGAACATCGCGTACGACTCGGTGTTGCGGGCCGGCCTCCCCGACGGCGTCAGCACGGTGTGTTATGCGGATGACACACTGATGCTGGCCGTCGGGGCGCACTGGGGGAGGGCCATGCGTCGCGCGGAGGAGGGGTCGCAACGCGTCGTCGACCGGATCAGGGGGATGGGGATGACGGTGGCGGTCCATAAGACCGAGGTGATTGCGTTTCATTCACCTCGGCAGGATCCGCCACCCCCTCTGATCCGGGTGGGTGGGGCTGACATCGAGGTGAAGCCCCAGATCAGGTATCTAGGGCTGATCCTCGATAGCCACTGGCGTTTCGAGGAGCATTTCCGCTGCCTGGTCCCCCGGTTGGAAAGGATGGTTGCGGCTCTGGGCCGGATCCTGCCCAACCTGGGGGGCCCGGCGGGCCGAGTTCGTCGCCTCTATGTGGCAATGGTCCAGTCGGTGGCCCTATACGGGGCCCCCGTCTGGGCGGACGACCTGGCTGCCTCCCGGCGCGGCATGACTATGCTGCGTCGGGTGCAGAGGCGCATGGCGCTCAGGGTCGTCCGCGGGTATCGGACCATGTCACATGAGGCGGCGACGGTTCTAGCGGGGATGCCGCCCATGGACCTGCTCGCGCGGTCGCACGCGGTGATGTACCGGCACCGCGTCGACCGTCGCGCGGGGGTGGGAGCGGTCCCGGGCGGGCAGGAACCTGCTTGGGGCGATTTGAAGCGCCAGGCCCGGCAGTCCGTGTTGCTCGCGTGGCAGGAGCGGCTGGCTCTGCCAACCGCGGGGCACCGGACTGTCGGGGCTGTTCGGCCACTCCTGAAGGAGTGGCTGGACAGAGGCCATGGCAGCCTCACCTACCGGCTGGCACAGGTATTTTCGGGGCATGGCAGCTTCGGAAGATACCTGTGCCGGATAGGGAAGGAGCCGACGGCGCGTTGCTGCCACTGCGACGCTGAGCAGGACACGGCGGATCATACCCTGGAGGTATGCCCCGCGTGGGAGGGGGAGCGCCGTGTCCTGGTCGGCGTCGTCGGGCGGGATGTCTCGCTGCCGGGCGTGGTGCGCGCCATGCTCGGCAGCGAGGAGAAGTGGAGGGCCGTGGCCTCCTTCTGCGAGAACGTAATGTTGCAGAAGGAGGCTGCGGGGAGGGAGCGCGAGCTTCAGCGGCGGGCTGAAGCTCGCGCTCGTGCGGTGGCCCGAGGTCGTCGCCCGGTCGCGAGGCGTCGCGGGCGGCCGCCTCGGCGTGGCGGATGACCTAGGCTGGGAGGGGGGTCCTGAGGGGACCCTCCTCCCGCCAGGCGGCGCCGGGTCGGACCGGTTGGGGGTAGGAGTGCCTCCCCCTACCGGTCCGACGCAAGGGGAGGCACCCTCGGCGGTCTGGTGCGGCCATGAACGCCCGGCCGCCGAGGGGTGGAAACGGGGTCGCGGGCGGTTGCGAGTTGGGGCTCGCAGCCGCCACTAAACGCGGCCCCGGGACGGATAGCGGCGGGATGGAGTGGCCCCGTCCCGCCGCTATGAGGCAGTGTGTCTACTGGGGGGACCGATTGTCCCCCCGGGGGATGGGCGCGAAAGCGCGGGCACGGGGAGGATACCGGAAGAATGCTTCGAGCGATTCCCGGTATCCTCCCAAAGCGTGCCGAAGGGTCACCGTGGGGTTTTTAGTGGGTAGGTCCCGCGCCTGTCGTTGTACGGGCGCGGGGAATCCCACACACCCCTCCCACCTCTCCCCAAGGAGGTGGGAGGGAGTCTTTCGAAGATTTTCCCCACGACGAAAAAAAAAAAAAAAAAAAAAAAAAAAAAGTATGAGCCTGATGAGGGCAAATCCTAGACCTAACCCAATCCTAAAATGCGTTATCCTCTAAAATATTTATCAAGACCAGGTTTAATTGAATGTTTCAGTGTGGTACCACATTAATACGTGAACCAAACCAGAAAAAACCCAGGATCCGTTCAACAAGTATGTGAAGAATGCGAAAGTATCAGTCTGATCAGTGAAAATCTCAGGCCGTACCTAGACCTAACATGCGTTGTCCTCTAAAATATTGATGGAAACCAGGTTTGCATGACTGTTTCAGTATGGTACTGCATTACTACAAGATGCAATCCAGAAATAGCCCAGGATCTAGCCATCAAGTATGAGAAATATGCGAAAGAATGAGCCTGATGAGAGCAAATCCCAGACCTAACCTAGACCTTACATGCGTTATCCTCTAAAATATTGAGCGAAACCAGGTTTAATGGACTGTTTCAGTGTGGTACCACACTACTTCGTGATCCAAACCAGAAAAAACCCAGGATCTGTTCAACAAGTATGTGAAAAACGCTAAACTGTGAGCCTGATGAGAGCAAATCCCAGACCTATCCTAGACCTTACATGCGTTATCCTCTAAAATATTGAGCGAAACCAGGTTTAATGGACTGTTTCACTGTGGTCCCACATTACTACGTGATCCAAACCAGAAATAACCCAGGATCTGTTCTACATGTATGAATAATATGCGAAAGAATGAGCCTGATGAGAGCAAATCCCAGACCTAACCTAGACCTAACATGAATTATTCTCTAAAATATTGATCGAAACCAGGTTTAATTGACTGTTTCAGTGTGGTACCACATTACTACGTGATTCAATCCAGAAATAGCCCAGGATCTAGCCATGAAGTATGAGAAATATGCGAAAGTATGAGCCTGATGAGGGCAAATCCTAGACCTAACCCAGACCTAACATGCGTTATTCTGTAAAATTTTTATCAAGACGAGGTTTAATTGAATGTTTCATTGTGGTACCACGTTACTATGTGATCCCAACCAGAAAATAACCCAGGATCTGTTCAACGAGTATGTGAAGTGTGCGAAAGTGTGAGTCAGATGAGGTCAAATCCCAGACCAATCCCAGACTTAACTTGCGTTATCCTCTTAAATATTGATCGAAACCAGGTTTAATCGACTGTTTCAGTGTGGTACCACATTACTACGTGATCCAAACGAGAAAAAACCCAGGATCTAGCCATCAAGTATGAGTAATATGCGAAAGAATGAGCCTGATGAGAGCAAATCCCAGACCTAACCTAGACCTAACATGCGTTATCCTCTAAAATATTGAGCGAAACCAGGTTTAATGGACTGTTTCAGTGTGGTACGACACTACTTCGTGATTCAAACCAGAGAAAGCCCAGGATCTGTTCAAGAAGTATGTGAAAAACGCTAAACTGTGAGCCTGATGAGGGCAAATCTTAGACCTAACCCAGACCTAAGATACGTTATCCTCTAAAATATTGATCGAAACCAGGTTTAGTCGACTGTTTCAGTGTGGTCCCACATTACTACGTGATCCAAACCAGAAAAAACCCAGAATCCGTTCAACAAGTATGTGAAGAATGCGAAAGTATGAGTCTGATGAGGTCAAATCCCAGGCCTAACCTAGACCTAACATGCGTTATCCTCAAAAATATTGATCGAAACCTGGTTTAATCGACTGTTTCAGTGTGGTACCACATTACTATGTGATCCAAACCAGAAAATAACCTAGGATCTGTTCAACGAGTATGTGAAGTGTGCGAAAGTATGAGTCCGATGAGGTCAAATCCCAGACCATTCCCAGACTTAACTTGCGTTATCCTCTATAATATTTATCAAGATCAGGTTTAATTGATTGTTTCAGTGTGGTCCCACATTACTACGTGATCCAAACCAGAAAAAACCCAGTATCTGTTCAACATGTATGAGAAATATGCGAAAGAATGAGCCTGATGTGAGCAAATCCCAGACCTAACCTAGACCTAACATGAATTATTCTCTAAAATATTGATCGAAACCAGGTTTACTTGACTGCTTCAGTGTGGTCCCACATTACTACGTGATCCAAACCAGAAAAAACCCAGGATCCGTTCAGCAAGTATGTGAAGAATGCGAAAGTATGAGTCTGATGAGGTCAAATCCCAGGCCTAACCTAGACCTAACATGCGTTATCCTCAAAAATATTGATCGAAACCTGGTTTAATCGACTGTTTCAGTGTGGTACCACATTACTATGTGATCCAAACCAGAAAATAACCCAGGATCTGTTCAACGAGTATGTGATGTGTGCGAAAGTATGAGTCTGATGAGGTCAAATCCCAGACCATTCCCAGACTTAACTTGCGTTATCCTCTAAAATATTGATCGAAACCAGGTTTAATCGACTGTTTCAGTGTGGTACCACATTACTACGTGATCCAAACCAGAAAAAACCCAGGATCTAGCCATCAAGTACGAGAAATATGCGAAAGAATGAGCCTGATGAGAGCAAATCCCAGACCTAACCTAGACCTTACATGCGTTATCCTCTAAAATATTGAGTGAAACCAGGTTTAATGGACTGTTTCAGTGTGGTACTACATTACTACGTGATTCAATCCAGAAAAAGCCCAGGATCTAGCCATCAAGTTTGAGAAATATGCGAAAGAATGTACCTGATGAGAGCAAATCCCAGACCTAACCTAGACCTAACATGAATTATTCTCTAAAATATTGATCGAAACCAGGTTTAATTGACTGTTTCAGTGTGGTCCCACATTACTACGTGATCCAAACGAGAAAATAACCCAGGATCTGTTCAAGGAGTATGTGAAGTGTTGCGAAAGTATGAGTCTGATGAGGTCAAATCCGAGACCTATCCCAGACCTAACTTGCGTTATCCTCTAAAATATTGATCGAAACCAGGTTTAATCGACTGTTTCAGTGTGGTACCACGTTACTATGTGATCCCAACCAGAAAATAACCCAGGATCTGTTCAACGAGTATGTGAAGTGTGCGAAAGTGTGAGTCAGATGAGGTCAAATCCCAGACCAATCCCAGACTTAACTTGCGTTATCCTCTTAAATATTGATCGAAACCAGGTTTAATCGACTGTTTCAGTGTGGTACCACATTACTACGTGATCCAAACGAGGAAAAACCCAGGATCTAGCCATCAAGTATGAGAAATATGCGGAAGAATGAACCTGATGAGAGCAAATCCCAGGCCTAACCTAGACCTTACATGCGTTATCCTCTAAAATATTGAGCGAAACCAGGTTTAATCGACTGTCTCAGTGTGGTACCACATTACTATGTGATGCAATCCACAAAAAGCCCAGGATCTAGCCATCAAGTATGAGAAATATGCGAAAGAATGAGCCTGATGAGAGCAAATCCCAGACCTAACCTAGACCTAACATGCGTTATCCTCTAAAATATTGAGCGAAACCAGGTTTAATGGACTGTTTCAGTGTGGTACCACACTACTTCGTGTTCGAAACCAGAAAAAACCCAGGATCAGTTCAACAAGTATGTGAAAAACGCTAAACTGTGAGCCTGATGAGGGCAAATCTTAGACCTAACCCAGATCTAAGATGCGTTATCCTCTAAAATATTTATCCAGACCAGGTTTCATTGAATGTTTCAGTGTGTTCCCACATTACTACGTGATCCAAACCAGAAAAAACCCTGGATCCGTTCAACAAGTATGTGAAGAATGCGAAAGTATGAGTCTGATGAGTGAAAATCCCTGACCTAACCTAGACTTAACATGCGTTATCCTCTAAAATATTGATCGAAACCTGGTTTAATCGACTGTTTCAGTGTGGTACCACATTACTATGTGATCCAAACCAGAAAATAACCCAGGATCTGTTCAAGGAGTATGTGAAGTGTGCGAAAGTATGAGTCTGATGAGGTCAAATCCCAGACCTATCCCAGACCTAACTTGCGTTATCCTCTAAATTATTGATCGAAACCAGGTTTAATCGACAGTTTCAGTGCGGTACCACATTACTACGTGGTCCAAACCAGAAAAAACCCAGGATCAGTTCAACAAGCATGTGAAGAATGCGAAAGTATGAGTCTGATGAGTGAGAATCCCAGACCTATCCCAGACCTAACATTCGTTATCCTCTAAAATATTGATCGAAACCAGGTTTAATCGACTGTTTCAGTGTGGTACCACATTACTACGTGATCCAAACCAGAAAAAACCCAGGATCAGTTCAACAAGTATGTGAAGAATGCGAAAGTATGAGTCTGATGAGTGTAATTCCCAGGGCTGACCTAGACCTAACATGCGTTATCCTCTAAAATATTGATCGAAACCTGGTTTAATCGACTGTTTCAGTGTGGTACCACATTACTATGTGATCCAAACCAGAAAATAACCCAGGATCTGTTCAAGGAGTATGTGAAGTGTGCGAAAGTATGAGTCTGATGAGGTCAAATCCTAGACCTATCCCAGACCTAACTTGCGTTATCCTGTAAAATATTGATCGAAACCAGGTTTAATCGACTGTTTCAGTGTGGTACCACATTACTATGTGATCCAAACCAGAAAATAACCCGGGATCTGTTCAAGGAGTATGTGAAGTGTGCGAAAGTATGAGTCTGATGAGGTCAAATCCCAGACCTATCCCAGACCTAACTTGCGTTATCCTCTAAATTATTGATCGAAACCAGGTTTAATCGACTGTTTCAGTGCGGTACCACACTACTACGTGATCCAAACCAGAAAAAACCCGGGATCAGTTCAACAAGTATGTGAAGAATGCGAAAGTATGAGTCTGATGAGTGAGAATCCAAGACCTATCCCAGACCTAACATTCGTTATCCTCTAAAATATTGATCGAAACCAGGTTTAATCGACTGTTTCAGTGTGGCACCACATTACTACGTGATCCAAACCAGAAAAAACCCAGGATCAGTTCAACAAGTATGTGAAGAATGCGAAAGTATGAGTCTGATGAGTGTAATTCCCAGGACTGACCTAGACCTAACATGCGTTATCCTCTAAAATATTGATCGAAACCAGGTTTAATCGACTGTTTCAGTGTGGTATCACACTACTACGTGACCCAAACCAGAAAAAACCCAGGATCTGTACAACAGGAATGTGAAAAACGCGAAAGTATGAGCCTGATGAGGGCAAATCCCAGACCAATCCCAGACCTAACTTGCGTTATCCTCTAAAGTACTGATCGAAACCAGGTTTGAATGACCGTTTCTGTGTGGTACCACATTACTACGTGATCCAAACCAGAAAAAACCCAGGATCCGTCCAACAACAATGTGAAAAATGCGAAAGTATGAGTTCGATCAGTGAAAATCTCAGGCCTTACCTAGACCTAACTTGCGTTGTCCTCTAAAATATTGATGGAAACCAGGTTTCATTGACTGTTTCAGTGTGGTACCACATTACTACGTGATTCAAACGAGCAACAACCCAGGATCTAGCCATCAAGTATGAGAAATATGCGAAAGAATGAACCTGATGAGAGCAAATCCCAGACCTAACCTAGACCTTACATGCGTTATCCTCTAAAATATTGAGCGAAACCGGGTTTAATCGACTGTTTCAGTGTGGTACCACATTACTATGTGATGCAATCCAGAAAAAGCCCAGGATCAGTTCAACAAGTATGAGAAGAATGCGAAAGTATGAGTCTGATGAGTGAGAATCCCAGACCTATCCCAGACCTAACTTGCGTTATCCTCAAAAATATTGATTGAAACCAGGTTTAATCGACTGTTTCAGTGTGGTACCACATTACTACGTGATCCAAACCAGAAAAAAACCCAGGATCCGTTCAACAAGTATGTGAAGAATGCGAAAGTATGAGTCTGATAAGTGAAAATCCCAGACCTAACCTAGACTTAACATGCGTTATCCTCTAAAATATTGATCGAAACCTGGTTTAATCGACTGTTTCAGTGTGGTACCACTTTACTACGTGATCCAATCCAGAAATAGCCCAGGATCTGTTCAAGGAGTATGTGAAGTGTGCGAAAGTATGAGTCTGATGAGGTCAAATCCTAGACCTATCCCAGACCTAACATGCGTTATCCTCTAAAATATTGATCGAAACCAGGTTTAATCGACTGTTTCAGTGTGGTATCACACTAATACGTGACCCAAACCAGAAAAAACCCAGGATCTGTACAACAGGAATGTGAAAAACACGAAAGTATGAGCCTGATGAGGGCGAATCCCAGACCAATCCCAGACCTAACTTGCGTTATCCTCTAAAATACTGATCGACACCAGGTTTGAATGACCGTTTCAGTGTGGTACCACATTACTACGTGATCCAAACCAGAAAAAACCCAGGATCCGTTCAACAAGAATGTGTAAACTGCGAAAGTATGAGACCGATCAGTGAAAATCTCAGGCCTTACCTAGACCTAACTTGCGTTGTCCTCTAAAATATTGATGGAAACCAGGTTTCATTGACTGTTTCAGTGTGGTACCACATTATTACGTGATCCAAACGAGAAATAACCCAGGATCTAGCCATCAAGTATGAGAAATATGCGAAAGAATGAACCTGATGAGAGCAAATCCCAGACCTAACCTAGACCTTACATGCGTTATCCTCTAAAATATTGAGCGAAACCAGGTTTAATCGACTGTTTCAGTGTGGTATCACACTACTACGTGACCCAAACCAGAAAAAACCCGGGATCTGTACAACAAGTATGTGAAAAACGCGAAAGTATGAGCCTGATGAGGGCAAATCCCAGACCTATCCCAGACCTAACTTGCGTTATCCTCTAAAATATTGATCGAAACCAGGTTTGATTGACCGTTTCAGTGTGGTACCACATTACTACGTGATCCAAACCAGAAAAAACCCAGGAACCGTTCAACAAGAATGTGAAAAATGCGAAAGTATGAGTCCGATCAGTGAAAATCTCAGGGCTGACCTAGACCTAACATGCGTTATCCTCTAAAATATTGATGGAAACCAGGTTTCATGGACTGTTTCAGTGTGGTACCACATTACTACGTGATCCAAACCAGAAAAAACCCAGGATCCGTTCAACAAGTATGTCAAGAATGCGAAAGTATGAGTCTGATGAGTGAAAATCCCAGGCCTAACCTAGACCTAACATGCGTTGTGCTCTAAAATATTGATGGAAACCAGGTTTCATTGACTGTTTCAGTGTGGTACCACAATACTACGTGATCCAAACCAGCAAAAACCCAGGATCAGTTCAACAAGTATGTGAAGAATGCGAAAGTATGAGTCAGATGAGTGTAATTCCCAGGGCTAACCTAGACCTAACATGCGTTGTCCTCTAAAATATTGATCGAAACTTGGTTTAATCGACTGTTTCAGTGTGGTACCACATTACTATGTGATCCAAACCAGTAAATAACCCAGGATCTGTTCAAGGAGTATGTGAAGTGTGCGAAAGTATGAGTCTGATGAGGTCAAATCCCAGACCTATCCCAGACCTAACTTGCGTTATCCTCAAAAATATTGATTGAAACCAGGTTTAATCGACTGTTTCAGTGTGGTATCACACTACTACGTGACCCAAACCAGAAAAAACCCAGGATCTGTACAACAAGTATGTGAAAAACGCGAAAGTATGAGCCTGATGAGGGCAAATCTTAGACCTAACCCAGACCTAAGATGCGTTATCCTCTAAAATATTTATCCAGACCAGGTTTCATTGAATGTTTCAGTGTGGTCCCACATTACTACGTGATCCAAACCAGAAAAAACCCAGGATCCGTTCAACAAGTATGTGGAGAATGCGAAAGTATGAGTCTGATGAGTGAAAATCTCAGGCCTAACCTAGACCTAACATGCGTTATCCTCTAAAATATTGATCGAAACTTGGTTTAATCGACTGTTTCAGAGTGGTACCACATTACTATGTGATCCAAACCAGTAAATAACCCAGGATCTGTTCAAGGAGTATGTGAAGTGTGCGAAAGTATGAGTCTGATGAGGTCAAATCCCAGACCTATCCCAGACCTAACTTGCGTTATCCTCAAAAATATTGATTGAAACCTGGTTTAATCGACTGTTTCAGTGTGGTACCACATTACTACGTGATCCAAACCAGAAAAAACCCAGGATCCGTTCAACAAGTATGTGAAGAATGCGAAAGTATGAGTCTGATGAGTGAAAATCCCAGACCTAACCTTGACTTAACATGCGTTATCCTCTAAAATATTGATCGAAAACTGGTTTAATCGACTGTTTCAGTGTGGTACCACATTACTATGTGATCCAAACCAGAAAATAACCCAGGATCTGTTCAAGGAGTATGTGAAGTGTGCGAAAGTATGAGTCTGATGAGGTCAAATCCTAGACCTATCCCAGACCTAACTTGCGTTGTCCTCTAAAATATTGATGGAAACCAGGTTTCATTGACTGTTTCAGTGTGGTACCACAATACTACGTGATCCAAACTAGAAAAAACCCAGGATCAGTTCAACAAGTATGTGAAGAATGCGAAAGTATGAGTCTGATGAGGTCAAATCCCAGACCTATCCCAGACCTAACTTGCGTTATCCTCAAAAATATTGATTGAAACCTGGTTTAATCGACTGTTTCAGTGTGGTACCACATTACTACGTGATCCAAACCAGAAAAAACCCAGGATCCGTTCAACAAGTATGTGAAGAATGCGAAAGAATGAGTCTGATGAGTGAAAATCCCAGACCTAACCTTGACTTAACATGCGTTATCCTCTAAAATATTGATCGAAACCTGGTTTAATCGACTGTTTCAGTGTGGTACCACATTACTATGTGATCCAAACCAGAAAATAACCCAGGATCTGTTCAAGGAGTATGTGAAGTGTGCGAAAGTATGAGTCTGATGAGGTCAAATCCTAGACCTATCCCAGACCTAACTTGCGTTGTCCTCTAAAATATTGATGGAAACCAGGTTTCATTGACTGTTTCAGTGTGGTACCACAATACTACGTGATCCAAACTAGAAAAAACCCAGGATCAGTTCAACAAGTATGTGAAGAATGCGAAAGTATGAGTCTGATGAGGTCAAATCCCAGACCTATCCCAGACGTAACATTCGTTATCCTCTAAAATATTGATCGAAACCAGGTTTAATCGACTGTTTCAGTGTGGTACCACATTACTACGTGATCCAAACCAGAAAAAACCCAGGATCCGTTCAACAAGTATGTGAAGAATGCGAAAGTATGAGTCTGATAAGTGAAAATCCCAGACCTAACCTAGACTTAACATGCGTTATCCTCTAAAATATTGATCGAAACCTGGTTTAATCGACTGTTTCAGTGTGGTACCACTTTACTACGTGATCCAATCCAGAAATAGCCCAGAATCTGTTCAAGGAGTATGTGAAGTGTGCGAAAGTATGAGTCTGATGAGGTCAAATCCTAGACCTATCCCAGACCTAACTTGCGTTATCCTCTAAAATATTGATCGAAACCAGGTTTAATCGACTGTTTCAGTGTGGTACCACATTACTATGTGATCCAAACCGGAAAAAACCCAGGATCAGTTTAACAAGTATGAGAAGAATGCGAAAGTATGAGTCTGATGAGGTCAAATCCCAGACCTATCCCAGACGTAACATTCGTTATCCTCTAAAATATTGATCGAAACCAGGTTTAATCGACTGTTTCAGTGTGGTATCACACTACTACGTGACCCAAACCAGAAAAAACCCAGGATCCGTTCAACAAGAATGTGTAAAATGCGAAAGTATGAGTCCGATCAGTGAAAATCTCAGGCCTTACCTAGACCTAACTTGCGTTGTCCTCTAAAATATTGATGGAAACCAGGTTTCATTGACTGTTTCAGTGTGGTACCACATTACTACGTGATCCAAACGAGAAAAAACCCAGGATCTAGCCATCAAGTATGAGAAATATGCGAAAGAATGAACCTGATGAGAGCAAATCCCAGACCTGACCTAGACCTTACATGCGTTATCCTCTAAAATATTGAGCGAAACCAGGTTTAATCGACTGTATCAGTGTGGTACCACATTACTATGTGATGCAATCCAGAAAAAGCCCAGGATCTAGCCATCTAGTATGAGAAATATGCGAAAGAATGAGCCTGATGAGAGCAAATCCCAGACCTATCCCAGACCTAACATTCGTTATCCTTTAAAATATTGATCGAAACCAGGTTTAATCGACTGTTTCAGTGTGGTACCACATTACTACGTGATCCAAACCAGAAAAAACCCAGGATCCGTTCAACAAGTATGTCAAGAATGCGAAAGTATGAGTCTGATGAGTGAAAATCCCAGGCCTAACCTAGACCTAACATGCGTTGTCCTCTAAAATATTGATGGAAACCAGGTTTCATTGACTGTTTCAGTGTGGTACCACAATACTACGTGATCCAAACCAGAAAAAACCCAGGATCAGTTCAACAAGTATGTGAAGAATGCGAAAGTATGAGTCAGATGAGTGTAATTCCCAGGGCTAACCTAGACCTAACATGCGTTGTCCTCTAAAATATTGATCGAAACTTGGTTTAATCGACTGTTTCAGTGTGGTACCACATTACTATGTGATCCAAACCAGTAAATAACCCAGGATCTGTTCAAGGAGTATGTGAAGTGTGCGAAAGTATGAGTCTGATGAGGTCAAATCCCAGACCTATCCCAGACCTAACTTGCGTTATCCTCAAAAATATTGATTGAAAACAGGTTTAATCGACTGTTTCAGTGTGGTATCACACTACTACGTGACCCAAACCAGAAAAAACCCAGGATCTGTACAACAAGTATGTGAAAAACGCGAAAGTATGAGCCTGATGAGGGCAAATCTTAGACCTAACCCAGACCTAAGATGCGTTATCCTCTAAAGTATTTATCCAGACCAGGTTTCATTGAATGTTTCAGTGTGGTCCCACATTACTACGTGATCCAAACCAGAAAAAACCCAGGATCCGTTCAACAAGTATGTGAAGAATGCGAAAGTATGAGTCTGATGAGTGAAAATCTCAGGCCTAACCTAGACCTAACATGCGTTATCCTCTAAAATATTGATCGAAACTTGGTTTAATCGACTGTTTCAGTGTGGTACCACATTACTATGTGATCCAAACCAGTAAATAACCCAGGATCTGTTCAAGGAGTATGTGAAGTGTGCGAAAGTATGAGTCTGATGAGGTCAAATCCTAGACCTATCCCAGACCTAACTTGCGTTATCCTCAAAAATATTGATCGAAACCAGGTTTAATCGACTGTTTCAGTGTGGTACCACATTACTACGTGATCCTTACCAGAAAAAACCCAGGATCCGCTCAACAAGTATGTGAAGAATGCGAAAGTATGAGTCTGATGAGTGAAAATCCCAGACCTAACCTAGACATAACATGCGATATCCTCTAAAATGTTGATCGAAACCTGGTTTAATCGACTGTTTCAGTGTGGTACCACAATACTATGTGATCCAAACCAGAAAATAACCCAGGATCTGTTCAAGGAGTATGTGAAGTGTGCGAAAGTATGAGTCTGATGAGGTCAAATCCTAGACCTATCCCAGACCTAACTTGCGTTATCCTCTAAAATATTGATCGAAACCAGGTTTAATCGACTGTTTCAGTGCGGTACCACATTACTACGTGATCCAAACCAGAAAAAACCCAGGATCAGTTCATCAATTATGTGAAGAATGCGAAAGTATGAGTCTGATGAGTGTAATTCCCAGGGCTGACCTAGACCTAACATGCGTTATCATCTAAAATATTGATCGAAACCAGGTTTAATCGACTGTTTCAGTGTGGTATCACACTACTACGTGACCTAAACCAGAAAAAGCCCAGGATCTGTACAACAGGAATGTGAAAAACGCGAAAGTGTGAGCCTGATGAGGGCAAATCCCAGACCAATCCCGGACCTAACTAGCGTTATCCTCTAAAATAATGATCGAAACCAGGTTTGAATGACCGTTTCAGTGTGGTACCACATTACTACGTGATCCAAACCAGAAAAAACCCAGGATCCGTTCAACAAGTATGTGAAGAATGCGAAAGTATGAGTCTGATGAGTGAAAATCCCAGACCTAACCTTGACTTAACATGCGTTATCCTCTAAAATATTGATCGAAACCTGGTTTAATCGACTGTTTCAGTGTGGTACCACATTACTATGTGATCGAAACCAGAAAATAACCCAGGATCTGTTCAAGGAGTATGTGAAGTGTGCGAAAGTATGAGTCTGATGAGGTCAAATCCTAGACCTATCCCAGACCTAACTTGCGTTGTCCTCTAAAATATTGATGGAAACCAGGTTTCATTGACTGTTTCAGTGTGGTACCACAATACTACGTGATCCAAACTAGAAAAAACCCAGGATCAGTTCAACAAGTATGTGAAGAATGCGAAAGTATGAGTCTGATGAGGTCAAATCCCAGACCTATCCCAGACCTAACTTGCGTTATCCTCAAAAATATTGATCGAAACCAGGTTTAATCGACTGTTTCAGTGTGGTACCACATTACTACGTGATCCTTACCAGAAAAAACCCAGGATCCGTTCAACAAGTATGTGAAGAATGCGAAAGTATGAGTCTGATGAGTGAAAATCCCAGACCTAACCTAGACTTAACATGCGTTATCCTCTAAAATATTGATCGAAACCTGGTTTAATCGACTGTTTCAGTGTGGTACCACATTACTATGTGATCCAAACCAGAAAATAACCCAGGATCTGTTCAAGGAGTATGTGAAGTGTGCGAAAGTATGAGTCTGATGAGGTCAAATCCTAGACCTATCCCAGACCTAACTTGCGTTATCCTCAAAAATATTGATCGAAACCAGGTTTAATCGACTGTTTCAGTGTGGTACCACATTACTACGTGATCCAAACCAGAAAAAACCCAGGATCTAGCCATCAAGTATGAGAAATATGCGAAAGAATGAACCTGATGAGAGCAAATCCCAGACCTAACCTAGACCTTACATGCGTTATCCTCTAAAATATTGAGCGAAACCGGGTTTAATCGACTGTTTCAGTGTGGTACCACATTACTATGTGATGCAATCCAGAAAAAGCCCAGGATCAGTTCAACAAGTATGAGAAGAATGCGAAGGTATGAGTCTGATGAGTGAGAATCCCAGACCTATCCCAGACCTAACTTGCGTTATCCTCAAAAATATTGATTGAAACTAGGTTTAGTCGACTGTTTCAGTGTGGTACCACATTACTACGTGATCCAAACCAGAAAAAACCCAGGATCCGTTCAACAAGTATGTGAAGAATGCGAAAGTATGAGTCTGATAAGTGAAAATCCCAGACCTAACCTAGACTTAACATGCGTTATCCTCTAAAATATTGATCGAAACCTGGTTTAATCGACTGTTTCAGTGTGGTACCACTTTACTACGTGATCCAATCCAGAAATAGCCCAGGATCTGTTCAAGGAGTATGTGAAGTGTGCGAAAGTATGAGTCTGATGAGGTCAAATCCTAGACCTATCCCAGACCTAACTTGCGTTATCCTCTAAAATATTGATCGAAACCAGGTTTAATCGACTGTTTCAGTGTGGTACCACATTACTATGTGATCCAAACCAGAAAAAACCCAGGATCAGTTTAACAAGTATGAGAAGAATGCGAAAGTATGAGTCTGATGAGTGAGAATCCCAGACCTATCCCAGACCTAACATTCGTTATCCTCTAAAATATTGATCGAAACCAGGTTTAATCGACTGTTTCAGTGTGGTACCACATTACTACGTGATCCAAACCAGAAAAAACCCAGGATCAGTTCAACAAGTATGTGAAGAATGCGAAAGTATGAGTCTGATGAGTGTAATTCCCAGGGCTGACCTAGACCTAACATGCGTTATCCTCTAAAATATTGATCGAAACCAGGTTTAATCGACTGTTTCAGTGTGGTATCACACTACTACGTGACCCAAACCAGAAAAAACCCAGGATCTGTACAACAGGAATGTGAAAAACGCGAAAGTATGAGCCTGATGAGGGCAAATCCCAGACCAATCCCAGACCTAACTTGCGTTATCCTCTAAAATACTGATCGAAACCAGGTTTGAATGACCATTTCAGTGTGGTACCACATTACTACGTGATCCAAACCAGAAAAAACCCAGGATCCGTTCAACAAGAATGTGTAAAATGCGAAAGTATGAGTCCGATCAGTGAAAATCTCAGGCCTTACCTAGACCTAACTTGCGTTGCCCTCTAAAATATTGATGGAAACCAGGTTTCATTGACTGTTTCAGTGTGGTACCACATTACTACGTGATCCAAACGAGAAAAAACCCAGGATCTAGCCATCAAGTATGAGAAATATGCGAAAGAATGAACCTGATGAGAGCAAACCCCAGACCTAACCTAGACCTTACATGCGTTATCCTCTAAAATATTGAGCGAAACCAGGTTTAATCGACTGTTTCAGTGTGGTACCACATTACTATGTGATGCAATCCAGAAAAAGCCCAGGATCTAGCCATCTAGTATGAGAAATATGCGAAAGAATGAACCTGATGAGAGCAAATCCCAGACCTAACCTAGACCTAACATGCGTTATCCTCTAAAATATTGAGCGAAACCAGGTTTAATGGACTGTTTCAGTGTGGTACCACACTACTTCGTGATCCAAACCAGAAAAAACCCAGGATCTGTTCAACACGTATGTGAAAAACGCTAAACTGTGAGCCTGATGAGGGCAAATCTTAGACCTAACCCAGACCTAAGATGCGTTATCCTCTAAAATATTTATCCAGACCAGGTTTCATTGAATGTTTCAGTGTGGTCCCACATTACTACGTGATCCAAACCAGAAAAAACCCAGGATCTGTTCAAGGAGTATGTGAAGTGTGCGAAAGTATGAGTCTGATGAGGTCAAATCCTAGACCTATCCCAGACCTAACTTGCGTTATCCTCTAAAATATTGATCGAAACCGGGTTTATTCGACTGTTTCAGTGTGGTACCACATTACTATGTGATCCAAACCAGGAAAAACCCAGGATCAGTTCAACAAGTATGAGAAGACTGCGAATGTATGAGTCTGATGAGTGAGAATCCCAGACCTATCCCAGACCTAACATTCGTTATCCTCTAAAATATTGATCGAAACCAGGTTTGATTGACCGTTTCAGTGTGGTACCACATTACTACGTGATCCAAACCAGAAAAAACCCAGGATCCGTTCAACAAGAATCTGAAAAATGCGAAAGTATGAGTCCGATCAGTGAAAATGTCAGGCCTTACCTAGACCTAACTTGCGTTGTCCACTAAAATATTGATGGAAACCAGGTTTTATTGACTGTTTCAGTGTGGTACCGCATTACTACGTGATCCAAACCAGAAAAAACCCAGGATCCGTTCAACAAGTATGTGAAGAATGCGAAAGTATGAGTCTGATGAGTGAAAATCCCAGGCCTAACCCAGACCTAACTTGCGTTGTCCTCTAAAATATTGAGCGAAACCAGGTTTAATGGACTGTTTCAGTGTGGTACCACAATACTACGTGATCCAAACCAGAAAAAACCCAGGATCAGTTCAACAAGTATGTGAAGAATGCGAAAGTATGAGTCTGATGAGTGTAATTCCCATGGCTAACCTAGACCTAACATGCGTTGTCCTCTAAAATATTGATGGAAACCAGGTTTCATTGACTGTTTCAGTGTGGTACTACATTACTACGTGATGCAAGCCAGAAACAGCCCAGGATCTAGCCATGAAGTATGAGAAATATGCGAAAGAATGAGCCTGATGAGAGCAAATCCCAGACCTAACCTAGACCTAACATGCGTTATCCTCTAAAATATTGAGCGAAACCAGGTTTAATGGACTGTTTCGGTGTGGTACCACACTACTTCGTGATCCAAACCAGAAAAAACCCAGGATCGGTTCAACAAGTATGTGAAAAACGCGAAACTGTGAGCCTGATGAGGGCAAATCTTAGACCTAACCCAGACCTAAGATGCGTTATCCTCTAAAATATTTATCCAGACCAGGTTTCATTGAATGGTTCAGTGTGGTACCACTTTACTACGTGATCCAATCCCGAAATAGACCAGGATCTAGCCATGAAGTATGAGAAATATGCGAAAGTAAGAGCCTGATGAGGGCAAATCCTAGACCTATCCCAGACCTAACTTGCGTTATCCTCTAAAATATTGATCGAAACCAGGTTTAATTGACTGTTTCAGCGTGGTACCACATTACTACGTGATACAATCCAGAAACAGCCCAGGATCTAGCCATGAAGTATGAGAAATATGCGAAAGAATGAGCCTGATGAGAGCAAATCCCAGACCTAACCTAGACCTAACATGAATTATTCTCTAAAATATTGATCGAAACCAGGTTTAATTGACTGTTTCAGTGTGGTCCCACATTACTACGTGATCCAAACCAGAAAAAACCCAGGATCCGTTCAACAAGAATGTGAAGAATGCGAAAGTATGAGTCTGATGAGTGAAAATCCCAGACCTAACCTAGACCTTACATGCGTTATCCTCTAAAATATTGAGCGAACCAGGTTTAATGGACTGTTTCAGTGTGGTACCACATTACTTCGTGATCCAAACTAGAAAAAACCCAGGATCTGTTCAACAAGTATGTGAAAAACGCTAAACTGTGAGCCTGATGAGGGCAAATCGTAGACCTAACCCAGACCTAAGATGCGTTAACCTCTAAAATATATATCCAGACCAGGTTTCATTGAATGTTTCAGTGTGGTACCACTTTACTACGTGATGCAATCCAGAAAAAGCCCAGGATCTAGCCATGAAGTATGAGAAATATGCGAAAGTAAGAGCCTGATGCGGGCAAATCCTTGACCTATCCCAGACCTAACTTGCGTTATCCTCTAAAATATTGATCGAAACCAGGTTTAATTGACTGTTTCAGTGTGGTACCACATTACTACGTGATACAATCCAGAAACAGCCCAGGATCTAGCCTTGAAGTATGAGAAATATGCGAAAGTATGAGCCTGATGAGGGCAAATCTTAGACCTAACCCAGACCTAAGATGCGTTCTCCTCTAAAATATTTATCCAGACCAGGTTTCATTGAATGTTTCAGTGTGGTCCCACATTACTACGTGATCCAAACCAGAAAAAACCCAGGATCCGTTCAACAAGTATTTGAAGAATGCGAAAGTATGAGTCTGATGAGTGAAAATCCCAGGCCTAACCTAGACCTAACATGCGTTATCCTCTAAAATATTGATCGAATCCTGGTTTAATCGACTGTTTCAGTGTGGTACCACATTACTATGTGATCCAATCCAGAAAATAACCCAGGATCTGTTCAAGGAGTATGTGAAGTGTGCGAAAGTATGAGTCTGATGAGGTCAAATCCCAGACCTATCCCAGACCTAACTTGCGTTATCCTCAAAAATATTGATTGAAACCGGGTTTAATCGACAGTTTCAGTGTGGTGCCACATTACTACGTGATCCAAACCAGAAAAAACCCAGGATCTGTTCAAGGAGTATGTGAAGTGTGCGAAAGTATGAGTCTGATGAGGTCAAATCCCAGACCTATCCCAGACCTAACTTGCGTTATCCTCAAAAATATTGATTGAAACCAGGTTTAATCGACAGTTTCAGTGTGGTACCACGTTACTACGTGATCCAAACCAGAAAAAACCCAGGATCAGTTCAAGAAGTATGTGAAGAATGCGAAAGTATGAGTCTGATGAGTGTAATTCCCAGGGCTGACCTAGACCTAACATGCGTTATCCTCTAAAATATTGATCGAAACCAGGTTTAATCGACTGTTTCATTGTGGTATCACACTACTACGTGACCTAAACCAGAAAAAACCCAGGATCTGTACAACAGGAATGTGAAAAACGCGAAAGTATGAGCCTGATGAGGGCAAATCCCAGACCAATCCCAGACCTAACTTGCGTTATCCTCTAAAATACTGATCGAAACCAGGTTTGAATGACCGTTTCAGTGTGGTACCACATTACTACGTGATCCAAACCAGAAAAAACCCAGGATCAGTTCAACAAGTATGTGAAGAATGCGAAAGTATGAGTCTGATGAGTGTAATTCCCAGGGCTGACCTAGACCTAACATGCGTTATCCTCTAAAATATTGATCGAAACCAGGTTTAATCGACTGTTTCAGTGTGGTATCACACTACTACGTGACCCAAACCAGAAAAAACCCAGGATCTGTACAACAAGTATGTGAAAAACGCGAAAGTATGAGCCTGATGAGGGCAAATCCCAGACCTATCCCAGACCTAACTTGCGTTATCCTCTAAAATATTGATCGAAACCAGGTTTGATTGCCCGTTTCAGTGTGGTACCACATTACTACGTGATCCAAACCAGAAAAAACCCAGGATCCGTTCAACAAGAATCTGAAAAATGCGAAAGTATGAGTCCGATCAGTGAAAATCTCAGGCCTTACCTAGACCTAACTTGCGTTGTCCACTAAAATATTGATGGAAACCAGGTTTCATTGACTGTTTCAGTGTGGTACCACATTACTACGTGATCCAAACCAGAAAAAACCCAGGATCCGTTCAACAAGTATGTGAAGAATGCGAAAGTATGAGTCTGATGAGTGAAAATCCCAGGCCTAACCCAGACCTAACTTGCGTTGTCCTCTAAAATATTGAGCGAAACCAGGTTTAATGGACTGTTTCAGTGTGGTACCACAATACTACGTGATCCAAACCAGAAAAAACCCAGGATCAGTTCAACAAGTATGTGAAGAATGCGAAAGTATGAGTCTGATGAGTGTAATTCCCATGGCTAACCTAGACCTAACATGCGTTGTCCTCTAAAATATTGATGGAAACCAGGTTTCATTGACTGTTTCAGTGTGGTACTACATTACTACGTGATGCAATCCAGAAACAGCCCAGGATCTAGCCATGAAGTATGAGAAATATGCGAAAGAATGAGCCTGATGAGAGCAAATCCCAGACCTAACCTAGACCTAACATGCGTTATCCTCTAAAATATTGAGCGAAACCAGGTTTAATGGACTGTTTCAGTGTGGTACCACACTACTTCGTGATCCAAACCAGAAAAAACCCAGGATCGGTTCAACAAGTATGTGAAAAACGCGAAACTGTGAGCCTGATGAGGGCAAATCTTAGACCTAACCCAGACCTAAGATGCGTTATCCTCTAAAATATTTATCCAGACCAGGTTTCATTGAATGGTTCAGTGTGGTACCACTTTACTACGTGATCCAATCCAGAAATAGACCAGGATCTAGCCATGAAGTATGAGAAATATGCGAAAGTAAGAGCCTGATGAGGGCAAATCCTAGACCTATCGCAGACCTAACTTGCGTTATCCTCTAAAATATTGATCGAAACCAGGTTTAATTGACTGTTTCAGCGTGCTACCACATTACTACGTGATACAATCCAGAAACAGCCCAGGATCAGTTCAACAAGTATGTGAAGAATGCGAAAGTATGAGTCTGATGAGTGTAATTCCCAGGGCTGACCTAGACCTAACATGCGTTATCCTCTAAAATATTGATCGAAACCAGGTTTAATCGACTGTTTCAGTGTGGTATCACACTACTACGTGACCCAAACCAGAAAAAACCCAGGATCTGTACAACAGGAATGTGAAAAACGCGAAAGTATGAGCCTGATGAGGGCAAATCCCAGACCAATCCCAGACCTAACTTGCGTTATCCTCTAAAATACTGATCGAAACCAGGTTTGAATGATCATTTCAGTGTGGTACCACATTACTACGTGATCCAAACCAGAAAAAACCCAGGATCCGTTCAACAAGAATGTGTAAAATGCGAAAGTATGAGTCCGATCAGTGAAAATCTCAGGCCTTACCTAGACCTAACTTGCGTTGCCCTCTAAAATATTGATGGAAACCAGGTTTCATTGACTGTTTCAGTGTGGTACCACATTACTACGTGATCCAAACGAGAAAAAACCCAGGATCTAGCCATCAAGTATGAGAAATATGCGAAAGAATGAACCTGATGAGAGCAAACCCCAGACCTAACCTAGACCTTACATGCGTTATCCTCTAAAATATTGAGCGAAACCAGGTTTAATCGACTGTTTCAGTGTGGTACCACATTACTATGTGATGCAATCCAGAAAAAGCCCAGGATCTAGCCATCTAGTATGAGAAATATGCGAAAGAATGAACCTGATGAGAGCAAATCCCAGACCTAACCTAGACCTAACATGCGTTATCCTCTAAAATATTGAGCGAAACCAGGTTTAATGGACTGTTTCAGTGTGGTACCACACTACTTCGTGATCCAAACCAGAAAAAACCCAGGATCTGTTCAACACGTATGTGAAAAACGCTAAACTGTGAGCCTGATGAGGGCAAATCTTAGACCTAACCCAGACCTAAGATGCGTTATCCTCTAAAATATTTATCCAGACCAGGTTTCATTGAATGTTTCAGTGTGGTCCCACATTACTACGTAATCCAAACCAGAAAAAACCCAGGATCTGTTCAAGGAGTATGTGAAGTGTGCGAAAGTATGAGTCTGATGAGGTCAAATCCTAGACCTATCCCAGACCTAACTTGCGTTATCCTCTAAAATATTGATCGAAACCGGGTTTATTCGACTGTTTCAGTGTGGTACCACATTACTATGTGATCCAAACCAGGAAAAACCCAGGATCAGTTCAACAAGTATGAGAAGAATGCGAATGTATGAGTCTGATGAGTGAGAATCCCAGACCTATCCCAGACCTAACATTCGTTATCCTCTAAAATATTGATCGAAACCAGGTTTAATCGACTGTTTCAGTGTGGTATCACACTACTACGTGACCCAAACCAGAAAAAACCCAGGATCTGTACAACAAGTATGTGAAAAACTCGAAAGTATGAGCCTGATGAGGGCAAATCCCAGACCTATCCCAGACCTAACTTGCGTTATCCTCTAAAATATTGATCGAAACCAGGTTTGATTGACCGTTTCAGTGTGGTACCACATTACTACGTGATCCAAACCAGAAAAAACCCAGGATCCGTTCAACAAGAATCTGAAAAATGCGAAAGTATGAGTCCGATCAGTGAAAATCTCAGGCCTTACCTAGACCTAACTTGCGTTGTCCACTAAAATATTGATGGAAACCAGGTTTTATTGACTGTTTCAGTGTGGTACCACATTACTACGTGATCCAAACCTGAAAAAACCCAGGATCCGTTCAACAAGTATGTGAAAAACGCGAAACTGTGAGCCTGATGAGGGCAAATCTTAGACCTAACCCAGACCTAAGATGCGTTATCCTCTAAAATATTTATCCAGACCAGGTTTCATTGAATGGTTCAGTGTGGTACCACTTTACTACGTGATCCAATCCCGAAATAGACCAGGATCTAGCCATGAAGTATGAGAAATATGCGAAAGTATGAGTCTGATGAGTGAAAATCCCAGGCCTAACACAGACCTAACTTGCGTTGTCCTCTAAAATATTGAGCGAAACCAGGTTTAATGGACTGTTTCAGTGTGGTACCACAATACTACGTGATCCAAACCAGAAAAAACCCAGGATCAGTTCAACAAGTATGTGAAGAATGCGAAAGTATGAGTCTGATGAGTGTAATTCCCATGGCTAACCTAGACCTAACATGCGTTGTCCTCTAAAATATTGATGGAAACCAGGTTTCATTGACTGTTTCAGTGTGGTACTACATTACTACGTGATGCAATCCAGAAACAGCCCAGGATCTAGCCATGAAGTATGAGAAATATGCGAAAGAATGAGCCTGATGAGAGCAAATCCCAGACCTAACCCAGACCTAAGATGCGTTATCCTCTAAAATATTTATCCAGACCAGGTTTCATTGAATGGTTCAGTGTGGTACCACTTTACTACGTGATCCAATCCAGAAATAGACCAGGATCTAGCCATGAAGTATGAGAAATATGCGAAAGTAAGAGCCTGATGAGGGCAAATCCTAGACCTATCGCAGACCTAACTTGCGTTATCCTCTAAAATATTGATCGAAACCAGGTTTAATTGACTGTTTCAGCGTGCTACCACATTACTACGTGATACAATCCAGAAACAGCCCAGGATCAGTTCAACAAGTATGTGAAGAATGCGAAAGTATGAGTCTGATGAGTGTAATTCCCAGGGCTGACCTAGACCTAACATGCGTTATCCTCTAAAATATTGATCGAAACCAGGTTTAATCGACTGTTTCAGTGTGGTATCACACTACTACGTGACCCAAACCAGAAAAAACCCAGGATCTGTACAACAGGAATGTGAAAAACGCGAAAGTATGAGCCTGATGAGGGCAAATCCCAGACCAATCCCAGACCTAACTTGCGTTATCCTCTAAAATACTGATCGAAACCAGGTTTGAATGACCATTTCAGTGTGGTACCACATTACTACGTGATCCAAACCAGAAAAAACCCAGGATCCGTTCAACAAGAATGTGTAAAATGCGAAAGTATGAGTCCGATCAGTGAAAATCTCAGGCCTTACCTAGACCTAACTTGCGTTGCCCTCTAAAATATTGATGGAAACCAGGTTTCATTGACTGTTTCAGTGTGGTACCACATTACTACGTGATCCAAACGAGAAAAAACCCAGGATCTAGCCATCAAGTATGAGAAATATGCGAAAGAATGAACCTGATGAGAGCAAACCCCAGACCTAACCTAGACCTTACATGCGTTATCCTCTAAAATATTGATCGAAACCAGGTTTAATCGACTGTTTCAGTGTGGTATCACACTACTACGTGACCCAAACCAGAAAAAAACCCAGGATCTGTACAACAAGTATGTGAAAAACGCGAAAGTATGAGCCTGATGAGGGCAAATCCCAGACCTATCCCAGACCTAACTTGCGTTATCCTCTAAAATATTGATCGAAACCAGGTTTGATTGACCGTTTCAGTGTGGTACCACATTACTACGTGATCCAAACCAGAAAAAACCCAGGATCCGTTCAACAAGAATCTGAAAAATGCGAAAGTATGAGTCCGATCAGTGAAAATCTCAGGCCTTACCTAGACCTAACTTGCGTTGTCCACTAAAATATTGATGGAAACCAGGTTTTATTGACTGTTTCAGTGTGGTACCACATTACTACGTGATCCAAACCAGAAAAAACCCAGGATCCGTTCAACAAGTATGTGAAAAACGCGAAACTGTGAGCCTGATGAGGGCAAATCTTAGACCTAACCCAGACCTAAGATGCGTTATCCTCTAAAATATTTATCCAGACCAGGTTTCATTGAATGGTTCAGTGTGGTACCACTTTACTACGTGATCCAATCCCGAAATAGACCAGGATCTAGCCATGAAGTATGAGAAATATGCGAAAGTAAGAGCCTGATGAGGGCAAATCCTAGACCTATCCCAGACCTAACTTGCGTTATCCTCTAAAATATTGATCGAAACCAGGTTTAATCGACTGTTTCAGTGTGGTACCACATTACTACGTGATCCAAACCAGAAAAAACCCAGGATCCGTTCAACAAGTATGTGAAGAATGCGAAAGTATGAGTCTGATAAGTGAAAATCCCAGACCTAACCTAGACCTAACATGAATTATTCTCTAAAATATTGATCGAAACCAGGTTTAATTGACTGTTTCAGTGTGGTCCCACATTACTACGTGATCCAAACCAGAAAAAACCCGGGATCCGTTCAACAAGAATGTGAAGAATGCGAAAGTATGAGTCTGATGATTGAAAATCCCAGACCTAACCTAGACCTTACATGCGTTATCCTCTAAAATATTGAGCGAAACCAGGTTTAATGGACTGTTTCAGTGTGGTACCACATTACTTCGTGATCCAAACTAGAAAAAACCCAGGATCTGTTCAACAAGTATGTGAAAAACGCTAAACTGTGAGCCTGATGAGGGCAAATCGTAGACCTAACCCAGACCTAAGATGCGTTAACCTCTAAAATATATATCCAGACCAGGTTTCATTGAATGTTTCAGTGTGGTACCACTTTACTACGTGATGCAATCCAGAAAAAGCCCAGGATCTAGCCATGAAGTATGAGAAATATGCGAAAGTATGAGCCTGATGAGGGCAAATCCTAGACCTAACCCAGACCTAACATGCGTTAGCCTCTAAAATATTTATCAAGACCTGGTTTAATTGAATGTTTCAGTGTGGTACCACTTTACTACGTGATGCAATCCAGAAAAAGCCCAGGATCTAGCCATGAAGTATGAGAAATATGCGAAAGTAAGAGCCTGATGCGGGCAAATCCTTGACCTATCCCAGACCTAACTTGCGTTATCCTCTAAAATATTGATCGAAACCAGGTTTAATTGACTGTTTCAGCGTGGTACCACATTACTACGTGATACAATCCAGAAACAGCCCAGGATCTAGCCATGAGGTATGAGAAATATGCGAAAGAATGAGCCTGATGAGAGCAAATCCCAGACCTAACCTAGACCTAACATGAATTATTCTCTAAAATATTGATCGAAACCAGGTTTAATTGACTGTTTCAGTGTGGTACCACATTACTACGTGATACAATCCAGAAACAGCCTAGGATCTAGCCTTGAAGTATGAGAAATATGCGAAAGTATGAGCCTGATGAGGGCAAATCTTAGACCTAACCCAGACCTAAGATGCGTTCTCCTCTAAAATATTTATCCAGACCAGGTTTCATTGAATGTTTCTGTGTGGTCCCACATTACTACGTGATCCAAACCAGAAAAAACCCAGGATCCGTTCAACAAGTATTTGAAGAATGCGAAAGTATGAGTCTGATGAGTGAAAATCCCAGGCCTAACCTAGACCTAACATGCGTTATCCTCTAAAATATTGATCGAATCCTGGTTTAATCGACTGTTTCAGTGTGGTACCACATTACTATGTGATCCAATCCAGAAAATAACCCAGGATCTGTTCAAGGAGTATGTGATGTGTGCGAAAGTATGAGTCTGATGAGGTCAAATCCCAGACCTATCCCAGACCTAACTTGCGTTATCCTCAAAAATATTGATTGAAACCAGGTTTAATCGACAGTTTCAGTGTGGTGCCACATTACTACGTGATCCAAACCAGAAAAAACCCAGGATCTGTTCAAGGAGTATGTGAAGTGTGCGAAAGTATGAGTCTGATGAGGTCAAATCCCAGACCTATCCCAGACCTAACTTGCGTTATCCTCAAAAATATTGATTGAAACCAGGTTTAATCGACAGTTTCAGTGTGGTACCACATTATTACGTGATCCAAACCAGAAAAAACCCAGGATCAGTTCAACAAGTATGTGAAGAATGCGAAAGTATGAGTCTGATGAGTGTAATTCCCAGGGCTGACCTAGACCTAACATGCGTTATCCTCTAAAATATTGATCGAAACCAGGTTTAATCGACTGTTTCATTGTGGTATCACACTACTACGTGACCTAAACCAGAAAAAACCCAGGATCTGTACAACAGGAATGTGAAAAACGCGAAAGTATGAGCCTGATGAGGGCAAATCCCAGACCAATCCCAGACCTAACTTGCGTTATCCTCTAAAATACTGATCGAAACCAGGTTTGAATGACCGTTTCAGTGTGGTACCACATTACTACGTGATCCAAACCAGAAAAAACCCAGGATCAGTTCAACAAGTATGTGAAGAATGCGAAAGTATGAGTCTGATGAGTGTAATTCCCAGGGCTGACCTAGACCTAACATGCGTTATCCTCTAAAATATTGATCGAAACCAGGTTTAGTCGACTGTTTCAGTGTGGTATCACACTACTACGTGACCCAAACCAGAAAAAACCCAGGATCTGTACAACAAGTATGTGAAAAACGCGAAAGTATGAGCCTGATGAGGGCAAATCCCAGACCTATCCCAGACCTAACTTGCGTTGTCCTCTAAAATATTGATGGAAACCAGGTTTCATTGACTGTTTCAGTGTGGTACTACATTACTACGTGATGCAATCCAGAAACAGCCCAGGATCGAGCCATGAAGTATGAGAAATATGCGAAAGAATGAGCCTGATGAGAGCAAATCCCAGACCTAACCTAGACCTAACATGCGTTATCCTCTAAAATATTGAGCGAAACCAGGTTTAATGGACTGTTTCAGTGTGGTACCACACTACTTCGTGATCCAAACCAGAAAAAACCCAGGATCGGTTCAACAAGTATGTGAAAAACGCGAAACTGTGAGCCTGATGAGGGCAAATCTTAGACCTAACCCAGACCTAAGATGCGTTATCCTCTAAAATATTTATCCAGACCAGGTTTCATTGAATGGTTCAGTGTGGTACCACTTTACTACGTGATCCAATCCAGAAATAGACCAGGATCTAGCCATGAAGTATGAGAAATATGCGAAAGTAAGAGCCTGATGAGGGCAAATCCTAGACCTATCGCAGACCTAACTTGCGTTATCCTCTAAAATATTGATCGAAACCAGGTTTAATTGACTGTTTCAGCGTGGTACCACATTACTACGTGATACAATCCAGAAACAACCCAGGATCTAGCCATGATGTATGAGAAATATGCGAAAGAATGAGCCTGATGAGAGCAAATCCCAGACCTAACCTAGACCTAACATGAATTATTCTCTAAAATATTGATCGAAACCAGGTTTAATTGACTGTTTCAGTGTGGTCCCACATTACTACGTGACCTAAACCAGAAAAAGCCCAGGATCTGTACAACAGGAATGTGAAAAACGCGAAAATATGAGCCTGATGAGGGCAAATCCCAGACCAATCCCGGACCTAACTAGCGTTATCCTCTAAAATACTGATCGAAACCAGGTTTGAATGACCGTTTCAGTGTGGTACCACATTACTACGTGATCCAAACCAGAAAAAACCCAGGATCCGTTCAACAATTATGTGAAAAATGCGAAAGTATGAGTCTGATGAGTGAAAATCCCAGACCTAACCTTGACTTAACATGCGTTATCCTCTAAAATATTGATCGAAACCTGGTTTAATCGACTGTTTCAGTGTGGTACCACATTACTATGTGATCCAAACCAGAAAATAACCCAGGATCTGTTCAAGGAGTATGTGAAGTGTGCGAAAGTATGAGTCTGATGAGGTCAAATCCTAGACCTATCCCAGACCTAACTTGCGTTGTCCTCTAAAATATTGATGGAAACCAGGTTTCATTGACTGTTTCAGTGTGGTACCACAATACTACGTGATCCAAACTAGAAAAAACCCAGGATCAGTTCAACAAGTATGTGAAGTGTGCGAAAGTATGAGTCTGATGAGGTCAAATCCTAGACCTATCCCAGACCTAACTTGCGTTGTCCTCTAAAATATTGATGGAAACCAGGTTTGAATGACCGTTTCAGTGTGGTACCACATTACTACGTGATCCAAACCAGAAAAAACCCAGGATCCGTTCAACAAGAATGTGAAAAATGCGAAAGTATGAGTCCGATCAGTGAAAATCTCAGGCCTTATCTAGACTTAACTTGCGTTGTCCTCTAAAATATTGATGGAAACCAGGTTTCATTGACTGTTTCAGTGTGGTACCACATTACTACATGATCCAAACGAGAAAAAACCCAGGATCTAGCCATCAAGTATGAGAAATATGCGAAAGAATGAACCTGATGAGAGCAAATCCCAGACCTAACCTAGACCTTACATGCGTTATCCTCTAAAATATTGAGCGAAACCGGGTTTAATCGACTGTTTCAGTGTGGTACCACATTACTATGTGATGCAATCCAGAAAAAGCCCAGGATCAGTTCAACAAGTATGAGAAGAATGCGAAGGTATGAGTCTGATGAGTGAGAATCCCAGACCTATCCCAGACCTAACTTGCGTTATCCTCAAAAATATTGATTGAAACCAGGTTTAATCGACTGTTTCAGTGTGGTACCACATTACTACGTGATCCAAACCAGAAAAAACCCAGGATCCGTTCAACAAGTATGTGAAGAATGCGAAAGTATGAGTCTGATAAGTGAAAATCCCAGACCTAACCTAGACTTAACATGCGTTATCCTCTAAAATATTGATCGAAACCTGGTTTAATCGACTGTTTCAGTGTGGTACCACTTTACTACGTGATCCAATCCAGAAATAGCCCAGGATCTGTTCAAGGAGTATGTGAAGTGTGCGAAAGTATGAGTCTGATGAGGTCAAATCCTAGACCTATCCCAGACCTAACTTGCGTTATCCTCTAAAATATTGATCGAAACCAGGTTTAATCGACTGTTTCAGTGTGGTACCACATTACTATGTGACCCAAACCAGAAAAAACCCAGGATCAGTTTAACAAGTATGAGAAGAATGCGAAAGTATGAGTCTGATGAGCGAGAATCCCAGACCTATCCCAGACCTAACATTCGTTATCCTCTAAAATATTGATCGAAACCAGGTTTAATCGACTGTTTCAGTGTGGTATCACACTACTGCGTGACCCAAACCAGAAAAAACCCAGGATCTGTACAACAGGAATGTGAAAAACGCGAAAGTATGAGCCTGATGAGGGCAAATCCCAGACCAATCCCAGACCTAACTTGCGTTATCCTCTAAAATACTGATCGAAACCAGGTTTGAATGACCATTTCAGTGTGGTACCACATAACTACGTGATCCAAACCAGAAAAAACCCAGGATCCGTTCAACAAGAATGTGTAAAATGCGAAAGTATGAGTCCGATCAGTGAAAATCTCAGGCCTTACCTAGACCTAACTTGCGTTGCCCTCTAAAATATTGATGGAAACCAGGTTTCATTGACTGTTTCGGTGTGGTACCACATTACTACGTGATCCAAACGAGAAAAAACCCAGGATCTAGCCATCAAGTATGAGAAATATGCGAAAGAATGAACCTGATGAGAGCAAACCCCAGACCTAACCTAGACCTTACATGCGTTATCCTCTAAAATATTGAGCGAAACCAGGTTTAATCGACTGTTTCAGTGTGGTACCACATTACTATGTGATGCAATCCAGAAAAAGCCCAGGATCTAGCCATCTAGTATGAGAAATATGCGAAAGAATGAGCCTGATGAGAGCAAATCCCAGACCTAACCTAGACCTAACATGCGTTATCCTCTAAAATATTGAGCGAAACCAGGTTTAATGGACTGTTTCAGTGTGGTACCACACTACTTCGTGATCCAAACCAGAAAAAACCCAGGATCTGTTCAACACGTATATGAAAAACGCTAAACTGTGAGCCTGATGAGGGCAAATCTTAGACCTAACCCAGACCTAAGATGCGTTATCCTCTAAAATATTTATCCAGACCAGGTTTCATTGAATGTTTCAGTGTGGTCCCACATTACTACGTGTTCCAAACCAGAAAAAACCCAGGATCTGTTCAAGGAGTATGTGAAGTGTGCGAAAGTATGAGTCTGATGAGGTCAAATCCTAGACCTATCCCAGACCTAACTTGCGTTATCCTCTAAAATATTGATCGAAACCAGGTTTATTCGACTGTTTCAGTGTGGTACCACATTACTATGTGATCCAAACCAGAAAAAACCCAGGATCAGTTCAACAAGTATGAGAAGAATGCGAATGTATGAGTCTGATGAGTGAGAATCCCAGACCTATCCCAGACCTAACATTCGTTATCCTCTAAAATATTGATCGACACCAGGTTTAATCGACTGTTTCAGTGTGGTATCACACTACTACGTGACCCAAACCAGAAAAAACCCAGGATCTGTACAACAAGTATGTGAAAAACGCGAAAGTATGAGCCTGATGAGGGCAAATCCCAGACCTATCCCAGACCTAACTTGCGTTATCCTCTAAAATATTGATCGAAACCAGGTTTGATTGACCGTTTCAGTGTGGTACCACATTACTACGTGATCCAAACCAGAAAAAACCCAGGATCCGTTCAACAAGAATCTGAAAAATGCGAAAGTATGAGTCCGATCAGTGAAAATCTCAGGCCTTACCTAGACCTAACTTGCGTTGTCCACTAAAATATTGATGGAAACCAGGTTTCATTGACTGTTTCAGTGTGATACCACATTACTACGTGATCCAAACCAGAAAAAACCCAGGATCCGTTCAACAAGTATGTGAAGAATGCGAAAGTATGAGTCTGATGAGTGAAAATCCCAGGCCTAACCCAGACCTAACTTGCGTTGTCCTCTAAAATATTGAGCGAAACCAGGTTTAATGGACTGTTTCAGTGTGGTACCACAATACTACGTGATCCAAACCAGAAAAAACCCAGGATCAGTTCAACAAGTATGTGAAGAATGCGAAAGTATGAGTCTGATGAGTGTAATTCCCATGGCTAACCTAGACCTAGCATGCGTTGTCCTCTAAAATATTGATGGAAACCAGGTTTCATTGACTGTTTCAGTGTGGTACTACATTACTACGTGATGCAATCCAGAAACAGCCCAGGATCTAGCCATGAAGTATGAGAAATATGCGAAAGAATGAGCCTGATGAGACCAAATCCCAGACCTAACCTAGACCTAACATGCGTTATCCTCTAAAATATTGAGCGAAACCAGGTTTAATGGACTGTTTCAGTGTGGTACCACACTACTTCGTGATCCAAACCAGAAAAAACCCAGGATCGGTTCAACAAGTATGTGAAGAACGCGAAACTGTGAGCCTGATGAGGGCAAATCTTAGACCTAACCCAGACCTAAGATGCGTTATCCTCTAAAATATTTATCCAGACCAGGTTTCATTGAATGGTTCAGTGTGGTACCACTTTACTACGTGATCCAATCCAGAAATAGACCAGGATCTAGCCATGAAGTATGAGAAATATGCGAAAGTAAGAGCCAGATGAGGGCAAATCCTAGACCTATCCCAGACCTAACTTGCGTTATCCACTAAAATATTGATCGAAACCAGGTTTAATTGACTGTTTCAGCGTGGTACCACATTACTACGTGATACAATCCAGAAACAGCCCAGGATCTAGCCATGAAGTATGAGAAATATGCGAAAGAATGAGCCTGATGAGAGCAAATCCCAGACCTAACCTAGACCTAACATGAATTATTCTCTAAAATATTGATCGAAACCAGGTTTAATTGACTGTTTCAGTGTGGTCCCTCATTACTACGTGATCCAAACCAGAAAAAACCCAGGATCCGTTCAACAAGAATGTGAAGAATGCGAAAGTATGAGTCTGATGAGTGAAAATCCCAGACCTAACCTAGACCTTACATGCGTTATCCTCTAAAATATTGAGCGAAACCAGGTTTAATGGACTGTTTCAGTGTGGTACCACATTACTTCGTGATCCGAACTAGAAAAAACCCAGGATCTGTTCAACAAGTATGTGAAAAACGCTAAACTGTGAGCCTGATGAGGGCAAATCGTAGACCTAACCCAGACCTAAGATGCGTTAACCTCTAAAATATATATCCAGACCAGGTTTCATTGAATGTTTCAGTGTGGTACCACTTTACTACGTGATGCAATCCAGAAAAAGCCCAGGATCTAGCCATGAAGTATGAGAAATATGCGAAAGTATGAGCCTGATGAGGGCAAATCCTAGACCTAACCCAGACCTAACATGCGTTAGCCTCTAAAATATTTATCAAGACCTGGTTTAATTGAATGTTTCAGTGTGGTACCACTTTACTACGTGATGCAATCCAGAAAAAGCCCAGGATCTAGCCATGAAGTATGAGAAATATGCGAAAGTAAGAGCCTGATGCGGGCAAATCCTTGACCTATCCCAGACCTAACTTGCGTTATCCTCTAAAATATTGATCGAAACCAGGTTTAATTGACTGTTTCAGTGTGGTACCACATTACTACGTGATACAATCCAGAAACAGCCCAGGACCTAGCCTTGAAGTATGAGAAATATGCGAAAGTATGAGCCTGATGAGGGCAAATCTTAGACCTAACCCAGACCTAAGATGCGTTCTCCTCTAAAATATTTATCCAGACCAGGTTTCATTGAATGTTTCAGTGTGGTCCCACATTACTACGTGATCCAAACCAGAAAAAACCCAGGATCCGTTCAACAAGTATTTGAAGAATGCGAAAGTATGAGTCTGATGAGTGAAAATCCCAGGCCTAACCTAGACCTAACATGCGTTATCCTCTAAAATATTGATCGAATCCTGGTTTAATCGACTGTTTCAGTGTGGTACCACATTACTATGTGATCCAATCCAGAAAATAACCCAGGATCTGTTCAAGGAGTATGTGAAGTGTGCGAAAGTATGAGTCTGATGAGGTCAAATCCCAGACCTATCCCAGACCTAACTTGCGTTGTCCTCTAAAATATTGATGGAAACCAGGTTTCATTGACTGTTTCAGTGTGGTACCACAATACTACGTGATCCAAACTAGAAAAAACCCAGGATCCGTTCAACAAGTATTTGAAGAATGCGAAAGTATGAGTCTGATGAGTGAAAATCCCAGGCCTAACCTAGACCTAACATGCGTTATCCTCTAAAATATTGATCGAAACCAGGTTTAATTGACTGTTTCAGTGTGGTCCCACATTACTACGTGACCTAAACCAGAAAAAGCCCAGGATCTGTACAACAGGAATGTGAAAAACGCGAAAATATGAGCCTGATGAGGGCAAATCCCAGACCAATCCCGGACCTAACTAGCGTTATCCTCTAAAATACTGATCGAAACCAGGTTTGAATGACCGTTTCAGTGTGGTACCACATTACTACGTGATCCAAACCAGAAAAAACCCAGGATCCGTTCAACAATTATGTGAAAAATGCGAAAGTATGAGTCTGATGAGTGAAAATCCCAGACCTAACCTTGACTTAACATGCGTTATCCTCTAAAATATTGATCGAAACCTGGTTTAATCGACTGTTTCAGTGTGGTACCACATTACTATGTGATCCAAACCAGAAAATAACCCAGGATCTGTTCAAGGAGTATGTGAAGTGTGCGAAAGTATGAGTCTGATGAGGTCAAATCCTAGACCTATCCCAGACCTAACTTGCGTTGTCCTCTAAAATATTGATGGAAACCAGGTTTCATTGACTGTTTCAGTGTGGTACCACAATACTACGTGATCCAAACTAGAAAAAACCCAGGATCAGTTCAACAAGTATGTGAAGTGTGCGAAAGTATGAGTCTGATGAGGTCAAATCCTAGACCTATCCCAGACCTAACTTGCGTTGTCCTCTAAAATATTGATGGAAACCAGGTTTGAATGACCGTTTCAGTGTGGTACCACATTACTACGTGATCCAAACCAGAAAAAACCCAGGATCCGTTCAACAAGAATGTGAAAAATGCGAAAGTATGAGTCCGATCAGTGAAAATCTCAGGCCTTATCTAGACTTAACTTGCGTTGTCCTCTAAAATATTGATGGAAACCAGGTTTCATTGACTGTTTCAGTGTGGTACCACATTACTACATGATCCAAACGAGAAAAAACCCAGGATCTAGCCATCAAGTATGAGAAATATGCGAAAGAATGAACCTGATGAGAGCAAATCCCAGACCTAACCTAGACCTTACATGCGTTATCCTCTAAAATATTGAGCGAAACCGGGTTTAATCGACTGTTTCAGTGTGGTACCACATTACTATGTGATGCAATCCAGAAAAAGCCCAGGATCAGTTCAACAAGTATGAGAAGAATGCGAAGGTATGAGTCTGATGAGTGAGAATCCCAGACCTATCCCAGACCTAACTTGCGTTATCCTCAAAAATATTGATTGAAACCAGGTTTAATCGACTGTTTCAGTGTGGTACCACATTACTACGTGATCCAAACCAGAAAAAACCCAGGATCCGTTCAACAAGTATGTGAAGAATGCGAAAGTATGAGTCTGATAAGTGAAAATCCCAGACCTAACCTAGACTTAACATGCGTTATCCTCTAAAATATTGATCGAAACCTGGTTTAATCGACTGTTTCAGTGTGGTACCACTTTACTACGTGATCCAATCCAGAAATAGCCCAGGATCTGTTCAAGGAGTATGTGAAGTGTGCGAAAGTATGAGTCTGATGAGGTCAAATCCTAGACCTATCCCAGACCTAACTTGCGTTATCCTCTAAAATATTGATCGAAACCAGGTTTAATCGACTGTTTCAGTGTGGTACCACATTACTATGTGACCCAAACCAGAAAAAACCCAGGATCAGTTTAACAAGTATGAGAAGAATGCGAAAGTATGAGTCTGATGAGCGAGAATCCCAGACCTATCCCAGACCTAACATTCGTTATCCTCTAAAATATTGATCGAAACCAGGTTTAATCGACTGTTTCAGTGTGGTATCACACTACTGCGTGACCCAAACCAGAAAAAACCCAGGATCTGTACAACAGGAATGTGAAAAACGCGAAAGTATGAGCCTGATGAGGGCAAATCCCAGACCAATCCCAGACCTAACTTGCGTTATCCTCTAAAATACTGATCGAAACCAGGTTTGAATGACCATTTCAGTGTGGTACCACATAACTACGTGATCCAAACCAGAAAAAACCCAGGATCCGTTCAACAAGAATGTGTAAAATGCGAAAGTATGAGTCCGATCAGTGAAAATCTCAGGCCTTACCTAGACCTAACTTGCGTTGCCCTCTAAAATATTGATGGAAACCAGGTTTCATTGACTGTTTCGGTGTGGTACCACATTACTACGTGATCCAAACGAGAAAAAACCCAGGATCTAGCCATCAAGTATGAGAAATATGCGAAAGAATGAACCTGATGAGAGCAAACCCCAGACCTAACCTAGACCTTACATGCGTTATCCTCTAAAATATTGAGCGAAACCAGGTTTAATCGACTGTTTCAGTGTGGTACCACATTACTATGTGATGCAATCCAGAAAAAGCCCAGGATCTAGCCATCTAGTATGAGAAATATGCGAAAGAATGAGCCTGATGAGAGCAAATCCCAGACCTAACCTAGACCTAACATGCGTTATCCTCTAAAATATTGAGCGAAACCAGGTTTAATGGACTGTTTCAGTGTGGTACCACACTACTTCGTGATCCAAACCAGAAAAAACCCAGGATCTGTTCAACACGTATATGAAAAACGCTAAACTGTGAGCCTGATGAGGGCAAATCTTAGACCTAACCCAGACCTAAGATGCGTTATCCTCTAAAATATTTATCCAGACCAGGTTTCATTGAATGTTTCAGTGTGGTCCCACATTACTACGTGTTCCAAACCAGAAAAAACCCAGGATCTGTTCAAGGAGTATGTGAAGTGTGCGAAAGTATGAGTCTGATGAGGTCAAATCCTAGACCTATCCCAGACCTAACTTGCGTTATCCTCTAAAATATTGATCGAAACCAGGTTTATTCGACTGTTTCAGTGTGGTACCACATTACTATGTGATCCAAACCAGAAAAAACCCAGGATCAGTTCAACAAGTATGAGAAGAATGCGAATGTATGAGTCTGATGAGTGAGAATCCCAGACCTATCCCAGACCTAACATTCGTTATCCTCTAAAATATTGATCGACACCAGGTTTAATCGACTGTTTCAGTGTGGTATCACACTACTACGTGACCCAAACCAGAAAAAACCCAGGATCTGTACAACAAGTATGTGAAAAACGCGAAAGTATGAGCCTGATGAGGGCAAATCCCAGACCTATCCCAGACCTAACTTGCGTTATCCTCTAAAATATTGATCGAAACCAGGTTTGATTGACCGTTTCAGTGTGGTACCACATTACTACGTGATCCAAACCAGAAAAAACCCAGGATCCGTTCAACAAGAATCTGAAAAATGCGAAAGTATGAGTCCGATCAGTGAAAATCTCAGGCCTTACCTAGACCTAACTTGCGTTGTCCACTAAAATATTGATGGAAACCAGGTTTCATTGACTGTTTCAGTGTGATACCACATTACTACGTGATCCAAACCAGAAAAAACCCAGGATCCGTTCAACAAGTATGTGAAGAATGCGAAAGTATGAGTCTGATGAGTGAAAATCCCAGGCCTAACCCAGACCTAACTTGCGTTGTCCTCTAAAATATTGAGCGAAACCAGGTTTAATGGACTGTTTCAGTGTGGTACCACAATACTACGTGATCCAAACCAGAAAAAACCCAGGATCAGTTCAACAAGTATGTGAAGAATGCGAAAGTATGAGTCTGATGAGTGTAATTCCCATGGCTAACCTAGACCTAGCATGCGTTGTCCTCTAAAATATTGATGGAAACCAGGTTTCATTGACTGTTTCAGTGTGGTACTACATTACTACGTGATGCAATCCAGAAACAGCCCAGGATCTAGCCATGAAGTATGAGAAATATGCGAAAGAATGAGCCTGATGAGACCAAATCCCAGACCTAACCTAGACCTAACATGCGTTATCCTCTAAAATATTGAGCGAAACCAGGTTTAATGGACTGTTTCAGTGTGGTACCACACTACTTCGTGATCCAAACCAGAAAAAACCCAGGATCGGTTCAACAAGTATGTGAAGAACGCGAAACTGTGAGCCTGATGAGGGCAAATCTTAGACCTAACCCAGACCTAAGATGCGTTATCCTCTAAAATATTTATCCAGACCAGGTTTCATTGAATGGTTCAGTGTGGTACCACTTTACTACGTGATCCAATCCAGAAATAGACCAGGATCTAGCCATGAAGTATGAGAAATATGCGAAAGTAAGAGCCAGATGAGGGCAAATCCTAGACCTATCCCAGACCTAACTTGCGTTATCCACTAAAATATTGATCGAAACCAGGTTTAATTGACTGTTTCAGCGTGGTACCACATTACTACGTGATACAATCCAGAAACAGCCCAGGATCTAGCCATGAAGTATGAGAAATATGCGAAAGAATGAGCCTGATGAGAGCAAATCCCAGACCTAACCTAGACCTAACATGAATTATTCTCTAAAATATTGATCGAAACCAGGTTTAATTGACTGTTTCAGTGTGGTCCCTCATTACTACGTGATCCAAACCAGAAAAAACCCAGGATCCGTTCAACAAGAATGTGAAGAATGCGAAAGTATGAGTCTGATGAGTGAAAATCCCAGACCTAACCTAGACCTTACATGCGTTATCCTCTAAAATATTGAGCGAAACCAGGTTTAATGGACTGTTTCAGTGTGGTACCACATTACTTCGTGATCCGAACTAGAAAAAACCCAGGATCTGTTCAACAAGTATGTGAAAAACGCTAAACTGTGAGCCTGATGAGGGCAAATCGTAGACCTAACCCAGACCTAAGATGCGTTAACCTCTAAAATATATATCCAGACCAGGTTTCATTGAATGTTTCAGTGTGGTACCACTTTACTACGTGATGCAATCCAGAAAAAGCCCAGGATCTAGCCATGAAGTATGAGAAATATGCGAAAGTATGAGCCTGATGAGGGCAAATCCTAGACCTAACCCAGACCTAACATGCGTTAGCCTCTAAAATATTTATCAAGACCTGGTTTAATTGAATGTTTCAGTGTGGTACCACTTTACTACGTGATGCAATCCAGAAAAAGCCCAGGATCTAGCCATGAAGTATGAGAAATATGCGAAAGTAAGAGCCTGATGCGGGCAAATCCTTGACCTATCCCAGACCTAACTTGCGTTATCCTCTAAAATATTGATCGAAACCAGGTTTAATTGACTGTTTCAGTGTGGTACCACATTACTACGTGATACAATCCAGAAACAGCCCAGGACCTAGCCTTGAAGTATGAGAAATATGCGAAAGTATGAGCCTGATGAGGGCAAATCTTAGACCTAACCCAGACCTAAGATGCGTTCTCCTCTAAAATATTTATCCAGACCAGGTTTCATTGAATGTTTCAGTGTGGTCCCACATTACTACGTGATCCAAACCAGAAAAAACCCAGGATCCGTTCAACAAGTATTTGAAGAATGCGAAAGTATGAGTCTGATGAGTGAAAATCCCAGGCCTAACCTAGACCTAACATGCGTTATCCTCTAAAATATTGATCGAATCCTGGTTTAATCGACTGTTTCAGTGTGGTACCACATTACTATGTGATCCAATCCAGAAAATAACCCAGGATCTGTTCAAGGAGTATGTGAAGTGTGCGAAAGTATGAGTCTGATGAGGTCAAATCCCAGACCTATCCCAGACCTAACTTGCGTTGTCCTCTAAAATATTGATGGAAACCAGGTTTCATTGACTGTTTCAGTGTGGTACCACAATACTACGTGATCCAAACTAGAAAAAACCCAGGATCCGTTCAACAAGTATTTGAAGAATGCGAAAGTATGAGTCTGATGAGTGAAAATCCCAGGCCTAACCTAGACCTAACATGCGTTATCCTCTAAAATATTGATCGAAACCAGGTTTAATTGACTGTTTCAGTGTGGTCCCACATTACTACGTGACCTAAACCAGAAAAAGCCCAGGATCTGTACAACAGGAATGTGAAAAACGCGAAAATATGAGCCTGATGAGGGCAAATCCCAGACCAATCCCGGACCTAACTAGCGTTATCCTCTAAAATACTGATCGAAACCAGGTTTGAATGACCGTTTCAGTGTGGTACCACATTACTACGTGATCCAAACCAGAAAAAACCCAGGATCCGTTCAACAATTATGTGAAAAATGCGAAAGTATGAGTCTGATGAGTGAAAATCCCAGACCTAACCTTGACTTAACATGCGTTATCCTCTAAAATATTGATCGAAACCTGGTTTAATCGACTGTTTCAGTGTGGTACCACATTACTATGTGATCCAAACCAGAAAATAACCCAGGATCTGTTCAAGGAGTATGTGAAGTGTGCGAAAGTATGAGTCTGATGAGGTCAAATCCTAGACCTATCCCAGACCTAACTTGCGTTGTCCTCTAAAATATTGATGGAAACCAGGTTTCATTGACTGTTTCAGTGTGGTACCACAATACTACGTGATCCAAACTAGAAAAAACCCAGGATCAGTTCAACAAGTATGTGAAGTGTGCGAAAGTATGAGTCTGATGAGGTCAAATCCTAGACCTATCCCAGACCTAACTTGCGTTGTCCTCTAAAATATTGATGGAAACCAGGTTTGAATGACCGTTTCAGTGTGGTACCACATTACTACGTGATCCAAACCAGAAAAAACCCAGGATCCGTTCAACAAGAATGTGAAAAATGCGAAAGTATGAGTCCGATCAGTGAAAATCTCAGGCCTTATCTAGACTTAACTTGCGTTGTCCTCTAAAATATTGATGGAAACCAGGTTTCATTGACTGTTTCAGTGTGGTACCACATTACTACATGATCCAAACGAGAAAAAACCCAGGATCTAGCCATCAAGTATGAGAAATATGCGAAAGAATGAACCTGATGAGAGCAAATCCCAGACCTAACCTAGACCTTACATGCGTTATCCTCTAAAATATTGAGCGAAACCGGGTTTAATCGACTGTTTCAGTGTGGTACCACATTACTATGTGATGCAATCCAGAAAAAGCCCAGGATCAGTTCAACAAGTATGAGAAGAATGCGAAGGTATGAGTCTGATGAGTGAGAATCCCAGACCTATCCCAGACCTAACTTGCGTTATCCTCAAAAATATTGATTGAAACCAGGTTTAATCGACTGTTTCAGTGTGGTACCACATTACTACGTGATCCAAACCAGAAAAAACCCAGGATCCGTTCAACAAGTATGTGAAGAATGCGAAAGTATGAGTCTGATAAGTGAAAATCCCAGACCTAACCTAGACTTAACATGCGTTATCCTCTAAAATATTGATCGAAACCTGGTTTAATCGACTGTTTCAGTGTGGTACCACTTTACTACGTGATCCAATCCAGAAATAGCCCAGGATCTGTTCAAGGAGTATGTGAAGTGTGCGAAAGTATGAGTCTGATGAGGTCAAATCCTAGACCTATCCCAGACCTAACTTGCGTTATCCTCTAAAATATTGATCGAAACCAGGTTTAATCGACTGTTTCAGTGTGGTACCACATTACTATGTGACCCAAACCAGAAAAAACCCAGGATCAGTTTAACAAGTATGAGAAGAATGCGAAAGTATGAGTCTGATGAGCGAGAATCCCAGACCTATCCCAGACCTAACATTCGTTATCCTCTAAAATATTGATCGAAACCAGGTTTAATCGACTGTTTCAGTGTGGTATCACACTACTGCGTGACCCAAACCAGAAAAAACCCAGGATCTGTACAACAGGAATGTGAAAAACGCGAAAGTATGAGCCTGATGAGGGCAAATCCCAGACCAATCCCAGACCTAACTTGCGTTATCCTCTAAAATACTGATCGAAACCAGGTTTGAATGACCATTTCAGTGTGGTACCACATAACTACGTGATCCAAACCAGAAAAAACCCAGGATCCGTTCAACAAGAATGTGTAAAATGCGAAAGTATGAGTCCGATCAGTGAAAATCTCAGGCCTTACCTAGACCTAACTTGCGTTGCCCTCTAAAATATTGATGGAAACCAGGTTTCATTGACTGTTTCGGTGTGGTACCACATTACTACGTGATCCAAACGAGAAAAAACCCAGGATCTAGCCATCAAGTATGAGAAATATGCGAAAGAATGAACCTGATGAGAGCAAACCCCAGACCTAACCTAGACCTTACATGCGTTATCCTCTAAAATATTGAGCGAAACCAGGTTTAATCGACTGTTTCAGTGTGGTACCACATTACTATGTGATGCAATCCAGAAAAAGCCCAGGATCTAGCCATCTAGTATGAGAAATATGCGAAAGAATGAGCCTGATGAGAGCAAATCCCAGACCTAACCTAGACCTAACATGCGTTATCCTCTAAAATATTGAGCGAAACCAGGTTTAATGGACTGTTTCAGTGTGGTACCACACTACTTCGTGATCCAAACCAGAAAAAACCCAGGATCTGTTCAACACGTATGTGAAAAACGCTAAACTGTGAGCCTGATGAGGGCAAATCTTAGACCTAACCCAGACCTAAGATGCGTTATCCTCTAAAATATTTATCCAGACCAGGTTTCATTGAATGTTTCAGTGTGGTCCCACATTACTACGTGTTCCAAACCAGAAAAAACCCAGGATCTGTTCAAGGAGTATGTGAAGTGTGCGAAAGTATGAGTCTGATGAGGTCAAATCCTAGACCTATCCCAGACCTAACTTGCGTTATCCTCTAAAATATTGATCGAAACCAGGTTTATTCGACTGTTTCAGTGTGGTACCACATTACTATGTGATCCAAACCAGAAAAAACCCAGGATCAGTTCAACAAGTATGAGAAGAATGCGAATGTATGAGTCTGATGAGTGAGAATCCCAGACCTATCCCAGACCTAACATTCGTTATCCTCTAAAATATTGATCGACACCAGGTTTAATCGACTGTTTCAGTGTGGTATCACACTACTACGTGACCCAAACCAGAAAAAACCCAGGATCTGTACAACAAGTATGTGAAAAACGCGAAAGTATGAGCCTGATGAGGGCAAATCCCAGACCTATCCCAGACCTAACTTGCGTTATCCTCTAAAATATTGATCGAAACCAGGTTTGATTGACCGTTTCAGTGTGGTACCACATTACTACGTGATCCAAACCAGAAAAAACCCAGGATCCGTTCAACAAGAATCTGAAAAATGCGAAAGTATGAGTCCGATCAGTGAAAATCTCAGGCCTTACCTAGACCTAACTTGCGTTGTCCACTAAAATATTGATGGAAACCAGGTTTCATTGACTGTTTCAGTGTGATACCACATTACTACGTGATCCAAACCAGAAAAAACCCAGGATCCGTTCAACAAGTATGTGAAGAATGCGAAAGTATGAGTCTGATGAGTGAAAATCCCAGGCCTAACCCAGACCTAACTTGCGTTGTCCTCTAAAATATTGAGCGAAACCAGGTTTAATGGACTGTTTCAGTGTGGTACCACAATACTACGTGATCCAAACCAGAAAAAACCCAGGATCAGTTCAACAAGTATGTGAAGAATGCGAAAGTATGAGTCTGATGAGTGTAATTCCCATGGCTAACCTAGACCTAACATGCGTTGTCCTCTAAAATATTGATGGAAACCAGGTTTCATTGACTGTTTCAGTGTGGTACTACATTACTACGTGATGCAATCCAGAAACAGCCCAGGATCTAGCCATGAAGTATGAGAAATATGCGAAAGAATGAGCCTGATGAGACCAAATCCCAGACCTAACCTAGACCTAACATGCGTTATCCTCTAAAATATTGAGCGAAACCAGGTTTAATGGACTGTTTCAGTGTGGTACCACACTACTTCGTGATCCAAACCAGAAAAAACCCAGGATCGGTTCAACAAGTATGTGAAGAACGCGAAACTGTGAGCCTGATGAGGGCAAATCTTAGACCTAACCCAGACCTAAGATGCGTTATCCTCTAAAATATTTATCCAGACCAGGTTTCATTGAATGGTTCAGTGTGGTACCACTTTACTACGTGATCCAATCCAGAAATAGACCAGGATCTAGCCATGAAGTATGAGAAATATGCGAAAGTAAGAGCCAGATGAGGGCAAATCCTAGACCTATCCCAGACCTAACTTGCGTTATCCACTAAAATATTGATCGAAACCAGGTTTAATTGACTGTTTCAGCGTGGTACCACATTACTACGTGATACAATCCAGAAACAGCCCAGGATCTAGCCATGAAGTATGAGAAATATGCGAAAGAATGAGCCTGATGAGAGCAAATCCCAGACCTAACCTAGACCTAACATGAATTATTCTCTAAAATATTGATCGAAACCAGGTTTAATTGACTGTTTCAGTGTGGTCCCTCATTACTACGTGATCCAAACCAGAAAAAACCCAGGATCCGTTCAACAAGAATGTGAAGAATGCGAAAGTATGAGTCTGATGAGTGAAAATCCCAGACCTAACCTAGACCTTACATGCGTTATCCTCTAAAATATTGAGCGAAACCAGGTTTAATGGACTGTTTCAGTGTGGTACCACATTACTTCGTGATCCGAACTAGAAAAAACCCAGGATCTGTTCAACAAGTATGTGAAAAACGCTAAACTGTGAGCCTGATGAGGGCAAATCGTAGACCTAACCCAGACCTAAGATGCGTTAACCTCTAAAATATATATCCAGACCAGGTTTCATTGAATGTTTCAGTGTGGTACCACTTTACTACGTGATGCAATCCAGAAAAAGCCCAGGATCTAGCCATGAAGTATGAGAAATATGCGAAAGTATGAGCCTGATGAGGGCAAATCCTAGACCTAACCCAGACCTAACATGCGTTAGCCTCTAAAATATTTATCAAGACCTGGTTTAATTGAATGTTTCAGTGTGGTACCACTTTACTACGTGATGCAATCCAGAAAAAGCCCAGGATCTAGCCATGAAGTATGAGAAATATGCGAAAGTAAGAGCCTGATGCGGGCAAATCCTTGACCTATCCCAGACCTAACTTGCGTTATCCTCTAAAATATTGATCGAAACCAGGTTTAATTGACTGTTTCAGTGTGGTACCACATTACTACGTGATACAATCCAGAAACAGCCCAGGACCTAGCCTTGAAGTATGAGAAATATGCGAAAGTATGAGCCTGATGAGGGCAAATCTTAGACCTAACCCAGACCTAAGATGCGTTCTCCTCTAAAATATTTATCCAGACCAGGTTTCATTGAATGTTTCAGTGTGGTCCCACATTACTACGTGATCCAAACCAGAAAAAACCCAGGATCCGTTCAACAAGAATCTGAAAAATGCGAAAGTATGAGTCCGATCAGTGAAAATCTCAGGCCTTACCTAGACCTAACTTGCGTTGTCCACTAAAATATTGATGGAAACCAGGTTTCATTGACTGTTTCAGTGTGATACCACATTACTACGTGATCCAAACCAGAAAAAACCCAGGATCCGTTCAACAAGTATGTGAAGAATGCGAAAGTATGAGTCTGATGAGTGAAAATCCCAGGCCTAACCCAGACCTAACTTGCGTTGTCCTCTAAAATATTGAGCGAAACCAGGTTTAATGGACTGTTTCAGTGTGGTACCACAATACTACGTGATCCAAACCAGAAAAAACCCAGGATCAGTTCAACAAGTATGTGAAGAATGCGAAAGTATGAGTCTGATGAGTGTAATTCCCATGGCTAACCTAGACCTAACATGCGTTGTCCTCTAAAATATTGATGGAAACCAGGTTTCATTGACTGTTTCAGTGTGGTACTACATTACTACGTGATGCAATCCAGAAACAGCCCAGGATCTAGCCATGAAGTATGAGAAATATGCGAAAGAATGAGCCTGATGAGACCAAATCCCAGACCTAACCTAGACCTAACATGCGTTATCCTCTAAAATATTGAGCGAAACCAGGTTTAATGGACTGTTTCAGTGTGGTACCACACTACTTCGTGATCCAAACCAGAAAAAACCCAGGATCGGTTCAACAAGTATGTGAAGAACGCGAAACTGTGAGCCTGATGAGGGCAAATCTTAGACCTAACCCAGACCTAAGATGCGTTATCCTCTAAAATATTTATCCAGACCAGGTTTCATTGAATGGTTCAGTGTGGTACCACTTTACTACGTGATCCAATCCAGAAATAGACCAGGATCTAGCCATGAAGTATGAGAAATATGCGAAAGTAAGAGCCAGATGAGGGCAAATCCTAGACCTATCCCAGACCTAACTTGCGTTATCCACTAAAATATTGATCGAAACCAGGTTTAATTGACTGTTTCAGCGTGGTACCACATTACTACGTGATACAATCCAGAAACAGCCCAGGATCTAGCCATGAAGTATGAGAAATATGCGAAAGAATGAGCCTGATGAGAGCAAATCCCAGACCTAACCTAGACCTAACATGAATTATTCTCTAAAATATTGATCGAAACCAGGTTTAATTGACTGTTTCAGTGTGGTCCCTCATTACTACGTGATCCAAACCAGAAAAAACCCAGGATCCGTTCAACAAGAATGTGAAGAATGCGAAAGTATGAGTCTGATGAGTGAAAATCCCAGACCTAACCTAGACCTTACATGCGTTATCCTCTAAAATATTGAGCGAAACCAGGTTTAATGGACTGTTTCAGTGTGGTACCACATTACTTCGTGATCCGAACTAGAAAAAACCCAGGATCTGTTCAACAAGTATGTGAAAAACGCTAAACTGTGAGCCTGATGAGGGCAAATCGTAGACCTAACCCAGACCTAAGATGCGTTAACCTCTAAAATATATATCCAGACCAGGTTTCATTGAATGTTTCAGTGTGGTACCACTTTACTACGTGATGCAATCCAGAAAAAGCCCAGGATCTAGCCATGAAGTATGAGAAATATGCGAAAGTATGAGCCTGATGAGGGCAAATCCTAGACCTAACCCAGACCTAACATGCGTTAGCCTCTAAAATATTTATCAAGACCTGGTTTAATTGAATGTTTCAGTGTGGTACCACTTTACTACGTGATGCAATCCAGAAAAAGCCCAGGATCTAGCCATGAAGTATGAGAAATATGCGAAAGTAAGAGCCTGATGCGGGCAAATCCTTGACCTATCCCAGACCTAACTTGCGTTATCCTCTAAAATATTGATCGAAACCAGGTTTAATTGACTGTTTCAGTGTGGTACCACATTACTACGTGATACAATCCAGAAACAGCCCAGGACCTAGCCTTGAAGTATGAGAAATATGCGAAAGTATGAGCCTGATGAGGGCAAATCTTAGACCTAACCCAGACCTAAGATGCGTTCTCCTCTAAAATATTTATCCAGACCAGGTTTCATTGAATGTTTCAGTGTGGTCCCACATTACTACGTGATCCAAACCAGAAAAAACCCAGGATCCGTTCAACAAGTATTTGAAGAATGCGAAAGTATGAGTCTGATGAGTGAAAATCCCAGGCCTAACCTAGACCTAACATGCGTTATCCTCTAAAATATTGATCGAATCCTGGTTTAATCGACTGTTTCAGTGTGGTACCACATTACTATGTGATCCAATCCAGAAAATAACCCAGGATCTGTTCAAGGAGTATGTGAAGTGTGCGAAAGTATGAGTCTGATGAGGTCAAATCCCAGACCTATCCCAGACCTAACTTGCGTTATCCTCAAAAATATTGATTGAAACCAGGTTTAATCGACAGTTTCAGTGTGGTGCCACATTACTACGTGATCCAAACCAGAAAAAACCCAGGATCTGTTCAAGGAGTATGTGAAGTGTGCGAAAGTATAAGTCTGATGAGGTCAAATCCCAGAACTATCCCAGACCTAACTTGCGTTATCCTCAAAAATATTGATTGAAACCAGGTTTAATCGACAGTTTCAGTGTGGTACCACATTACTACGTGATCCAAACCAGAAAAAACCCATGATCAGTTCAACAAGTATGTGAAGAATGCGAAAGTATGATTCCGATGAGTGTAATTCCCAGGGCTGACCTAGACCTAACATGCGTTATCCTCTAAAATATTGATCGAAACCAGGTTTAATCGACTGTTTCAGTGTGGTATCACACTACTACGTGACCTAAACCAGAAAAAACCCAGGATCTGTACAACAGGAATGTGAAAAACGCGAAAGTATGAGCCTGATGAGGGCAAATCCCAGAACAATCCCAGACCTAACTTGCGTTATCCTCTAAAATACTGATCGAAACCAGGTTTAATCGACCGTTTCAGTGTGGTACCACATTACTACGTGATCCAAACCAGAAAAAACCCTGGATCCGTTCAACAAGAATGTGAAAAATGCGAAAGTATGAGTCCGATCAGTGAAAATCTCAGGCCTTACCTAGACCTAACTTGCGTTGTCCTCTAAAATATTGTTGGAAACCAGGTTTCATTGACTGTTTCAGTGTGGTACCACATTACTACGTGATCCAAACGAGAAAAAACCCAGGATCTAGCCATCAAGTATGAGAAATATGCGAAAGAATGAACCTGATGAGAGCAAATCCCAGACCTAACCTAGACCTTACATGCGTTATCCTCTAAAATATTGAGCGAAACCGGGTTTAATCGACTGTTTCAGTGTGGTACCACATTACTATGTGATGCAATCCAGAAAAAGCCCAGGATCAGTTCAACAAGTATGAGAAGAATGCGAAGGTATGAGTCTGATGAGTGAGAATCCCAGACCTATCCCAGACCTAACTTGCGTTATCCTCAAAAATATTGATTGAAACCAGGTTTAATCGACTGTTTCAGTGTGGTACCACATTACTACGTGATCCAAACCAGAAAAAACCCAGGATCCGTTCAACAAGTATGTGAAGAATGCGAAAGTATGAGTCTGATAAGTGAAAATCCCAGACCTAACCTAGACTTAACATGCGTTATCCTCTAAAATATAGATCGAAACCTGGTTTAACCGACTGTTTCAGTGTGGTACCACTTTACTACGTGATCCAATCCAGAAATAGCCCAGGATCTATTCAAGGAGTATGTGAAGTGTGCGAAAGTATGAGTCTGATGAGGTCAAATCCTAGACCTATCCCAGACCTAACTTGCGTTATCCTCTAAAATATTGATCGAAACCAGGTTTAATCGACTGTTTCAGTGTGGTACCACATTACTACGTGATCCAAACCAGAAAAAACCCAGGATCCGTTCAACAAGAATGTGAAGAATGCGAAAGTATGAGTCTGATGAGTGAAAATCCCAGACCTAACCTAGACCTTACATGCGTTATCCTCTAAAATATTGAGCGAAACCAGGTTTAATGGACTGTTTCAGTGTGGTACCACATTACTTCGTGATCCAAACCAGAAAAAACCCAGGATCTGTTCAACAAGTATGTGAAAAACGCTAAACTGTGAGCCTGATGAGGGCAAATCGTAGACCTAACCCAGATCTAAGATGCGTTAACCTCTAAAATATATATCCAGACCAGGTTTCATTGAATGTTTCAGTGTGGTACCACTTTACTACGTGATGCAATCCAGAAAAAGCCCAGGATCTAGCCATGAAGTATGAGAAATATGCGAAAGTATGAGCCTGATGAGGGCAAATCCTAGACCTAACCCAGACCTAACATGCGTTAGCCTCTAAAATATTTATCAAGACCTGGTTTAATTGAACGTTTCAGTGTGGTACCACATTACTACGTGATACAATCCAGAAAAAGCCCAGGATCTAGCCATCAAGGTTGAGAAATATGCGAAAGAATGTGCCTGATGAGAGCAAATCCCGGACCTAACCTAGACCTAACATGAATTATTCTCTAAAATATTGATCGAAACCTGGTTTAATCGACTGTTTCAGTGTGGTCCCACATTACTACGTGATCCAAACCAGAAAAAATCCAGGATCCGTTCAACAAGTATGTGAAGAATGCGAAAGTATGAGTCTGATGAGTGAAAATCCCAGGCCTAACCTAGACCTAACATGCGTTGTCCTCAAAAATACTGATCGAAACCTGGTTTAATCGACTGTTTCAGTGTGGTACCACATTACTATGTGGTCCCAACCAGAAAAAACCCAGGATCCGTTCAACAAGAATGTGAAAAATGCGAAAGTATCAGTCCGATCAGTGAAAATCTCAGGCCTTACCTAGAACTAACTTGCGTTGTCCTCTAAAATATTGATGGAAACCAGGTTTCATTGACTGTCTCAGTGTGGTACCACATTACTACGTGATCCAAACCAGAAAAAACCCAGGATCAGTTCAACAAGTATGTGAAGAATGCGAAAGTATGAGTCTGATGAGTGAAAATCCCAGGCCTAACCTAGACCAAACATGCGTTATCCTCTATAATATTGAGCGAAACCAGGTTTAATGGACTGTTTCAGTGTGGTACCACACTACTTCGTGATCCAAACCAGAAAAAACCCAGGATCTGTACAACAAGTATGTGAAAAACGCGAAAGTATGAGCCTGATGAGGGCAAATCCCAGACCTATCCCAGACCTAACTTGCGTTATCCTCTAAAATATTGATCGAAACCAGGTTTGATTGACCGTTTCAGTGTGGTACCACATTACTACGTGATCCAAACCAGAAAAAACCCAGGATCCGTTCAACAAGAATCTGAAAAATGCGAAAGTATGAGTCCGATCAGTGAAAATCTCAGGCCTTACCTAGACCTAACTTGCGTTGTCCACTAAAATATTGATGGAAACCAGGTTTCATTGACTGTTTCAGTGTGATACCACATTACTACGTGATCCAAACCAGAAAAAACCCAGGATCCGTTCAACAAGTATGTGAAGAATGCGAAAGTATGAGTCTGATGAGTGAAAATCCCAGGCCTAACCCAGACCTAACTTGCGTTGTCCTCTAAAATATTGAGCGAAACCAGGTTTAATGGACTGTTTCAGTGTGGTACCACAATACTACGTGATCCAAACCAGAAAAAACCCAGGATCAGTTCAACAAGTATGTGAAGAATGCGAAAGTATGAGTCTGATGAGTGTAATTCCCATGGCTAACCTAGACCTAACATGCGTTGTCCTCTAAAATATTGATGGAAACCAGGTTTCATTGACTGTTTCAGTGTGGTACTACATTACTACGTGATGCAATCCAGAAACAGCCCAGGATCTAGCCATGAAGTATGAGAAATATGCGAAAGAATGAGCCTGATGAGACCAAATCCCAGACCTAACCTAGACCTAACATGCGTTATCCTCTAAAATATTGAGCGAAACCAGGTTTAATGGACTGTTTCAGTGTGGTACCACACTACTTCGTGATCCAAACCAGAAAAAACCCAGGATCGGTTCAACAAGTATGTGAAAAACGCGAAACTGTGAGCCTGATGAGGGCAAATCTTAGACCTAACCCAGACCTAAGATGCGTTATCCTCTAAAATATTTATCCAGACCAGGTTTCATTGAATGGTTCAGTGTGGTACCACTTTACTACGTGATCCAATCCAGAAATAGACCAGGATCTAGCCATGAAGTATGAGAAATATGCGAAAGTAAGAGCCAGATGAGGGCAAATCCTAGACCTATCCCAGACCTAACTTGCGTTATCCACTAAAATATTGATCGAAACCAGGTTTAATTGACTGTTTCAGCGTGGTACCACATTACTACGTGATACAATCCAGAAACAGCCCAGGATCTAGCCATGAAGTATGAGAAATATGCGAAAGAATGAGCCTGATGAGAGCAAATCCCAGACCTAACCTAGACCTAACATGAATTATTCTCTAAAATATTGATCGAAACCAGGTTTAATTGACTGTTTCAGTGTGGTCCCTCATTACTACGTGATCCAAACCAGAAAAAACCCAGGATCCGTTCAACAAGAATGTGAAGAATGCGAAAGTATGAGTCTGATGAGTGAAAATCCCAGACCTAACCTAGACCTTACATGCGTTATCCTCTAAAATATTGAGCGAAACCAGGTTTAATGGACTGTTTCAGTGTGGTACCACATTACTTCGTGATCCGAACTAGAAAAAACCCAGGATCTGTTCAACAAGTATGTGAAAAACGCTAAACTGTGAGCCTGATGAGGGCAAATCGTAGACCTAACCCAGACCTAAGATGCGTTAACCTCTAAAATATATATCCAGACCAGGTTTCATTGAATGTTTCAGTGTGGTACCACTTTACTACGTGATGCAATCCAGAAAAAGCCCAGGATCTAGCCATGAAGTATGAGAAATATGCGAAAGTATGAGCCTGATGAGGGCAAATCCTAGACCTAACCCAGACCTAACATGCGTTAGCCTCTAAAATATTTATCAAGACCTGGTTTAATTGAATGTTTCAGTGTGGTACCACTTTACTACGTGATGCAATCCAGAAAAAGCCCAGGATCTAGCCATGAAGTATGAGAAATATGCGAAAGTAAGAGCCTGATGCGGGCAAATCCTTGACCTATCCCAGACCTAACTTGCGTTATCCTCTAAAATATTGATCGAAACCAGGTTTAATTGACTGTTTCAGTGTGGTACCACATTACTACGTGATACAATCCAGAAACAGCCCAGGACCTAGCCTTGAAGTATGAGAAATATGCGAAAGTATGAGCCTGATGAGGGCAAATCTTAGACCTAACCCAGACCTAAGATGCGTTCTCCTCTAAAATATTTATCCAGACCAGGTTTCATTGAATGTTTCAGTGTGGTCCCACATTACTACGTGATCCAAACCAGAAAAAACCCAGGATCCGTTCAACAAGTATTTGAAGAATGCGAAAGTATGAGTCTGATGAGTGAAAATCCCAGGCCTAACCTAGACCTAACATGCGTTATCCTCTAAAATATTGATCGAATCCTGGTTTAATCGACTGTTTCAGTGTGGTACCACATTACTATGTGATCCAATCCAGAAAATAACCCAGGATCTGTTCAAGGAGTATGTGAAGTGTGCGAAAGTATGAGTCTGATGAGGTCAAATCCCAGACCTATCCCAGACCTAACTTGCGTTATCCTCAAAAATATTGATTGAAACCAGGTTTAATCGACAGTTTCAGTGTGGTGCCACATTACTACGTGATCCAAACCAGAAAAAACCCAGGATCTGTTCAAGGAGTATGTGAAGTGTGCGAAAGTATAAGTCTGATGAGGTCAAATCCCAGAACTATCCCAGACCTAACTTGCGTTATCCTCAAAAATATTGATTGAAACCAGGTTTAATCGACAGTTTCAGTGTGGTACCACATTACTACGTGATCCAAACCAGAAAAAACCCATGATCAGTTCAACAAGTATGTGAAGAATGCGAAAGTATGATTCCGATGAGTGTAATTCCCAGGGCTGACCTAGACCTAACATGCGTTATCCTCTAAAATATTGATCGAAACCAGGTTTAATCGACTGTTTCAGTGTGGTATCACACTACTACGTGACCTAAACCAGAAAAAACCCAGGATCTGTACAACAGGAATGTGAAAAACGCGAAAGTATGAGCCTGATGAGGGCAAATCCCAGAACAATCCCAGACCTAACTTGCGTTATCCTCTAAAATACTGATCGAAACCAGGTTTAATCGACCGTTTCAGTGTGGTACCACATTACTACGTGATCCAAACCAGAAAAAACCCTGGATCCGTTCAACAAGAATGTGAAAAATGCGAAAGTATGAGTCCGATCAGTGAAAATCTCAGGCCTTACCTAGACCTAACTTGCGTTGTCCTCTAAAATATTGTTGGAAACCAGGTTTCATTGACTGTTTCAGTGTGGTACCACATTACTACGTGATCCAAACGAGAAAAAACCCAGGATCTAGCCATCAAGTATGAGAAATATGCGAAAGAATGAACCTGATGAGAGCAAATCCCAGACCTAACCTAGACCTTACATGCGTTATCCTCTAAAATATTGAGCGAAACCGGGTTTAATCGACTGTTTCAGTGTGGTACCACATTACTATGTGATGCAATCCAGAAAAAGCCCAGGATCAGTTCAACAAGTATGAGAAGAATGCGAAGGTATGAGTCTGATGAGTGAGAATCCCAGACCTATCCCAGACCTAACTTGCGTTATCCTCAAAAATATTGATTGAAACCAGGTTTAATCGACTGTTTCAGTGTGGTACCACATAACTACGTGATCCAAACCAGAAAAAACCCAGGATCCGTTCAACAAGTATGTGAAGAATGCGAAAGTATGAGTCTGATAAGTGAAAATCCCAGACCTAACCTAGACTTAACATGCGTTATCCTCTAAAATATAGATCGAAACCTGGTTTAACCGACTGTTTCAGTGTGGTACCACTTTACTACGTGATCCAATCCAGAAATAGCCCAGGATCTATTCAAGGAGTATGTGAAGTGTGCGAAAGTATGAGTCTGATGAGGTCAAATCCTAGACCTATCCCAGACCTAACTTGCGTTATCCTCTAAAATATTGATCGAAACCAGGTTTAATCGACTGTTTCAGTGTGGTACCACATTACTACGTGATCCAAACCAGAAAAAACCCAGGATCCGTTCAACAAGAATGTGAAGAATGCGAAAGTATGAGTCTGATGAGTGAAAATCCCAGACCTAACCTAGACCTTACATGCGTTATCCTCTAAAATATTGAGCGAAACCAGGTTTAATGGACTGTTTCAGTGTGGTACCACATTACTTCGTGATCCAAACCAGAAAAAACCCAGGATCTGTTCAACAAGTATGTGAAAAACGCTAAACTGTGAGCCTGATGAGGGCAAATCGTAGACCTAACCCAGATCTAAGATGCGTTAACCTCTAAAATATATATCCAGACCAGGTTTCATTGAATGTTTCAGTGTGGTACCACTTTACTACGTGATGCAATCCAGAAAAAGCCCAGGATCTAGCCATGAAGTATGAGAAATATGCGAAAGTATGAGCCTGATGAGGGCAAATCCTAGACCTAACCCAGACCTAACATGCGTTAGCCTCTAAAATATTTATCAAGACCTGGTTTAATTGAACGTTTCAGTGTGGTACCACATTACTACGTGATACAATCCAGAAAAAGCCCAGGATCTAGCCATCAAGGTTGAGAAATATGCGAAAGAATGTGCCTGATGACAGCAAATCCCGGACCTAACCTAGACCTAACATGAATTATTCTCTAAAATATTGATCGAAACCTGGTTTAATCGACTGTTTCAGTGTGGTCCCACATTACTACGTGATCCAAACCAGAAAAAATCCAGGATCCGTTCAACAAGTATGTGAAGAATGCGAAAGTATGAGTCTGATGAGTGAAAATCCCAGGCCTAACCTAGACCTAACATGCGTTGTCCTCAAAAATACTGATCGAAACCTGGTTTAATCGACTGTTTCAGTGTGGTACCACATTACTATGTGGTCCCAACCAGAAAAAACCCAGGATCCGTTCAACAAGAATGTGAAAAATGCGAAAGTATCAGTCCGATCAGTGAAAATCTCAGGCCTTACCTAGAACTAACTTGCGTTGTCCTCTAAAATATTGATGGAAACCAGGTTTCATTGACTGTCTCAGTGTGGTACCACATTACTACGTGATCCAAACCAGAAAAAACCCAGGATCAGTTCAACAAGTATGTGAAGAATGCGAAAGTATGAGTCTGATGAGTGAAAATCCCAGGCCTAACCTAGACCAAACATGCGTTATCCTCTATAATATTGAGCGAAACCAGGTTTAATGGACTGTTTCAGTGTGGTACCACACTACTTCGTGATCCAAACCAGAAAAAACCCAGGATCTGTACAACACGTATGTGAAAAACGCTAAACTGTGAGCCTGATGAGGGCAAATCTTAGACCTAACCCAGACCTAAGATGCGTTCTCCTCTAAAATATTTATCCAGACCAGGTTTCATTGAATGTTTCAGTGTGGTCCCACATTACTACGTGATCCAAACCAGAAAAAACCCAGGATCCGTTCAACAAGTATGTGAAGAATGCGAAAGTATGAGTCTGATGAGTGAAAATCCCAGGCCTAACCTAGACCTAACATGCGTTATCCTCTAAAATATTGATCGAATCCTGGTTTAATCGACTGTTTCAGTGTGGTACCACATTACTATGTGATCCAATCCAGAAAATAACCCAGGATCTGTTCAAGGAGTATGTGAAGTGTGCGAAAGTATGAGTCTGATGAGGTCAAATCCCAGACCTATCCCAGACCTAACTTGCGTTATCCTCAAAAATATTGATTGAAACCAGGTTTAATCGACTGTTTCAGTGTGGTGCCACATTCCTACGTGATCCAAACCAGAAAAAACCCAGGATCCGTTCAACAAGTATGTGAAGAATGCGAAAGTATGAGTCTGATGAGTGAAAATCCCAGGCCTAACCTAGACCTAACATGCGTTATCCTCTAAAATATTGATCGAAACCTGGTTTAATCGACTGTTTCAGTGTGGTACCACATTACTATGTGATCCAATCCAGAAAATAACCCAGGATCTGTTCAAGGAGTATGTGAAGTGTGCGAAAGTATGAGTCTGATGAGGTCAAATCCCAGACCTGTCCCAGACCTAACTTGCGTTATCCTCAAAAATATTGATTGAAACCAGGTTTAATCGACTGTTTCAGTGTGGTACCACATTACTACGTGATCCAAACCAGAAAAAACCCAGGATCAGTTCAACAAGTATGTGAAGAATGCGAAAGTATGAGTCTGATGAGTGTAATTCCCAGGGCTGGCCTAGACCTAACATGCGCTATCCTCTAAAATATTGATCGAAACCAGGTTTAATCGACTGTTTCAGTGTGGTATCAAACTACTACGTGACCTAAACCAGAAAAAACCCAGGATTTGTACAACAGGAATGTGAAAAACGCGAAAGTATGAGCCTGATGAGGGCAAATCCCAGACCAATCCCAGACCTAACTTGCGTTATCCTCTAAAATACTGATCGAAACCAGGTTTGAATGACCGTCTCAGTGTGGTACCACATTACTACGTGTTCCAAACCAGAAAAAACCCAGGATCCGTTCAACAAGAATGTGAAAAATGCGAAAGTATGAGTCCGATCAGTGAAAACCTCAGGCCTTACCTAGACCTAACTTGCGTTATCCTCTAAAATATTGATCGAAACCAGGTTTAATCGACTGTTTCAGTGTGGTACCACATTACTATGTGATCCAAACCAGAAAAAACCCAGGATCAGTTTAACAAGTATGAGAAGAATGCGTAAGTATGAGTCTGATGAGTGAGAATCCCAGACCTATCCCAGACCTAACATTCGTTATCCTCTAAAATATTGATCGAAACCAGGTTTAATCGACTGTTTCAGTGTGGTATCACACTACTACGTGACCCAAACCAGAAAAAACCCAGGATCCGTTCAACAAGTATGTGAAGAATGCGAAAGTATGAGTCTGATGAGTGTAATTCCCATGGCTAACCTAGACCTAACATGCGTTGTCCTCTAAAATATTGATGGAAACCAGGTTTCATTGACTGTTTCAGTGTGGTACTACATTACTACGTGATGCAATCCAGAAACAGCCCAGGATCTAGCCATGAAGTATGAGAAATATGCGAAAGAATGAGCCTGATGAGAGCAAATCCCAGACCTAACCTAGACCTAACATGCATTATCCTCTAAAATATTGAGCGAAACCAGGTTTAATGGACTGTTTCAGTGTGGTACCACACTACTTCGTGATCCAAACCAGAAAAAACCCAGGATCGGTTGAACAAGTATGTGAAAAACGCGAAACTGTGAGCCTGATGAGGGCAAATCTTAGACCTAACCCAGACCTAAGATGCGTTATCCTCTAAAATATTTATCCAGACCAGGTTTCATTGAATGGTTCAGTGTGGTACCACTTTGCTACGTGATCCAATGCAGAAATAGACCAGGATCTAGCCATGAAGTATGAGAAATATGCGAAAGTAAGAGCCTGATGAGGGCAAATCCTAGACCTATCCCAGACCTAACTTGCGTTATCCTCTAAAATATTGATCGAAACCAGGTTTAATTGACTGTTTCAGCGTGGTACCACATTACTACGTGATACAATCCAGAAACAGCCCAGGATCTAGCCATGAAGTATGAGAAATATGCGAAAGAATGAGCCTGATGAGAGCAAATCCCAGACCTAACCTAGACCTAACATGAATTATTCTCTAAAATATTGATCGAAACCAGGTTTAATTGACTGTTTCAGTGTGGTCCCACATTACTACGTGATCCAAACCAGAAAAAACCCAGGATCCGTTCAACAAGAATGTGAAGAATGCGAAAGTATGAGTCTGATGAGTGAAAATCCCAGACCTAACCTAGACCTTACATGCGTTATCCTCTAAAATATTGAGCGAAACCAGGTTTAATGGACTGTTTCAGTGTGGTACCACATTACTTCGTGATCCAAACCAGAAAAAACCCAGGATCCGTTCAACAAGTATGTGAAGAATGCGAAAGTATGAGTCTGATGAGTGAAAATCCCAGGCCTAACCTAGACCTAACATGCGTTATCCTCTAAAATATTGATCGAATCCTGGTTTAATCGACTGTTTCAGTGTGGTACCACATTACTATGTGATCCAATCCAGAAAATAACCCAGGATCTGTTCAAGGAGTATGTGAAGTGTGCGAAAGTATGAGTCTGATGAGGTCAAATCCCAGACCTATCCCAGACCTAACTTGCGTTATCCTCAAAAATATTGATTGAAACCAGGTTTAATCGACTGTTTCAGTGTGGTACCACTTTACTACGTGATGCAATCCAGAAAAAGCCCAGGATCTAGCCATGAAGTATGAGAAATATGCGAAAGTATGAGCCTGATGAGGGCAAATCCTAGACCTAACCCAGACCTAACATGCGTTAGCCTCTAAAATATTTATCAAGACCTCGTTTAATTGAAAGTTTCAGTGTGGTACCACATTACTACGTGATACAATCCGGAAAAAGCCCAGGATCTAGCCATCAAGTTTGAGAAATATGCGAAAGAATGTGCCTGATGAGAGCAAATCCCAGACCTAACCTAGACCTAACATGAATTATTCTCTAAAATATTGATCGAAACCAGGTTTAATTGACTGTTTCAGTGTGGTCCCACATTACTACGTGATCCAAACCAGAAAAAATCCAGGATCCGTTCAACAAGTATGTGAAGAATGCGAAAGTATGAGTCTGATGAGTGAAAATCCCAGGCCTAACCTAGACCTAACATGCGTTGTCCTCAAATATACTGATCGAAACCTGGTTTAATCGACTGTTTCAGTGTGGTACCACATTACTATGTGATCCCAACCAGAAAATAACCCAGGATCTAGCCATCAAGTATGAGAAATATGCGAAAGAATGAACCTGATGAGAGCAAATCCCAGACCTAACCTAGACCTTACATGCGTTATCCTCTAAAATATTGAGCGAAACCAGGTTTAATGGACTGTTTCAGTGTGGTACCACACTACTTCGTGATCCAAACCAGAAAAAACCCAGGATCTGTTCAACAAGAATGTGTAAAACGCTATACTGTGAGCCTGATGGGGGCAAATCTTAGACCTAACCCAGACCTAAGATGCGTTAACCTCTAAAATATATATCCAGACCAGGTTTCATTGAATGTTTCAGTGTGGTACCACTTTACTACGTGATCCAATCCAGAAATAGCACAGGATCTAGCCATGAAGTATGAGAAATATGCGAAAGTAAGAGCCTGATGCGGGCAAATCCTTGACCTATCCCAGACCTAACTTGCGTTATCCTCTAAAATATTGATCGAAACCAGGTTTAATTGACTGTTTCAGTGTGGTACCACATTACTACGTGATACAATCCAGAAACAGCCCAGGATCTAGCCTTGAAGTATGAGAAATATGCGAAAGTATGAGCCTGATGAGGGCAAATCCTAAACCTAACCCAGACCTAACATGCGTTATCCTCTAAAATATTTATCAAGACCAGGTTTGATTGACCGTTTCAGTGTGGTACCACATTACTACGTGATCCAAACCAGAAAAAACCCAGGATCCGTTCAACAAGAATGTGAAAAATGCGAAAGTATGAGTCCGATCAGTGAAAATCTCAGGCCTTACCTAGACCTAACTTGCGTTGTCCTCTAAAATATTGATGGAAACCAGGTTTCATTGACTGTCTCAGTGTGGTACCACATTACTACGTGATCCAAACGAGAAAAAACCCAGGATCTAGCCATCAAGTATGAGAAATATGCGAAAGAATGATCCTGATGAGAGCAAATCCCAGACCTAACCTAGACCTTACATGCGTTATCCTCTAAAATATTGAGCGAAACCAGGTTGAATCGACTGTTTCAGTGTGGTACCACATTACTATGTGATGCAATCCAGAAAAAGCCCAGGATCTAGCCATCAAGTATGAGAAATATGCGAAAGAATGAGCCTGATGAGAGCAAATCCCAGACCTAACCTAGACCTAACATGCGTTATCCTCTAAAACATTGAGCGAAACCAGGTTTAATGGACTGTTTCAGTGTGGTACCACACTACTTCGTGATCCAAACCAGAAAAAACCCAGGATCTGTTCAACACGTATGTGAAAAACGCTAAACTGTGAGCCTGATGAGGGCAAATCTTAGACCTAACCCAGACCTAAGATGCGTTCTCCTCTAAAATATTTATCCAGACCAGGTTTCATTGAATGTTTCAGTGTGGTCCCACATTACTACGTGATCCAAACCAGAAAAAACCCAGGATCCGTTCAACAAGTATGTGAAGAATGCGAAAGTATGAGTCTGATGAGTGAAAATCCCAGGCCTAACCTAGACCTAACATGCGTTATCCTCTAAAATATTGATCGAATCCTGGTTTAATCGACTGTTTCAGTGTGGTACCACATTACTATGTGATCCAATCCAGAAAATAACCCAGGATCTGTTCAAGGAGTATGTGAAGTGTGCGAAAGTATGAGTCTGATGAGGTCAAATCCCAGACCTATCGCAGACCTAACTTGCGTTATCCTCAAAAATATTGATTGAAACCAGGTTTAATCGACTGTTTCAGTGTGGTGCCACATTACTACGTGATCCAAACCAGAAAAAACCCAGGATCCGTTCAACAAGTATGTGAAGAATGCGAAAGTATGAGTCTGATAAGTGAAAATCCCAGACCTAACCTAGACTTAAAATGCGTTATCCTCTAAAATATTAATCGAAACCTGGTTTAATCGACTGTTTCAGTGTGGTACCACTTTACTACTTGATCCAATCCAGAAATAGCCCAGGATCTGTTCAAGGAGTATGTGAAGTGTGCGAAAGTATGAGTCTGATGAGGTCAAATCCTAGACCTATCCCAGACCTAACTTGCGTTATCCTCTAAAATATTGATCGAAACCAGGTTTAATCGACTGTTTCAGTGTGGTACCACATTACTACGTGATCCAAACCAGAAAAAACCCAGGATCAGTTAACAAGTATGTGAAGAATGCGAAAGTATGAGTCTGATGAGTGTAATTCCCAGGGCTGACCTAGACCTAACATGCGTTATCCTCTAAAATATTGATCGAAACCAGGTATAATCGACTGTTTCAGTGTGGTATCACACTACTACGTGACCCAAACCAGAAAAAACCCAGGATCTGTACAACAGGAATGTGAAAAACGCGAAAGTATGAGCCTGATGAGGGCAAATCCCAGACCAATCCCAGGCCTAACTTGCGTTATCCTCTAAAATACTGATCGAAACCAGGTTTGAATGACCGTTTCAGAGTGGTACCACATTACTACGTGATCCAAACCAGAAAAAACCCAGGATCCGTTCAACAAGAATGTGTAAAATGCGAAAGTATGAGTCCGATCAGTGAAAATCTCAGGCCTTACCTAGACCTAACTTGCGTTGTCCTCTAAAATATTGATGGAAACCAGGTATCATTGACAGTTTCAGTGTGGTACCACATTACTACGTGATCCAAACGAGAAAAAACCCAGGATCTAGCCATCAAGTATGAGAAATATGCGAAAGAATGAACCTGATGAGAGCAAATCCCAGACCTAACCTAGACCTTACATGCGTTATCCTCTAAAATATTGAGCGAAACCAGGTTTAATCGACTGTTTCAGTGTGGTACCACATTACTATGTGATGCAATCCAGAAAAAGCCCAGGATCTAGCCATCTAGTATGAGAAATATGCGAAAGAATGAGCCTGATGAGAGCAAATCCCAGACCTAACCTAGACCTAACATGCGTTATCCTCTAAAATATTGAGCGAAACCAGGTTTAATGGACTGTTTCAGTGTGGTACCACACTACTTCGTGATCCAAACCAGAAAAAACCCAGGATCTGTTCAACACGTATGTGAAAAACGCTAAACTGTGAGCCTGATGAGGGCAAATCTTAGACCTAACCCAGACCTAAGATGCGTTATCCTCTAAAATATTTATCCAGACCAGGTTTCATTGAATGTTTCAGTGTGGTCCCCCATTACTACGTGATCCAAACCAGAAAAAACCCAGGATCTGTTCAAGGAGTATGTGAAGTGTGCGAAAGTATGAGTCTGATGAGGTCAAATCCTAGACCTATCCCAGACCTAACATGCGTTATCCTCTAAAATATTGATCGAAACCAGGTTTAATCGACTGTTTCAGTGTGGTACCACATTATTATGTGATCCAAACCAGAAAAAAACCCAGGATCAGTTCAACAAGTATGAGAAGAATGCGAAAGGATGAGTCTGATGAGTGAGAATCCCAGGCCTAACCTAGACCTAACATGCGTTATCCTCTAATATATTGATCGAAACCTGGTTTAATCGACTGTTTCAGTGTGGTACCACTTTACTACTTGATCCAATCCAGAAATAGCCCAGGATCTGTTCAAGGAGTATGTGAAGTGTGCGAAAGTATGAGTCTGATGAGAGCAAATCCCAGACCTAACCTAGACCTTACATGCGTTATCCTCTAAAATATTGAGCGAAACCAGGTTGAATCGACTGTTTCAGTGTGGTACCACATTACTATGTGATGCAATCCAGAAAAAGCCCAGGATCTAGCCATCAAGTATGAGAAATATGCGAAAGAATGAGCCTGATGAGAGCAAATCCCAGACCTAACCTAGACCTAACATGCGTTATCCTCTAAAACATTGAGCGAAACCAGGTTTAATGGACTGTTTCAGTGTGGTACCACACTACTTCGTGATCCAAACCAGAAAAAACCCAGGATCTGTTCAACACGTATGTGAAAAACGCTAAACTGTGAGCCTGATGAGGGCAAATCTTAGACCTAACCCAGACCTAAGATGCGTTCTCCTCTAAAATATTTATCCAGACCAGGTTTCATTGAATGTTTCAGTGTGGTCCCACATTACTACGTGATCCAAACCAGAAAAAACCCAGGATCCGTTCAACAAGTATGTGAAGAATGCGAAAGTATGAGTCTGATGAGTGAAAATCCCAGGGCTAACCTAGACCTAACATGAGTTATCCTCTAAAATATTGATCGAATCCTGGTTTAATCGACTGTTTCAGTGTGGTACCACATTACTATGTGATCCAATCCAGAAAATAACCCAGGATCTGTTCAAGGAGTATGTGAAGTGTGCGAAAGTATGAGTCTGATGAGGTCAAATCCCAGACCTATCCCAGACCTAACTTGCGTTATCCTCAAAAATATTGATTGAAACCAGGTTTAATCGACTGTTTCAGTGTGGTGCCACATTACTACGTGATCCAAACCAGAAAAAACCCAGGATCCGTTCAACAAGTATGCGAAGAATGCGAAAGTATGAGTCTGATGAGTGAAAATCCCAGGCCTAACCTAGACCTAACATGCGTTATCCTCTAATATATTGATCGAAACCTGGTTTAATCGACTGTTTCAGTGTGGTACCACATTACTATGTGATCCAATCCAGAAAATAACCCAGGATCTGTTCAAGGAGTATGTGAAGTGTGCGAAAGTATGAGTCCGATCAGTGAAAACCTCAGGCCTTACCTAGACCTAACTTGCGTTGTCCTCTAAAATATTGATGGAAACCAGGTTTCATTGACTGTTTCAGTGTGGTACCACATTACTACGTGATCCAAACGAGAAAAAACCCAGGATCTAGCCATCAAGTATGAGAAATATGCGAAAGAATGAACCTGATGAGAGCAAATCCCAGACCTAACCTAGACTTAAAATGCGTTATCCTCTAAAATATTAATCGAAACCTGGTTTAATCGACTGTTTCAGTGTGGTACCACTTTACTACTTGATCCAATCCAGAAATAGCCCAGGATCTGTTCAAGGAGTATGTGAAGTGTGCGAAAGTATGAGTCTGATGAGTGTAATTCCCAGGGCTGACCTAGACCTAACATGCGTTATCCTCTAAAATATTGATCGAAACCAGGTATAATCGACTGTATCAGTGTGGTATCACACTACTACGTGACCCAAACCAGAAAAAACCCAGGATCTGTACAACAGGAATGTGAAAAACGCGAAAGTATGAGCCTGATGAGGGCAAATCCCAGACCAATCCCAGGCCTAACTTGCGTTATCCTCTAAAATACTGATCGAAACCAGGTTTGAATGACCGTTTCAGAGTGGTACCACATTACTACGTGATCCAAACCAGAAAAAACCCAGGATCCGTTCAACAAGAATGTGTAAAATGCGAAAGTATGAGTCCGATCAGTGAAAATCTCAGGCCTTACCTAGACCTAACTTGCGTTGTCCTCTAAAATATTGATGGAAACCAGGTATCATTGACAGTTTCAGTGTGGTACCACATTACTACGTGATCCAAACGAGAAAAAACCCAGGATCTAGCCATCAAGTATGAGAAATATGCGAAAGAATGAACGTGATGAGAGCAAATCCCAGACCTAACCTAGACCTTACATGCGTTATCCTCTAAAATATTGAGCGAAACCAGGTTTAATCGACTGTTTCAGTGTGGTACCACATTACTATGTGATGCAATCCAGAAAAAGCCCAGGATCTAGCCATCTAGTATGAGAAATATGCGAAAGAATGAGCCTGATGAGAGCAAATCCCAGACCTAACCTAGACCTAACATGCGTTATCCTCTAAAATATTGAGCGAAACCAGGTTTAATGGACTGTTTCAGTGTGGTACCACACTACTTCGTGATCCAAACCAGAAAAAACCCAGGATCTGTTCAACACGTATGTGAAAAACGCTAAACTGTGAGCCTGATGAGGGCAAATCTTAGACCTAACCCAGACCTAAGATGCGTTATCCTCTAAAATATTTATCCTGACCAGGTTTCATTGAATGTTTCAGTGTGGTCCCCCATTACTACGTGATCCAAACCAGAAAAAACCCAGGATCTGTTCAAGGAGTATGTGAAGTGTGCGAAAGTATGAGTCTGATGAGGTCAAATCCTAGACCTATCCCAGACCTAACATGCGTTATCCTCTAAAATATTGATCGAAACCAGGTTTAATCGACTGTTTCAGTGTGGTACCACATTATTATGTGATCCAAACCAGAAAAAACCCAGCATCAGTTCAACAAGTATGAGAAGAATGCGAAAGGATGAGTCTGATGAGTGAGAATCCCAGACCTATCCCAGACCTAACATTCGTTATCCTCTAAAATATTGATCGAAACCAGGTTTAATCGACTGTTTCAGTATGGTACCACATTACTACGTGATCCAAACCAGAAAAAACCCAGGATTAGTTCAACAAGTATGTGAAGAATGCGAAAGTATGAGTCTGATGAGTGTAATTCCCAGGGCTGACCTAGACCTAACATGCGTTATCCTCTAAAATATTGATCGAAACCAGGTTTAATCGACTGTTTCAGTGTGGTATCACACTACTACGTGACCCAAACCAGAAAAAACCCAGGATCTGTACAACAAGTATGTGAAAAGCGCGAAAGTATGAGCCTGATGAGGGCAAATCCCAGACCTATCCCAGACCTAACTTGCGTTATCCTCTAAAGTATTGATCGAAACCAGGTTTGATTGACCGTTTCAGTGTGGTACCACATTACTACGTGATCCAAACCAGAAAAAACCCAGGATCCGTTCAACAAGTATGTGAAGAATGCGAAAGTATGAGTCTGATGAGTGAAAATCCCAGGCCTAACCTAGACCTAACATGCGTTGTCCTCTAAAATATTGATGGAAACCAGGTTTCATTGACTGTTTCAGTGTGGTACCACATTACTACGTGATCCAAACCAGAAAAAACCCAGGATCTGTTCAACATGTATGAGAAATATGCGAAAGAATGAGCCTGATGAGAGCAAATCCCAGGCCTAACCTAGACCTAACATGCGTTGTCCTCTAAAATATTGATGGAAACCAGGTTTCATTGACAGTTTCAGTGTTGTACTACATTACTACTTGATGCAATCCAGAAACAGCCCAGGATCTAGCCATGAAGTATGAGAAATATGCGAAAGAATGAGCCTGATGAGAGCAAACCCCAGACCTAACCTAGACCTTACATGCGTTATCCTCTAAAATATTGAGCGAAACCAGGTTTAATGGACTGTTTCAGTGTGGTACCACACTACTTCGTGATCCAAACCAGAAAAAACCCAGGATCTGTTCAACAAGAATGTGAAAAACGCTAAACTGTGAGCCTGATGGGGGCAAATCTTAGACCTAACCCAGACCTAAGATGCGTTAACCTGTAAAATATTTATCCAGACCAGGTTTCATTGAATGTTTCAGTGTGGTACCACTTTACTACGTGATCCAATCCAGAAATAGCACAGGATCTAGCCATGAAGTATGAGAAATATGCGAAAGTAAGAGCCTGATGCGGGCAAATCCTTGACCTATCCCAGACCTAACTTGCGTTATCCTCTAAAATATTGATCGAAACCAGGTTTAATTGACTGTTTCAGTGTGGTACCACATTACTACGTGATACAATCCAGAAACAGCCAGGATCTAGCCTTGAAGTATGAGAAATATGCGAAAGTATGAGCCTGATGAGGGCAAATCCTAAACCTAACCCAGACCTAACATGCGTTATCCTCTAAAATATTTATCAAGACTAGGTTTGATTGACCGTTTCAGTGTGGTACCACATTACTACGTGATCCAAACCAGAAAAAACCCAAGACCCGTTCAACAAGAATGTGAAAAATGCGAATGTATGAGTCTAATGAGTGAAAATCCCAGGCCTAACCTAGGCCTAACATGCGTTATCCTCTAAAATATTGATCGAAACCTGGTTTAATCGACTGTTTCAGTGTGGTACCACATTACTATGTGATCCAATCCAGAAAATAACCCAGGATCTGTTCAAGGAGTATGTGAAGTGTGCGAATGTATGAGTCTGATGAGGTCAAATCCCAGACCTATCCCAGACCTAACTTGCGTTATCCTCAAAAATATTGATTGAAACCAGGTTTAATCGACTGTTTCAGTGTGGTGCCACATTACTACGTGATCCAAACCAGAAAAAACCCAGGATCCGTTCAACAAGTATGTGAAGAATGCGAAAGTATGAGTCTAATGAGTGAAAATCCCAGGCCTAACCTAGACCTAACATGCGTTATCCTCTAAAACATTGATCGAAACCAGGTTTAATCGACTGTTTCAGTGTGGTATCACGCTACTACGTGACCCAAACCAGAAAAAACCCAGGATCTGTACAACAAGTATGTGAAAAACGCGAAAGTATGAGCCTGATGAGGGCAAATCGCAGACCTATCCCAGACCTAACTTGCGTTATCCTCTAAAATATTGATCGAAACCAGGTTTGATTGACCGTTTCAGTGTGGTACCACATTACTACGTGATCCAAACCAGAAAAAACCCAGGATCTGTTCAACAAGTATGTGAAAAACGCTAAACTGTGAGCCTGATGAGGGCAAATCGTAGACCTAACCCAGACCTAAGATGCGTTAACCTCTAAAATATTTATCAAGACCTGGTTTAATTGAAAGTTTCAGTGTGGTACCACATTACTACGTGATACAATCCAGAAAAAGTCCAGGATCTAGCCATCAAGTTTGAGAAATATGCGAAAGAATGTGCCTGATGCGGGCAAATCCTAGACCTATCCCAGACCTAACTTGCGTTATCCTCTAAAATATTGATAGAAACCAGGCTTAATTGACTGTTTCAGCGCAGTACCACATTACTACGTGATACAATCCAGAAACAGCCCAGGATCTAGCCATGAAGTATGAGAAATATGCGAAAGAATGTGCCTGATGCGGGCAAATCCTAGACCTATCCCAGACCTAACTTGCGTTATCCTCTAAAATATTTATCAAGACCTGGTTTAATTGAAAGTTTCAGTGTGGTACCACATTACTACGTGATACAATCCAGAAAATGTCCAGGATCTAGCCATCAAGTTTGAGAAATATGCGAAAGAATGTGCCTGATGCGGGCAAATCCTAGACCTATCCCAGACCTAACTTGCGTTATCCTCTAAAATATTGATAGAAACCAGGTTTCATTGAATGTTTCAGTGTGGTACCACTTTACTACCTGATACACTCCAGAAATAGCCCAGGATCAGTTCAACAAGTATGTGAAGAATGCGAAAGTATGAGTCTGATGAGGTCAAATCCCAGACCTATCCCAGACTTAACTTGCGTTATCCTCTAAAATATTGATCGAAACCAGGTTTAATCGACTGTTTCAGCGTGGTACCACATTACTACGTGATCCCAACCAGAAAATAACCCAGGATCTGTTCAACGAGTATGTGAAGTGTGCGAAAGTATGAGTCTGATGAGGTCAAATCCCAGACCTATCCCAGACCTAACTTGCGTTATCCTCTAAAATATTGATCGAAACCAGGTTTAATTGACCGTTTCAGTGTGGTACCACATTACTACGTGATCCAAACCAGAAAAAACCCAGGATCAGTTCAACAAGTATGTGAAGAATGCGAAAGTATGAGCCTGATGAGGGCAAATCCCAGACCTATCCCAGACCTAACTTGCGTTATCCTCTAAAATATTGATCGAAACCTGGTTTAATCGACTGTTTCAGTGTGGTACCACATTACTATGTGATCCCAACCAGAAAATAACCCAGGATCTAGCCATCAAGTATGAGAAATATGCGAAAGAATGAACCTGATGAGAGCAAATCCCAGACCTAACCTAGACCTTACATGCGTTATCCTCTAAAATATTGAGCGAAACCAGGTTTAATGGACTGTTTCAGTGTGGTACCACACTACTTCGTGATCCAAACCAGAAAAAACCCAGGATCTGTTCAACAAGAATGTGAAAAACGCTAAACTGTGAGCCTGATGGGGGCAAATCTTAGACCTAACCCAGACCTAAGATGCGTTAACCTCTAAAATATTTATCCAGACCAGGTTTCATTGAATGTTTCAGTGTGGTACCACTTTACTACGTGATCCAATCCAGAAATAGCACAGGATCTAGCCATGAAGTATGAGAAATATGCGAAAGTAAGAGCCTGATGCGGGCAAATCCTTGACCTATCCCAGACCTAACTTGCGTTATCCTCTAAAATATTGATCGAAACCAGGTTTAATTGACTGTTTCAGTGTGGTACCACATTACTACGTGATACAATCCAGAAACAGCCCAGGATCTAGCCTTGAAGTATGAGAAATATGCGAAAGTATGAGCCTGATGAGGGCAAATCCTAAACCTAACCCAGACCTAACATGCGTTATCCTCTAAAATATTTATCAAGACCAGGTTTGATTGACCGTTTCAGTGTGGTACCACATTACTACGTGATCCAAACCAGAAAAAACCCAGGACCCGTTCAACAAGAATGTGAAAAATGCGAATGTATGAGTCTAATGAGTGAAAATCCCAGGCCTAACCTAGGCCTAACATGCGTTATCCTCTAAAATATTGATCGAAACCTGGTTTAATCGACTGTTTCAGTGTGGTACCACATTACTATGTGATCCAATCCAGAAAATAACCCAGGATCTGTTCAAGGAGTATGTGAAGTGTGCGAATGTATGAGTCTGATGAGGTCAAATCCCAGACCTATCCCAGACCTAACTTGCGTTATCCTCAAAAATATTGATTGAAACCAAGTTTAATCGACTGTTTCAGTGTGGTGCCACATTACTACGTGATCCAAACCAGAAAAAACCCAGGATCCGTTCAACAAGTATGTGAAGAATGCGAAAGTATGAGTCTAATGAGTGAAAATCCCAGGCCTAACCTAGACCTAACATGCGTTATCCTCTAAAACATTGATCGAAACCAGGTTTAATCGACTGTTTCAGTGTGGTATCACGCTACTACGTGACCCAAACCAGAAAAAACCCAGGATCTGTACAACAAGTATGTGAAAAACGCGAAAGTATGAGCCTGATGAGGGCAAATCGCAGACCTATCCCAGACCTAACTTGCGTTATCCTCTAAAATATTGATCGAAACCAGGTTTGATTGACCGTTTCAGTGTGGTACCACATTACTACGTGATCCAAACCAGAAAAAACCCAGGATCTGTTCAACAAGTATGTGAAAAACGCTAAACTGTGAGCCTGATGAGGGCAAATCGTAGACCTAACCCAGACCTAAGATGCGTTAACCTCTAAAATATTTATCAAGACCTGGTTTAATTGAAAGTTTCAGTGTGGTACCACATTACTACGTGATACAATCCAGAAAAAGTCCAGGATCTAGCCATCAAGTTTGAGAAATATGCGAAAGAATGTGCCTGATGCGGGCAAATCCTAGACCTATCCCAGACCTAACCTGCGTTATCCTCTAAAATATTGATAGAAACCAGGCTTAATTGACTGTTTCAGCGCAGTACCACATTACTACGTGATACAATCCAGAAACAGCCCAGGATCTAGCCATGAAGTATGAGAAATATGCGAAAGAATGTGCCTGATGCGGGCAAATCCTAGACCTATCCCAGACCTAACTTGCGTTATCCTCTAAAATATTTATCAAGACCTGGTTTAATTGGAAGTTTCAGTGTGGTACCACATTACTACGTGATACAATCCAGAAAATGTCCAGGATCTAGCCATCAAGTTTGAGAAATATGCGAAAGAATGTGCCTGATGCGGGCAAATCCTAGACCTATCCCAGACCTAACTTGCGTTATCCTCTAAAATATTTATCAAGACCTGGTTTAATTGAAAGTTTCAGTGTGGTACCACATTACTACGTGATACAATCCAGAAAATGTCCAGGATCTAGCCATCAAGTTTGAGAAATATGCGAAAGAATGTGCCTGATGCGGGCAAATCCTAGACCTATCCCAGACCTAACTTGCGTTATCCTCTAAAATATTGATAGAAACCAGGTTTCATTGAATGTTTCAGTGTGGTACCACTTTACTACCTGATACACTCCAGAAATAGCCCAGGATCAGTTCAACAAGTATGTGAAGAATGCGAAAGTATGAGTCTGATGAGGTCAAATCCCAGACCTATCCCAGACCTAACTTGCGTTATCCTCTAAAATATTGATCCAAACCAGGTTTAGTCGACTGTTTCAGAGTGGTACCACATTACTACGTGATCCAAACCAGAAAAAACCCAGGATCTAGCCATCAAGTATGAGAAATATGCGAAAGAATGAGCCTGATGAGAGCAAATCCCAGACCTAACCTAGACCTTACATGCGTTATCCTCTAAAATATTGAGCGAAACCAGGTTTAATGGACTGTTTCAGTGTGGTACCACATTACTTCGTGATCCAAACCAGAAAAAGCCAGGATCTGTTCAACAAGTATGTGAAAAACGCTAAACTGTGAGCCTGATGAGGGCAAATCGTAGACCTAACCCAGACCTAAGATGCGTTAACCTCTAAAATATTTTCCCAGACGAGGTTTCATTGAATGTTTCCGTGTGGTACCACTTTACTACGTGATGCAATCCAGAAAAAGCCCAGGATCTAGCCATGAAGTATGAGAAATATGCGAAAGTATGAGCCTGATGAGAGCAAATCCCAGACCTAACCTAGACCTAACATGAATTATTCTCTAAAATATTGATCGAAACCAGGTTTAATTGACTGTTTCAGTGTGGTCCCACGTTACTACGTGATCCAAACCAGAAAAAACCCAGGTTCCGTTCAACAAGTATGTGAAGAATGCGAAAGTATGAGTCTGATGAGTGAAAATCCCAGGCCTAACCTAGACCTAACATGCGTTATCCTCTAAAATATTGATCCATACCAGGTTTAATGGACTGTTTCAGCGTGGTACCACACTACTACGTGATCCAAACCAGAAAAAACCCAGGATCTGTTCAACAAGTATGTGAAAAACGCGAAAGTATAAGCCTGATGAGGGCAAATCCCAGACATATCCCAGACCAAACTTGCGTTGTCCTCTAAGATATCGATGGAAACCAGGTTTAATTGACTGTTTCAGTGTTGTACTTCATTACTACGTGATGCAATCCAGAAAAAGCCCAGGATCTAGCCATCAAGTATGAGAAATATGCGAAAGAATGAGCCTGATGAGAGCAAATCCCAGACCTAACCTAGACCTAACATGAATAATTCTCTAAAATATTGATCGAAACCAGGTTTAATTGACTGTTTCAGTGTGGTCCCACATTACTACGTGATCCAAACCAGAGAAAACCCAGGATCCGTCCAACAAGTATGTGAAGAATGCGAAAGTATGAGTCCGATGTGTGAAAATCCCAGGCCTAACCTAGACCTAACATGCGTTATCCTCAAAAATATTGATCGAAACCTGGTTTAATCGACTGTTTCAGTGTGGTACCACTTTACTACGTGATCCAATCCAGAAATAGCCCGGGATCTAGCCATGAAGTATGAGAAATATGCGAAAGTAAGAGCCTGATGAGGGCAAATCCTAGACCTATCCCAGACCTAACTTGCGTTATCCTCTAAAATATTGATCGAAACCAGGTTTAATTGACTGTTTCAGCGTGGTACCACATTACTACGTGATCCAATCCAGAAACAGCCCAGGATCTAGCCATGAAGTATGAGAAATATGCGAAAGTATGAGCCTGATGAGGGCAAATCCTAGAACTAACCCAGACCTAACATGCGTTATCCTCGAAAATATTTATCATGATCAGGTTTAATTGATTGTTTCAGTGTGGTCCCACATTACTACGTGATGCAAACCTGAAAAAACCCACGATCTGTTCAACATGTATGAGAAATATGCGAAGGAATGAGCCTGATGAGAGCAAATCCCAGACCTAACTTAGACCTAACATGAATTATTCTCTAAAATATTGATCGAAACCAGGTTTAATCGACTGTTTCAGCGTGGTGCCACATTACTACGTGATACAATCCAGCAACAGCCCAGGATCTAGCCATGAAGTATGAGAAATATGCGAAAGTATGAGCCTGGTGAGGGCAAATCCTAGACCTAACCCAAACCTAACATGCGTTATCCTCTAAAATATTTATCAAGACCAGGTTTAATTGAATGTTTCAGTGTGGTACCACATTACTACGTGAACCAAACCAGAAAAAACCCAGGATCCGTTCAACAAGTATGTTAAAACTGCGACAGTATGACCCTGATGAGGGCAAATCCCAGGCCTAACCTAGACCTAACATGCGTTGTCCTCTAAAATATTGATCGAAACCAGGTTTAATTGACTGTTTCAGTGTTGTACTACATTACTACGTGATCAAAACCAGAAAAAACCCAGGATCCGTTCAACAAGTATGTGAAGAATGCGAAAGTATGACTCTGATCAGTGAAAATCTCAGGCCTTACCTAGACCTAACTTGCGTTGTCCTCTAAAATATTGATGGAAACCAGGTTTCATTGAATGTTTCAGTGTGGTACCACATTACTACGTGATCCAATCCAGAAATAGCCCAGGATCTAGCCATGAAGTATGAGAAATATGCGAAAGTAAGGGCCTGATGAGGGCTAATCCTAGACCTATCCCAGACCTAACTTGCGTAATCCTCTAAAATATTGATCGAAACCAGGTTTAATTGACTGTTTCAGCGTGGTACCACATTACTACGTGATCCAATCCAGAAACAGCCCGGGATCCAGCCATGAAGTATGAGAAATATGCGAAAGTATGAGCCTGATGAGGGCAAATCCTAGACCTAACCCAGACCTAACATGCGTTATCCTCTAAAATATTTATCAAGATCAGGTTTAATTGATTGTGTCAGTGTGGTCCCACATTACTACGTGATCCAAACCAGAAAAAACCCAGGATCTGTTCAACATGTATGAGAAATATGCGAAAGAATGAGCCTGATGAGAGCAAATCCCAGACCTAACCTAGACCTAACATGCGTTGTCCTGTAGAATATTGATGGAAACCAGGTTTAGTTGACTGTTTCAGTGTTGTACTTCATTACTACGTGATGCAATCCAGAAAAAGCCCAGGATCTAGCCATCAAGTATGAGAAATATGCGAAAGAATGAACCTGATGAGAGCAAATCCCAGACCTAACCTAGACCTAACATGAATTATTCTCTAAAATATTGATCGAAACCAGGTTTAATTGACTGTTTCAGTGTTGTACTACATTACTACGTGATCAAAACCAGAAAAAACCCAGGATCCGTTCAACAAGTATGTGAAGAATGCGAAAGTATGAGTCTGATCAGTGAAAATCTCAGGCCTTACCTAGACCTAACTTGCGTTGTCCTCTAAAATATTGATGGAAACCAGGTTTCATTGACTGTTTCAGTGTGGTACTACATTACTACGTGATGCAATCCAGAAAAAGCCCAGGATCTAGCCATGAAGTATGAGAAATATGCGAAAGTAAGGGCCTGAAGAGGGCAAATCCTAGACCTATCCCAGACCTAACTTGCGTAATCCTCTAAAATATTGATCGAAACCAGGTTTAATTGACTGTATCAGCGTGGTACCACATTACTACGTGATCCAATCCAGAAACAGCCCAGGATCTAGCCATGAAGTATGAGAAATATGCGAAAGTATGAGCCTGATGAGGGCAAATCCTAGACCTAACCCAGACCTAACATGTGTTATCCTCTAAAATATTTATCAAGATCAGGTTTAATTGATTGTTTCAGTGTGGTCCCACATTACTACGTGATCCAAACCAGAAAAAACCCAGGATCTGTTCAACATGTATGAGAAATATGCGAAAGAATGAGCCTGATGAGAGCAAATCCCAGACCTAACCTAGACCTAACATGCGTTGTCCTCTAGAATATTGATGGAAACCAGGTTTAGTTGATTGTTTCAGTGTTGAACTTCATTACTACGTGATGCAATCCAGAAAAAGCCCAGGATCTAGCCATCAAGTATGAGAAATATGCGAAAGAATGAACCTGATGAGAGCAAATCCCAGACCTAACCTAGACCTAACATGAATTATTCTCTAAAATATTGATCGAAACCAGGTTTAATTGACGGTTTCAGTGTTGTACTACATTACTACGTGATCAAAACCAGATAAAACCCAGGATCCGTTCAACAAGTATGTGAAGAATGCGAAAGTATGAGTCTGATCAGTGAAAATCTCAGGCCTTACCTAGACCTAACTTGCGTTGTCCTCTAAAATATTGATGGAAACCAGGTTTCATTGACTGTTTCAGTGTGGTACTACATTACTACGTGATGCAATCCAGAAAAAGCCCAGGATCTAGCCATCAAGTATGAGAAATAAGCGAAAGAATGAGCCTGATGAGAGCAAATCCCAGACCTAACCAAGACCTAACATGCGTTATCCTCTAAAATATTGAGCGAAACCAGGTTTAATGGACTGTTTCAGTGTGGTACCACACTACTTCGTGATCCAAACCAGAAAAAACCCAGGATCTGTTCAACAAGTATGTGAAAAACGCTAAACTGTGAGCCTGATGAGGGCAAATCCTAGACCTAACCCAAACCTAACATGCGATATCCTCTAAAATATTTATCAAGAAAAGGTTTAATTGAATGTTTCAGTGTGGTACCACATTACTACGTGAACCAAACCAGAAAAAACCCAGGATCCGTTCAACAAGTATGTTAAAACTGCGACAGTATGACCCTGATGAGGGCAAATCCCAGGCCTAACCTAGACCTAACATGCGTTGTCCTCTAGAATATTGATGGAAACCAGGTTTAATTGACTGTTTCAGTGTTGTACTTCATTACTACGTGATGCAATCCAGAAAAAGCCCAGGATCTAGCCATCAAGTATGAGAAATATGACAAAGAATGAGCCTGATGAGAGCAAATCCCAGACCTAACCTAGACCTAACATGAATTATTCTCTAAAATATTGATCGAAACCAGGTTTAATTGACTGTTTCAGTGTTGTACTTCATTATTACGTGATGCAATCCAGAAAAAGCCCAGGATCTAGCCATCAAGTATGAGAAATATGCGAAAGAATGAGCCTGATGGGAGCAAATCCCTGACCTAACCTAGACCTAACATGAATTATTCTCAAAAATATTGGTCAAAACCAGGTTTAATTGACTGTTTCAGTGTAGTACCACATTACTACGTGATCCAATCCAGAAATAGCCCAGGATCTAGCCATGAAGTATGAGAAATATGCGAAAGTATGAGCCTGATGAGGACAAATCGTAGACCTAACGCAGACCTAACATGCGTTATTCTCTTAAATATTTATCAAGACCAGGTTTAATTGAATGTTTCAGTGTGGTACCATATTACTACGTGATCAAAACCAGAAAAAACCCAGGATCCGTTCAACAAGTATGTGAAGAATGCGAAAGTATGAGTCTGATCAGTGAAAATCTCGGGCCTCACCTAGACCTAACTTGCGTTGTCCTCTAAAATATTGATGGAAACCAGGTTTCATTGTCTGTTTCAGTGTGGTACTACATTACTACGTGATGCAATCCAGAAAAAGCCCAGGATCTAGCCATCAAGTATGAGAAATATGCGAAACAATGAGCCTGATGAGAGCAAATCCCAGACCTAACCTAGACCTACCATGCGTTATCCTCTAACATATTGAGCGAAACCAGGTTTAATGCACTGTTTCAGTGTGGTACCACACTATTTCGTGATCCAAACCAGAGAAAGCCCAGGATCTGTTCAAGAAGTATGTGAAAAACGCTAAATTGTGAGCCTGACGAGGGCAAATCTTAGACCTAACCCAGACCTAAGATGCGTTATCCTCTAAAATATTTATCCAGACCAGGTTTCATTGAATGTTTCAGTGTGGTACCACTTTACTCCGTGATCCAATCCAGAAATAGCCCAGGATCTAGCCATGAAGTATGAGAAATATGCGAAAGTAGGAGCCTGATGAGGGCAAATCCTAGACCTATCCCAGACCTAACTTGCGTTGTCCTCTAAAATATTGATCGAAACCAGGTTTACTTGACTGCTTCAGTGTGGTCCCACATTACTACGTGATCCAAACCAGAAATAACCCAGGTTCCGTTCAACAAGTATGTGAAGAATGCGAAAGTTTGAGTCTGATGAGGGAAAATCCCAGGCCTAACCTAGACCTAACATGCGTTATCCTCTAAAATATTGATCGAAACCAGGTTTAGTCGACTGTTTCAGTGTGGTCCCACATTACTACGTGATCCAAACCAGAAAAAACCCAGGATCCGCTCAACAAGTATGTGAAGAATGCGAAAGTATGAGTCTGATGAGGTCAAATCCCAGACCTATCCCAGACTTAACTTGCGTTATCCTCTAAAATATTGATCGAAACCAGGTTTAATCGACTGTTTCAGCGTGGTACCACATTACTACGTGATACAATCCAGAAACAGCCCAGGATCTAGCCATGAAGTATGAGAAATATGCGAAAGTATGAGCCTGATGAGGGCAAATCCTAGACCTAACCCAAACCTAACATGCGTTATCCTCTAAAATATTTATCAAGACCAGGTTTAATTGAATGTTTCAGTGTGGTACCACATTACTACGTGAACCAAACCAGAAAAAACCCAGGATCCGTTCAACAAGTATGTTAAAACTGCAACAGTATGACCCTGATGAGGGCAAATCCCAGGCCTAACCTAGACCTAACATGCGTTGTCCTCTAAAATATTGATGGAAACCAGGTTTAATTGACTGTTTCAGTGTTGTACTTCATTACTACGTGATGCAATCCAGAAAAAGCCCAGGATCTAGCCATCAAGTATGAGAAATATGCGAAAGAATGAGCCTGATGAGAGCAAATCCCAGACCTAACCTAGACCTAACATGAATTATTCTCTAAAATATTGATCGAAACCAGGTTTAATTGACTGTTTCAGTGTTGTACTTCATTACTACGTGATGCAATCCAGAAAAAGCCCAGGATCTAGCCATCAAGTATGAGAAATATGCGAAAGAATGAGCCTGATGAGAGCAAATCCCTGACCTAACCTAGACCTAACATGAATTATTCTCTAAAATATTGATCGAAACCAGGTTTACTTGACTGTTTCAGTGTGGTACCACATTACTTCGTGATCCAAACCAGAAAAAGCCAGGATCTGTTCAACAAGTATGTGAAAAACGCTAAACTGTGAGCCTGATGAGGGCAAATCGTAGACCTAACCCAGACCTAAGATGCGTTAACCTCTAAAATATTTATCCAGACGAGGTTTCATTGAATGTTTCCGTGTGGTACCACTTTACTACGTGATGCAATCCAGAAAAAGCCCAGGATCTAGCCATGAAGTATGAGAAATATGCGAAAGTATGAGCCTGATGAGGGCAAATCCTAGCCCTAACCCAGACCTAACATGCGTTAGCCTCTAAAATATTTATCAAGACCTGGTTTAATTGAAAGTTTCAGTGTGGTACCACATTACTACGTGATGCAATCCAGAAAAAGCCCAGGATCTAGCCATCAAATTTGAGAAATATGCGAAAGAATGTGCCTGATGAGAGCAAATCCCATACCTAACCTAGACCTAACATGAATTATTCTCTAAAATATTGATCGAGACCAGGTTTAATTGACTGTTTCAGTGTGGTCCCACATTACTGCGCGATCCAAACCAGAAAAAACCCAGGATCTGTTCAACATGTATGAGAAATATGCGAAAGAATGAGCCTGATGAGAGCAAATCCCAGACCTAACATAGACCTAACATGAATTATTCTCTAAAATATTGATCGAAACCAGGTTTAATTGACTGTTTCAGTGTGGTCCCTCATTACTACGTGATCCAAACCAGAAATAACCCAGGATCCGTTCAACAAGTATGTGAAGAATGCGAAAGTATGAGTCTGATGAGTGAAAATCCCAGGACTAACCTAGACCTAACATGCGTTATCCTCTAAAATATTGATCCAAACCAGGTTTAATGGACTGTTTCAGCGTGGTACCACACTACTACGTGATCCAAACCAGAAAAAACCCAGGATCTGTTCAACAAGTATGTGAAAAACGCGAAAGTATAAGCCTGATGAGGGCAAATCCCTGACATATCCCAGACCAAACTTGCGTTGTCCTCTAAGATATTGATGGAAACCAGGTTTAATTGACTGTTTCAGTGTTGTGCTTCATTACTACGTGATGCAATCCAGAAAAAGCCCAGGATCTAGCCATCAAGTATGAGAAATATGCGAAAGAATGAGCCTGATGAGAGCAAATCCCAGACCTAACCTAGACCTAACATGAATAATTCTCTAAAATATTTATCGAAACCAGGTTTAATTGACTGTTTCAGTGTGGTCCCACATTACTACGTGATCCAAACCAGAGAAAACCCAGGATCCCTTCAACAAGTATGTGAAGAATGCGAAAGTATGAGTCCGATGAGTGAAAATCCCAGGCCTAACCTAGACCTAACATGCGTTATCCTCAAAAATATTGATCGAAACCTGGTTTAATCGACTGTTTCAGTGTGGTACCACATTACTATGTGATCCAGACCAGAAAATAGCCCAGGATCCGTTCAACAAGTATGTGAAATATGCGAAAGTATGAGCCTGATGAGGGCAAATCCCAGACCTATCCCAGACTTAACTTGCGTTATCCTCTAAAATATTGATCGTAACCAGGTTTAATCGACTGTTTCAGCGTGGTACCACATTACTACGTGATCCCAACCAGAAAATAACCCAGGATCTGTTCAACGAGTATGTGAAGTGTGCGAAAGTATGAGTCTGATGAGGTCAAATCCCAGACCTATCCCAGACCTAACTTGCGTTATCCTCTAAAATATTGATCGAAACCAGGTTTAATTGACCGTTTCAGTGTGGTACCACATTACTACGTGATCCAAACCAGAAAATACCCAGGATCAGTTCAACAAGTATGTGAAGAATGCGAAAGTATGAGCCTGATGAGGGCAAATCCCAGACCTATCTCAGACCTAACTTGCGTTATCCTCTAAAATATTGATCAAAACCAGGTTTAATCGACTGTTTCAGTGTGGTACCACATTACTACGTGATCCGAACCAGAAAAAACCCAGGATCTACCCATCAAGTATGAGAAATATGCGAAAGAATGAGCCTGATGAGAGCAAATCCCAGACCTAACCTAGACCTTACATGCGTTATCCTCTAAAATATTGAGCGAAACCAGGTTCAATGGACTGTTTCAGTGTGGTACCACATTACTTCGTGATCCAAACCAGAAAAAGCCAGGATCTGTTCAACAAGTATGTGAAAAACGCTAAACTGTGAGCCTGATGAGGGCAAATCGTAGACCTAACCCAGACCTAAGATGCGTTAACCTCTAAAATATTTATCCAGACGAGGTTTCATTGAATGTTTCCGTGTGGTACCACTTTACTACGTGATGCAATCCAGAAAAAGCCCAGGATCTAGCCATGAAGTATGAGAAATATGCGATAGTATGAGCCTGATGAGGGCAAATCCTAGCCCTAACCCAGACCTATCATGCGTTAGCCTCTAAAATATTTATCAAGACCTGGTTTAATTGAAAGTTTCAGTGTGGTACCACATTACTACGTGATGCAATCCAGAAAAAGCCCAGGATCTAGCCATCAAGTTTGAGAAATATGCGAAAGAATGTGCCTGATGAGAGCAAATCCCAGACCTAACCTAGACCTAACATGAATTATTCTCTAAAATATTGATCGAAACCAGGTTTAATTGACTGTTTCAGTGTGCTCCCACGTTACTACGTGATCCAAACCAGAAAAAACCCAGGTTCCGTTCAACAAGTATGTGAAGAATGCGAAAGTATGAGTCTGATGAGTGAAAATCCCAGGCCTAACCTAGACCTAACATGCGTTATCCTCAAAAATATTGAGCGAAACCAGGTTTAATGGACTGTTTCAGTGTGGTACCACACTACTTCGTGATCCAAACCAGAAAAAACCCAGGATCTGTTCAACAAGTATGTGAAAAACGCTAAACTGTGAGCCTGATGAGGGCAAATCTTAGACCTAACCCAGACCTAAGATGCGTTAACTTCTAAAATATTTATTCAGTCCAGGTTTCATTGAATGTTTCAGTGTGGTACCACTTTACTACGTGATCCAATCCAGAAATAGCACAGGATCTAGCCATGAAGTATGAGAAATATGCGAAAGTTAAAGCCTGATGAGGGCAAATCCTAGACCTATTCCAGACCTAACTTGCGTTATCCTGTAAAATATTGATCGAAACCAGGTTTAATTGACTGTTTCAGCGTGGTACCACATTACTACGTGATACAATCCAGAAACAGCCCAGGATCTAGCCTTGAGGTATGAGAAATATGCGAAAGTATGAGCCTGATGAGGGCAAATCCTAGACCTAACCCAGACCTAACATGCGTTATCCTCTAAAATATTTATCAAGACCAGGTTTAATTGATTGTTTCAGTGTGGTCCCACATTACTACGTGATCCAAACCAGAAAAAACCCAGGATCTGTTCAACATGTATGAGAAGTATGCCAAAGAATGAGCCTGATGACAGCAAATCCCAGACCTAACATAGACCTAACATGAATTATTCTCTAAAATATTGATCGAAACCAGGTTTAATTGACTGTTTCAGTGTGGTCCCTCATTACTACGTGATCCAAACCAGAAATAACCCAGGATCCGTTCAACAAGTATGTGAAGAATGCGAAAGTATGAGTCTGATGAGTGAAAATCTCAGGCCTAACCTAGACCTAACATGCGTTATCCTCTAAGATATTGATCCAAACCAGGTTTAATGGACTGTTTCAGCGTGGTACCACACTACTACGTGATCCAAACCAGAAAACACCCAGGATCTGTTCAACAAGTATGTGAAAAACGCGAAAGTATAAGCCTGATGAGGGCAAATCCCAGACATATCCCAGACCAAACTTGCGTTGTCCTCTAAGATATTGATGGAAACGAGGTTTAATTGACTGTTTCAGTGTTGTGCTTCATTACTACGTGATGCAATCCAGAAAAAGCCCAGGATCTAGCCATCAAGTATGAGAAATATGCGAAAGAATGAGCCTGATGAGAGCAAATCCCAGACCTAACCTAGACCTAACATGAATAATTCTCTAAAATATTGATCGAAACCAGGTTTAATTGACTGTTTCAGTGTGGTCCCACATTACTACGTGATCCAAACCAGAGAAAACCCAGGATCCGTTCAACAAGTATGTGAAGAATGCGTAAGTATGAGTCCGATGAGTGAAAATCCCAGGCCTAACCTAGACCTAACATGCGTTATCCTCTATAATATTTATCCAGATCAGGTTTAATTGATTGTTTCAGTGTGGTCCCAAATTACTACGTGATCCAAACCAGAAAAAACCCAGGATCCGTTCAACAAGTATGTGAAGAATGCGAAAGTAAGTGCCTGATGAGGGCAAATCCTAGACCTATCCCAGACCTAACTTGCGTTATCCTCTAAAATATTGATCGAAACCAGGTTTAATTGACTGTTTCAGCGTGGTACCACATTACTACGTGATCCAATCCAGAAACAGCCCAGGATCTAGCCATGAAGTATGAGAAATATGCGAAAGTATGAGCCTGATGAGGGCAAATCCCAGGCCTAACCTAGACCTAACATGCGTTGTCCTCTAAAATATTGATCGAAACCAGGTTTAATTGACTGTTTCAGTGTTGTACTACATTACTACGTGATCAAAACCAGAAAAAACCCAGGATCCGTTCAACAAGTATGTGAAGAATGCGAAAGTATGACTCTGATCAGTGAAAATCTCAGGCCTTACCTAGCCCTAACTTGCGTTGTCCTCTAAAATATTGATGGAAAGCAGGTTTCATTGAATGTTTCAGTGTGGTACCACATTACTACGTGATCCAATCCAGAAATAGCCCAGGATCTAGCCATGAAGTATGAGAAATATGCGAAAGTAAGGGCCTGATGAGGGCAAATCCTAGACCTATCCCAGACCTAACTTGCGTTATCCTCAAAAATATTGACCGAAACCAGGTTTAATCGACTGTTTCAGTGTGGTACCACATTACTACGTGATCCAAACCAGAAAAAGCCAGGATCTGTTCAACAAGTATGTGAAAAACGCTAAACTGTGAGCCTGATGAGGGCAAATCGTAGACCTAACCCAGACCTAAGATGCGTTAACCTCTAAAATATTTATCCAGACGAGGTTTCATTGAATGTTTCCGTGTGGTACCACTTTACTACGTGATGCAATCCAGAAAAAGCCCAGGATCTAGCCATGAAGTATGAGAAATATGCGAAAGTATGAGCCTGATGAGGGCAAATCCTAGCCCTAACCCAGACCTAACATGTGTTACCCTCTAAAATATTTATCAAGACCTGGTTTAATTGAAAGTTTCAGTGTGGTACCACATTACTACGTGATGCAATCCAGAAAACGCCCAGGATCTAGCCATCAAATTTGAGAAATATGCGAAAGAATGTGCCTGATGAGAGCAAATCCCAGACCTAACCTAGACCTAACATGAATTATTCTCTAAAGTATTGATCGAAACCAGGTTTAATTGACTGTTTCAGTGTGGTCCCACATTACTACGCGATCCAAACCAGAAAAAACCCAGGATCTGTTCAACATGTATGAGAAATATGCGAAAGAATGAGCCTGATGAGAGCAAATCCCAGACCTAACATAGACCTAACATGAATTATTCTCTAAAATATTGATCGAAACCAGGTTTAATTGACTGTTTCAGTGTGGTCCCTCATTACTACGTTATCCAAACCAGAAAAAACCCAGGATCTAGCCATCAAGTATGAGAAATATGCGAAAGAATGAGCCTGATGAGAGCAAATCCCAGACCTAACCTAGACCTTACATGCGTTATCCTCTAAAATATTGAGCGAAACCAGGTTTAATGGACTGTTTCAGTGTGGTACCACATTACTTCGTGATCCAAACCAGAAATAACCCAGGATCCGTTCAACAAGTATGTGAAGAATGCGAAAGTATGAGTCTGATGTGTGAAAATCCCAGGACTAACCTAGACCTAACATGCGTTATCCTCTAAAATATTGATCCAAACCAGGTTTAATGGACTGTTTCAGCGTGGTACCACACTACTACGTGATCCAAACCAGAAAAAACCCAGGATCTGTTCAACAAGTATGTGAAAAACGCGAAAGTATAAGCCTGATGAGGGCAAATCCCAGACATATCCCAGACCAAACTTGCGTTGTCCTCTAAGATATTGATGGAAACCAGGTTTAATTGACTGTTTCAGTGTTGTACTTCATTACTACATGATGCAATCCAGAAAAAGCCCAGGATCTAGCCATCAAGTATGAGAAATATGCGAAAGAATGAGCCTGATGAGAGCAAATCCCAGACCTAACCTAGACCTAACATGAATAATTCTCTAAAATATTGATCGAAACCAGGTTTAATCGACTGTTTCAGCGTGGTACCACATTACTACGTGATACAATCCAGAAACAGCCCAGGATCTAGCCATGAAGGATGTGAAATATGCGAAAGTATGAGCCTGATGAGGGCAAATCCCAGACCTATCCCAGACTTAACTTGCGTTATCCTCTAAAATATTGATCGAAACCAGGTTTAATCGACTGTTTCAGCGTGGTACCACATTACTACGTGATCCCAACCAGAAAATAACCCAGGATCTGTTCAACGAGTATGTGAAGTGTGCGAAAGTATGAGTCTGATGAGGTCAAATCCCAGACCTATCCCAGACCTAACTTGCGTTATCCTCTAAAATATTGATCGAAACCAGGTTTAATTGACCGTTTCAGTGTGGTACCACATCACTACGTGATCCAAACCAGAAAATACCCAGGATCAGTTCAACAAGTATGTGAAGAATGCGAAAGTATGAGCCTGATGAGGGCAAATCCCAGACCTATCTCAGACCTTACTTGCGTTATCCTCTAAAATATTGATCGAAACCAGGTTTAATTGACCGTTTCAGTGTGGTACCACATTACAATGTGATCCAAACCAGAAAATAACCCAGGATCTGTTCAAGGAGTATGTGAAGTGTTGCGAAAGTATGAGTCTGATGAGGTCAAATCCGAGACCTATCCCAGACCTAACTTGCGTTATCCTCTAAAATATTGATCAATACCAGGATTAATCGACTGTTTCAGTGTGGTACCACATTACTACGTGATGCAATCCAGAAATAGCCCAGGATCAAGCCATCAAGTTTGAGAAATATGCGAAAGAATGTGCCTGATGAGACCAAATCCCAGACCTAACCTAGACCTAACATGAATTATTCTCTAAAATATTGATCGAAACCAGGTTTAATTGACTGTCTCAGTGTGGTCCCACGTTACTACGTGATCCAAACCAGAAAAAACCCAGGTTCCGTTCAACAAGTATGTGAAGAATGCGAAAGTATGAGTCTGATGAGTGAAAATCCCAGGCCTAACCTAGACCTAACATGCGTTATCCTCAAAAATATTGAGCGAAACCAGGTTTAATGGACTGTTTCAGTGTGGTACCACACTACTTCGTGATCCAAACCAGAAAAAACCCAGGATCTGTTCAACAAGTATGTGAAAAACGCTAAACTGTGAGCCTGATGAGGGCAAATCTTAGACCTAACCCAGACCTAAGATGCGTTAACTTCTAAAATATTTATTCAGTCCAGGTTTCATTGAATGTTTCAGTGTGGTACCACTTTACTACGTGATCCAATCCAGAAATAGCACAGGATCTAGCCATGAAGTATGAGAAATATGCGAAAGTTAAAGACTGATGAAGGCAAATCCTAGACCTATTCCAGACCTAACTTGCGTTATCCTGTAAAATATTGATCGAAACCAGGTTTAATTGACTGTTTCAGCGTGGTACCACATTACTACGTGATACAATCCAGAAACAGCCCAGGATCTAGCCTTGAGGTATGAGAAATATGCGAAAGTATGAGCCTGATGAGGGCAAATCCTAGACCTAACCCAGACCTAACATGCGTTATCCTGTAAAATATTTATCAAGACCAGGTTTAATTGATTGTTTCAGTGTGGTCCCACATTACTACGTGATCCAAACCAGAAAAAACCCAGGATATGTTCAACATGTATGAGAAGTATGCGAAAGAATGAGCCTGATGAGAGCAAATCCCAGACCTAACATAGACCTAACATGAATTATTCTCTAAAATATTGATCGAAACCAGGTTTAATTGACTGTTTCAGTGTGGTCCCTCATTACTACGTGATCCAAACCAGAAATAACCCAGGATCCGTTCAACAAGTATGTGAAGAATGCGAAAGTATGAGTCTGATGAGTGAAAATCCCAGGCCTAACCTAGACCTAACATGCGTTATCCTCTAAGATATTGATCCAAACCAGGTTTAATGGACTGTTTCAGCGTGGTACCACACTACTACGTGATCCAAACCAGAAAAAACCCAGGATCTGTTCAACAAGTATGTGAAAAACGCGAAAGTATAAGCCTGATGAGGGCAAATCCCAGACATATCCCAGACCAAACTTGCGTTGTCCTCTAAGATATTGATGGAAACCAGGTTTAATTGACTGTTTCAGTGTTGTACTTCATTACTACGTGATGCAATCCAGAAAAAGCCCTGGATCTAGCCATCAAGTATGAGAAATATGGGAAGGAATGAGCCTGATGAGAGCAAATCCCAGACCTAACCTAGACCTAACATGCGTTGTCCTCTAGAATATTGATGGAAACCAGGTTTAATTGACTGTTTCAGTGTTGTACTTCATTACTACGTGATGCAATCCAGAAAAAGCCCAGGATCTAGCCATCAAGTATGAGAAATATGCGAAAGAATGAGCCTGATGTGAGCAAATCCCAGACCTAACCTAGACCTAACATGAATTATTCTCTAAAATATTGATCAAAACCAGGTTTATTTGACTGTTTCAGTGTGGTACCACATTACTACGTGATCCAATCCAGAAATAGCCCAGGATCTAGCCATGAAGTATGAGAAATATGCGAAAGTATGAGCCTGATGAGAGCAAATCCTAGACCTAACCTAGACCTAACATGAATTATTCTCTAAAATATTGATCGAAACCAGGTTTACTTGACTGCTTCAGTGTGGTCCCACATTACTACGTGATCCAAACCAGAAAAAACCCAGGTTCCGTTCAACAAGTATGTGAAGAATGCGAAAGTATGAGTCTGATGAGGGAAAATCCCAGGCCTAACCTAGACCTAACATGCGTTATCCTCTAAAATATTGAAAGAAACCAGGTTTAATCGACTGTTTCAGCGTGGTACCACATTACTACGTGATACAATCCAGAAACAGCCCAGGATCTAGCCATGAAGTATGAGAAATATGCGAAAGTATGAGCCTGATGAGGGCAAATCCTAGACCTAACCCAAACCTAACATGCGTTATCCTCTAAAATATTTATCAAGACCAGGTTTAATTGAATGTTTCAGTGTGGTACCACATTACTACGTGAACCAAACCAGAGAAAACCCAGGATCCGTTCAACAAGTATGTTAAAACTGCGACAGTATGACCCTGATGAAGGCAATTCCCAGGCCTAACCTAGACCTAACATGCGTTGTCCTCTAAAATATTGATGGAAACCAGGTTTAATTGACTGTTTCAGTGTTGTACTTCATTACCACGTGATGCGATCCAGAAAAAGCCCAGGATCTAGCCATCAAGTATGAGAAATATGCGAAAGAATGAGCCTGATGAGAGCAAATCCCAGACCTAACCTAGACATAACATGAATTATTCTCTAAAATATTGATCAAAACCAGGTTTAATTGACTGTTTCAGTGTGGTACCACATTACTACGTGATCCAATCCAGAAATAGCCCAGGATCTAGCCATGAAGTATGAGAAATATGCGAAAGTATGAGCCTGACGAGGGCAAATCCTAGACCTTACCCAGACCTAACATGCGTTATCCTCTAAAATATTTATCATAACCAGGTTTAATTGATTGTTTCAGTGTGGTCCCACATTACAACGTGATCCAAACCAGAAAAAACCCAGGATCCGTTCAACAAGTATGTGAAGAATGCGAAAGTATGAGTCTGATGAGGGCTAATCCCAGACCTATCCCAGACCTAACTTGCGTTATCGTCTAAAATAATGATCGAAACCAGGTTTAATTGACTGTTTTAGTTGTGGTACCACATTACCACGTGATCCAAAGCAGAAAAAACCCTCGATCAGGTCAACATGCATGTTAAAACTGCGAAAGTATGAGCCTGATGAGGGCAAATCCTAGACCTAACCCAGACCTAACATGCGTTATCCTCTAAAATATTTATCAAGATCAGGTTTAATTGATTGTTTCAGTGTGGTCCCACATTACTACGTGATGCAAACCAGAAAAAACCCACGATCTGTTCAACATGTATGAGAAATATGGGAAGGAATGAGCCTGATGAGAGCAAATCCCAGACCTAACTTAGACCTAACATTAATTATTCTCTAAAATATTGATCGAAACCAGGTTTACTTGACTGTTTCAGTGTGGTCCCACATTACTACGTGAACCAAACCAGAAAAAACCCAGGATCTGTTCAACAAGTATGTAAAAAACGCGAAAGTATGAGTCTGATGATGTCAAATCCCAGACCTATCCCAGACTTAACTTGCGTTATCCTCTAAAATATTGATCGAAACCAGGTTTAATCGACTGTTTCAGCGTGGTACCACATTACTACGTGATACAATCCAGAAACAGCCCATGATCTAGCCATGAAGTATGAGAAATATGCGAAAGTATGAGCCTGATGAGGGCAAATCCTAGACCTAACCCAAACCTAACATGCGTTATCCTCTAAAATATTTATCAAGACCAGGTTTAATTGAATGTTTCAGTGTGGTACCACATTACTACGTGAACCAAACCAGAAAAAACCCAGGATCCGTTCAACAAGTATGTTAAAACTGCGACAGTATGACCCTGATGAGGGCAAATCCCAGGCCTAACCTAGACCTAACATGCGTTGTCCTCTAAAATATTGATGGAAACCAGGTTTAATTGACTGTTTCAGTGTTGTACTTCATTACTACGTGATGCAATCCAGAAAAAGCCCAGGATCTAGCCATCAAGTATGAGAAATATGCGAAAGAATGAGCCTGATGAGAGCAAATCCCAGACCTAACCTAGACCTAACATGCGTTATCCTCTATAATATTTATCAAGATCAGGTTTAATTGATTGTTTCAGTGTGGTCCCAAATTACTACGTGATCCAAACCAGAAAAAACCCAGGATCCGATCAACAAGTATGTGAAGAATGCGAAAGTAAGTGCCTGATGAGGGCAAATCCTAGACCTATCCCAGACCTAACTTGCGTTATCCTCTATAATATTGATCGAAACCAGGTTTAATTGACTGTTTCAGCGTGGTACCACATTACTACGTGATCCAATCCAGAAACAGCCCAGGATCTAGCCATGAAGTATGAGAAATATGCGAAAGTATGAGCCTGATGAGGGCAAATCCCAGACCTAACCCAGACCTAACATGCGTTATCCTCTAAAATATTTATCAAGATCAGGTTTAATTGATTGTTTCAGTGTGGTCCCACATTACTACGTGATGCAAACCAGCAAAAACCCACGATCTGTTCAACATGTATGAGAAATATGGGAAGGAATGAGCCTGATCAGAGCAAATCCCAGACCTAACTTAGACCTAACATGAATTATTCTCTAAAATATTGATCGAAACCAGGTTTACTTGACTGTTTCAGTGTGGTCCCACATTACTACGTGAACCAAACCAGAAAAAACCCAGGATCTGTTCAACAAGTATGTAAAAAACGCGAAAGTATGAGTCTGATGACGTCAAATCCCAGACCTATCCCAGACTTAACTTGCGTTATCCTCTAAAATATTGATCGAAACCAGGTTTAATCGACTGTTTCAGCGTGGTGCCACATTACTACGTGATACAATCCAGAAACAGCCCAGGATCTAGCCATGAAGTATGAGAAATATGCGAAAGTATGAGCCTGGTGAGGGCAAATCCTAGACCTAACCCAAACCTAACATGCGTTATCCTCTAAAATATTTATCAAGACCAGGTTTAATTGAATGTTTCAGTGTGGTAACACATTACTACGTGAACCAAACCAGAAATAAACCCAGGATCCGTTCAACAAGTATGTTAAAACTGCGACAGTATGACCCTGATGAGGGCAAATCCCAGGCCTAACCTAGACCTAACATGCGTTGTCCTCTAGAATATTGATGGAAACCAGGTTTAATTGACTGTTTCAGTGTTGTACTTCATTACTACGTGATGCAATCCAGAAAAAGCCCAGGATCTAGCCATCAAGTATGAGAAATATGCGAAAGAATGAGCCCGATGTGAGCAAATCCCAGACCTAACCTAGACCTAACATGAATTATTCTCTAAAATATTGATCAAAACCCGGTTTATTTGACTGTTTCAGTGTGGTACCACATTACTACGTGATCCAATCCAGAAATAGCCCAGGATCTAGCCATGAAGTATGAGAAATATGCGAAAGTATGAGCCTGATGAGGGCAAATCCTAGACCTAACCCAAACCTAACATGCGTTATCCTCTAAAATATTTATCAAGAAAAGGTTTAATTGAATGTTTCAGTGTGGTACCACATTACTACGTGAACCAATCCAGAAAAAACCCAGGATCCGTTCAACAAGTATGTTAAAACTGCGACAGTATGACCCTGATGAGGGCAAATCCCAGGCCTAACCTAGACCTAACATGCGTTGTCCTCTAAAATATTGATGGAAACCAGGTTTCATTGAATGTTTCAGTGTGGTACCACATTACTACGTGATCCAATCCAGAAATAGCCCAGGATCTAGCCATGAAGTATGAGAAATATGCGAAAGTATGAGCCTGATGAGGGCAAATCCTAGACCTAACCCAGACCTAACATGCGTTATCCTCTAAAATATTTATCAAGATCAGGTTTAATTGATTGTGTCAGTGTGGTCCCACATTACTACGTGATCCAAACCAGAAAAAACCCAGGATCTGTTCAACATGTATGAGAAATATGCGAAAGAATGAGCCTGATGAGAGCAAATCCCAGACCTAACCTAGACCTAACATGCGTTGTCCTCTAGAATATTGATGGAAACCAGGTTTAGTTGACTGTTTCAGTGTTGTACTTCATTACTACGTGATGCAATCCAGAAAAAGCCCAGGATCTAGCCATCAAGTATGAGAAATATGCGAAAGAATGAACCTGATGAGAGCAAATCCCAGACCTAACCTAGACCTAACATGAATTATTCTCTAAAATATTGATCGAAACCAGGTTTAATTGACTGTTTCAGTGTTGTACTACATTACTACGTGATCAAAACCAGAAAAAACCCAGGATCCGTTCAACAAGTATGTGAAGAATGCGAAAGTATGAGTCTGATCAGTGAAAATCTCAGGCCTTACCTAGACCTAACTTGCGTTGTCCTCTAAAATATTGATGGAAACCAGGTTTCATTGACTGTTTCAGTGTGGTACTACATTACTACGTGATGCAATCCAGAAGAAGCCCAGGATCTAGCCATCAAGTATGAGAAATAAGCGAAAGAATGAGCCTGATGAGAGCAAATCCCAGACCTAACCTAGACCTAACATGCGTTATCCTCTAAAATATTGAGCGAAACCAGGTTTAATGGACTGTTTCGGTGTGGTACCACACTACTTCGTGATCCAAACCAGAAAAAACCCAGGATCTGTTCAACAAGTATGTGAAAAACGCTAAACTGTGAGCCTGATGAGGGCAAATCTTAGACCTAACCCAGACCTAAGATGCGTTATCCTCTAAAATATTTATCCAGAGCAGGTTTAATGGACTGTTTCAGTGTGGTACCACACTACTTCGTGATCCAAACCAGAGAAAGCCCAGGATCTGTTCAAGAAGTATGTGAAAAACGCTAAACTGTGAGCCTGATGAGGGCAAATCTTAGACCTAACCCAGACCTAAGATGCGTTATCCTCTAAAATATTGATCGAAACCAGGTTTATCGACTGTTTCAGCGTGGTACCACATTACTACGTGATACAATCCAGAAACAGCCCAGGATCTAGCCATGAAGTATGAGAAATATGCGAAAGTATGAGCCTGATGAGGACAAATCGTAGACCTAACCCAGACCTAACATGCGTTATTCTCGAAAATATTTATCAAGACCAGGTTTAATTGAATGTTTCAGTGTGGTACCATATTACTACGTGATCAAAACCAGAAAAAACCCAGGATCCGTTCAACAAGTATGTGAAGAATGCGAAAGTATGAGTCTGATGAGGTCAAATCCCAGACCATTCCCAGACTTAACTTGCGTTATCCTCTAAAATATTGATCGAAACCAGGTTTAATCGACTGTTTCAGTGTGGTACCACACTACTTCGTGATCCAAACCAGAAAAAACCCAGGATCTGTTAAACAAGTATGTGAAAAACGCTAAACTGTGAGCCTGATGAGGGCAAATCTTAGACCTAACCCAGACCTAAGATGCGTTATCCTCTAAAATATTTATCCAGACCAGGTTTCATTGAATGTTTCAATGTGGTACCACTTTACTACGTGATCCAATCCAGAAATAGCCCAGGATCTAGCCATGAAGTATGAGAAATATGCGAAAGTAGGAGCCTGATGAGGGCAAATCCTAGACCTATCCCAGACCTAACTTGCGTTATCCTCTAAAATATTGATCGAAACCAGGTTTAATTGACTGTTTCAGCGTGGTACCACATTACTACGTGATACAATCCAGAAACAGCCCAGGATCTAGCCATGAAGTATGAGAAATATGCGAAAGTATGAGCCTGATGAGAGCAAATCCTAGACTTAACCCAGACCTAACATGCGTTATCCTCTAAAATATTTATCAAGATCAGGTTTAATTGATTGCTTCAGTGTGGTCCCACATTACTACGTGATCCAAACCAGAAAAAACCCAGGTTCCGTTCAACAAGTATGTGAAGAATGCGAAAGTTTGAGTCTGATGAGGGAAAATCCCAGGCCTAACCTAGACCTAACATGCGTTATCCTCTAAAATATTGATCGAAACCAGGTTTAATCGACTGTTTCAACGTGGTACCACATTACTACGTGATACAATCCAGAAACAGCCCAGGATCTAGCCATGAAGTATGAGAAATATGCGGAAGTATGAGCCTGATGAGGGCAAATCCTAGACCTAACCCAGACCTAACATGCGTTATCCTCTAAAATATTTATCAAGACCAGGTTTAATTGAATGTTTCAGTGTGGTAACACATTACTACGTGAACCAAACCAGAAATAAACCCAGGATCCGTTCAACAAGTATGTTAAAACTGCGACAGTATGACCCTGATGAGGGCAAATCCCAGGCCTAACCTAGACCTAACATGCGTTGTCCTCTAGAATATTGATGGAAACCAGGTTTAATTGACTGTTTCAGTGTTGTACTTCATTACTACGTGATGCAATCCAGAAAAAGCCCAGGATCTAGCCATCAAGTATGAGAAATATGCGAAAGAATGAGCCCGATGTGAGCAAATCCCAGACCTAACCTAGACCTAACATGAATTATTCTCTAAAATATTGATCAAAACCAGGTTTATTTGACTGTTTCAGTGTGGTACCACATTACTACGTGATCCAATCCAGAAATAGCCCAGGATCTAGCCATGAAGTATGAGAAATATGCGAAAGTATGAGCCTGATGAGGGCAAATCCTAGACCTAACCCAAACCTAACATGCGTTATCCTCTAAAATATTTATCAAGAAAAGGTTTAATTGAATGTTTCAGTGTGGTACCACATTACTACGTGAACCAAACCAGAAAAAACCCAGGATCTGTTCAACAAGTATGTTAAAACTGCGACAGTATGACCCTGATGAGGGCAAATCCCAGGCCTAACCTAGACCTAACATGCGTTGTCCTCTAAAATATTGATCGAAACCAGGTTTAATTGACTGTTTCAGTGTGGTACCACATTACTACGTGATCCAATCCAGAAATAGCCCAGGATCTAGCCATGAAGTATGAGAAATATGCGAAAGTAAGGGCCTGATGAGGGCAAATCCTAGACCTATCCCAGACCTAACTTGCGTAATCCTCTAAAATATTGATCGAAACCAGGTTTAATTGACTGTTTCAGTGTTGTACTACATTACTACGTGATCAAAACCAGAAAAAACCCAGGATCCGTTCAACAAGTATGTGAAGAATGCGAAAGTATGACTCTGATCAGTGAAAATCTCAGGCCTTACCTAGCCCTAACTTGCGTTGTCCTCTAAAATATTGATGGAAACCAGGTTTCATTGAATGTTTCAGTGTGGTACCACATTACTACGTGATCCAATCCAGAAATAGCCCAGGATCTAGCCATGAAGTATGAGAAATATGCGAAAGTAAGGGCCTGATGAGGGCAAATCCTAGACCTATCCCAGACCTAACTTGCGTAATCCTCTAAAATATTGATCGAAACCAGGTTTAATTGACTGTTTCAGCGTGGTACCACATTACTACGTGATCCAATCCAGAGACAGCCCAGGATCTAGCCATGAAGTATGAGAAATATGCGAAAGTATGAGCCTGATGAGGGCAAATCCTAGACCTAACCCAGACCTAACATGCGTTATCCTCTAAAATATTTATCAAGATCAGGTTTAATTGATTGTGTCAGTGTGGTCCCACATTACTACGTGATCCAAACCAGAAAAAACCCAGGATCTGTTCAACATGTATGAGAAATATGCGAAAGAATGAGCCTGATGAGAGCAAATCCCAGACCTAACCTAGACCTAACATGCGTTGTCCTCTAGAATATTGATGGAAACCAGGTTTAGTTGACTGTTTCAGTGTTGTACTTCATTACTACGTGATGCAATCCAGAAAAAGCCCAGGATCTAGCCATCAAGTATGAGAAATATGCGAAAGAATGAACCTGATGAGAGCAAATCCCAGACCTAACCTAGACCTAACATGAATTATTCTCTAAAATATTGATCGAAACCAGGTTTAATTGACTGTTTCAGTGTTGTACTACATTACTACGTGATCAAAACCAGAAAAAACCCAGGATCCGTTCAACAAGTATGTGAAGAATGCGAAAGTATGAGTCTGATCAGTGAAAATCTCAGGCCTTACCTAGACCTAACTTGCGTTGTCCTCTAAAATATTGATGGAAACCAGGTTTCATTGACTGTTTCAGTGTGGTACTACATTACTACGTGATGCAATCCAGAAGAAGCCCAGGATCTAGCCATCAAGTATGAGAAATAAGCGAAAGAATGAGCCTGATGAGAGCAAATCCCAGACCTAACCTAGACCTAACATGCGTTATCCTCTAAAATATTGAGCGAAACCAGGTTTAATGGACTGTTTCGGTGTGGTACCACACTACTTCGTGATCCAAACCAGAAAAAACCCAGGATCTGTTCAACAAGTATGTGAAAAACGCTAAACTGTGAGCCCGATGAGGGCAAATCTTAGACCTAACCCAGACCTAAGATGCGTTATCCTCTAAAATATTTATCCAGAGCAGATTTAATGGACTGTTTCAGTGTGGTACCACACTACTTCGTGATCCAAACCAGAGAAAGCCCAGGATCTGTTCAAGAAGTATGTGAAAAACGCTAAACTGTGAGCCTGATGAGGGCAAATCTTAGACCTAACCCAGACCTAAGATGCGTTATCCTCTAAAATATTGATCGAAACCAGGTTTAATCGACTGTTTCAGCGTGGTACCACATTACTACGTGATACAATCCAGAAACAGCCCAGGATCTAGCCATGAAGTATGAGAAATATGCGAAAGTATGAGCCTGATGAGGACAAATCGTAGACCTAACCCAGACCTAACATGCGTTATTCTCTAAAATATTTATCAAGACCAGGTTTATTTGAATGTTTCAGTGTGGTACCATATTACTACGTGATCAAAACCAGAAAAAACCCAGGATCCGTTCAACAAGTATGTGAAGAATGCGAAAGTATGAGTCTGATGAGGTCAAATCCCAGACCATTCCCAGACTTAACTTGCGTTATCCTCTAAAATATTGATCGAAACCAGGTTTAATCGACTGTTTCAGTGTGGTACCACACTACTTCGTGATCCAAACCAGAAAAAACCCAGGATCTGTTAAACAAGTATGTGAAAAACGCTAAACTGTGAGCCTGATGAGGGCAAATCTTAGACCTAACCCAGACCTAAGATGCGTTATCCTCTAAAATATTTATCCAGACCAGGTTTCATTGAATGTTTCAATGTGGTACCACTTTACTACGTGATCCAATCCAGAAATAGCCCAGGATCTAGCCATGAAGTATGAGAAATATGCGAAAGTAGGAGCCTGATGAGGGCAAATCCTAGACCTATCCCAGACCTAACTTGCGTTATCCTCCAAAATATTGATCGAAACCAGGTTTAATTGACTGTTTCAGCGTGGTACCACATTACTACGTGATACAATCCAGAAACAGCCCAGGATCTAGCCATGAAGTATGAGAAATATGCGAAAGTATGAGCCTGATGAGAGCAAATCCTAGACTTAACCCAGACCTAACATGCGTTATCCTCTAAAATATTTATCAAGATCAGGTTTAATTGATTGCTTCAGTGTGGTCCCACATTACTACGTGATCCAAACCAGAAAAAACCCAGGTTCCGTTCAACAAGTATGTGAAGAATGCGAAAGCTTGAGTCTGATGAGGGAAAATCCCAGGCCTAACCTAGACCTAACATGCGTTATCCTCTAAAATATTGATCGAAACCAGGTTTAATCGACTGTTTCAACGTGGTACCACATTACTACGTGATACTATCCAGAAACAGCCCAGGATCTAGCCATGAAGTATGAGAAATATGCGGAAGTATGAGCCTGATGAGGGCAAATCCTAGAACTAACCCAGACCTAACATGCGTTATCCTCTAAAATATTTATCAAGACCAGGTTTAATTGAATGTTTCAGTGTGGTAACACATTACTACGTGAACCAAACCAGAAATAAACCCAGGATCCGTTCAACAAGTATGTTAAAACTGCGACAGTATGACCCTGATGAGGGCAAATCCCAGGCCTAACCTAGACCTAACATGCGTTGTCCTCTAGAATATTGATGGAAACCAGGTTTAATTGACTGTTTCAGTGTTGTACTTCATTACTACGTGATGCAATCCAGAAAAAGCCCAGGATCTAGCCATCAAGTATGAGAAATATGCGAAAGAATGAGCCCGATGTGAGCAAATCCCAGACCTAACCTAGACCTAACATGAATTATTCTCTAAAATATTGATCAAAACCAGGTTTATTTGACTGTTTCAGTGTGGTACCACATTACTACGTGATCCAATCCAGAAATAGCCCAGGATCTAGCCATGAAGTATGAGAAATATGCGAAAGTATGAGCCTGATGAGGGCAAATCCTAGACCTAACCCAAACCTAACATGCGTTATCCTCTAAAATATTTATCAAGAAAAGGTTTAATTGAATGTTTCAGTGTGGTACCACATTACTACGTGAACCAAACCAGAAAAAACCCAGGATCTGTTCAACAAGTATGTTAAAACTGCGACAGTATGACCCTGATGAGGGCAAATCCCAGGCCTAACCTAGACCTAACATGCGTTGTCCTCTAAAATATTGATCGAAACCAGGTTTAATTGACTGTTTCAGTGTTGTACTACATTACTACGTGATCAAAACCAGAAAAAACCCAGGTTCCGTTCAACAAGTATGTGAAGAATGCGAAAGTTTGAGTCTGATGAGGGAAAATCCCAGGCCTAACCTAGACCTAACATGCGTTATCCTCTAAAATATTGATCGAAACCAGGTTTAATCGACTGTTTCAACGTGGTACCACATTACTACGTGATACAATCCAGAAACAGCCCAGGATCTAGCCATGAAGTATGAGAAATATGCGGAAGTATGAGCCTGATGAGGGCAAATCCTAGACCTAACCCAGACCTAACATGCGTTATCCTCTAAAATATTTATCAAGACCAGGTTTAATTGAATGTTTCAGTGTGGTAACACATTACTACGTGAACCAAACCAGAAATAAACCCAGGATCCGTTCAACAAGTATGTTAAAACTGCGACAGTATGACCCTGATGAGGGCAAATCCCAGGCCTAACCTAGACCTAACATGCGTTGTCCTCTAGAATATTGATGGAAACCAGGTTTAATTGACTGTTTCAGTGTTGTACTTCATTACTACGTGATGCAATCCAGAAAAAGCCCAGGATCTAGCCATCAAGAATGAGAAATATGCGAAAGAATGAGCCCGATGTGAGCAAATCCCAGACCTAACCTAGACCTAACATGAATTATTCTCTAAAATATTGATCAAAACCAGGTTTATTTGACTGTTTCAGTGTGGTACCACATTACTACGTGATCCAATCCAGAAATAGCCCAGGATCTAGCCATGAAGTATGAGAAATATGCGAAAGTATGAGCCTGATGAGGGCAAATCCTAGACCTAACCCAAACCTAACATGCGTTATCCTCTAAAATATTTATCAAGAAAAGGTTTAATTGAATGTTTCAGTGTGGTACCACATTACTACGTGAACCAAACCAGAAAAAACCCAGGATCTGTTCAACAAGTATGTTAAAACTGCGACAGTATGACCCTGATGAGGGCAAATCCCAGGCCTAACCTAGACCTAACATGCGTTGTCCTCTAAAATATTGATCGATACCAGGTTTAATTGACTGTTTCAGTGTTGTACTACATTACTACGTGATCAAAACCAGAAAAAACCCAGGATCCGTTCAACAAGTATGTGAAGAATGCAAAAGTATGACTCTGATCAGTGAAAATCTCAGGCCTTACCTAGCCCTAACTTGCGTTGTCCTCTAAAATATTGATGGAAACCAGGTTTCATTGAATGTTTCAGTGTGGCACCACATTACTACGTGATCCAATCCAGAAATAGCCCAGGATCTAGCCATGAAGTATGAGAAATATGCGAAAGTAAGGGCCTGATGAGGGCAAATCCTAGACCTATCCCAGACCTAACTTGCGTAATCCTGTAAAATATTGATCGAAACCAGGTTTAATTGACTGTTTCGGTGTTGTACTACATTACTACGTGATCAAAACCAGAAAAAACCCAGGATCCGTTCAACAAGTATGTGAAGAATGCGAAAGTATGACTCTGATCAGTGAAAATCTCAGGCCTTACCTAGCCCTAACTTGCGTTGTCCTCTAAAATATTGATGGAAACCAGGTTTCATTGAATGTTTCAGTGTGGTACCACATTACTACGTGATCCAATCCAGAAATAGCCCAGGATCTAGCCATGAAGTATGAGAAATATGCGAAAGTAAGGGCCTGATGAGGGCAAATCCTAGACCTATCCCAGACCTAACTTGCGTAATCCTCTAAAATATTGATCGAAACCAGGTTTAATTGACTGTTTCAGCGTGGTACCACATTACTACGTGATCCAATCCAGAGACAGCCCAGGATCTAGCCATGAAGTATGAGAAATATGCGAAAGTATGAGCCTGATGAGGGCAAATCCTAGACCTAACCCAGACCTAACATGCGTTATCCTCTAAAATATTTATCAAGATCAGGTTTAATTGATTGTGTCAGTGTGGTCCCACATTACTACGTGATCCAAACCAGAAAAAACCCAGGATCTGTTCAACATGTATGAGAAATATGCGAAAGAATGAGCCTGATGAGAGCAAATCCCAGACCTAACCTAGACCTAACATGCGTTGTCCTCTAGAATATTGATGGAATCCAGGTTTAGTTGACTGTTTCAGTGTTGTACTTCATTACTACGTGATGCAATCCAGAAAAAGCCCAGGATCTGGCCATCAAGTATGAGAAATATGCGAAAGAATGAACCTGATGAGAGCAAATCCCAGACCTAACCTAGACCTAACATGAATTATTCTCTAAAATATTGATCGAAACCAGGTTTAATTGACTGTTTCAGTGTTGTACTACATTACTACGTGATCAAAACCAGAAAAAACCCAGGATCCGTTCAACAAGTATGTGAAGAATGCGAAAGTATGAGTCTGATCAGTGAAAATCTCAGGCCTTACCTAGACCTAACTTGCGTTGTCCTCTAAAATATTGATGGAAACCAGGTTTCATTGACTGTTTCAGTGTGGTACTACATTACTACGTGATGCAATCCAGAAGAAGCCCAGGATCTAGCCATCAAGTATGAGAAATAAGCGAAAGAATGAGCCTGATGAGAGCAAATCCCAGACCTAACCTAGACCTAACATGCGTTATCCTCTAAAATATTGAGCGAAACCAGGTTTAATGGACTGTTTCGGTGTGGTACCACACTACTTCGTGATCCAAACCAGAAAAAACCCAGGATCTGTTCAACAAGTATGTGAAAAACGCTAAACTGTGAGCCTGATGAGGGCAAATCTTAGACCTAACCCAGACCTAAGATGCGTTATCCTCTAAAATATTTATCCAGAGCAGGTTTAATGGACTGTTTCAGTGTGGTACCACACTACTTCGTGATCCAAACCAGAGAAAGCCCAGGATCTGTTCAAGAAGTATGTGAAAGACGCTAAACTGTGAGCCTGATGAGGGCAAATCTTAGACCTAACCCAGACCTAAGATGCGTTATCCTCTAAAATATTGATCGAAACCAGGTTTAATCGACTGTTTCAGCGTGGTACCACATTACTACGTGATACAATCCAGAAACAGCCCAGGATCTAGCCATGAAGTATGAGAAATATGCGAAAGTATGAGCCTGATGAGGACAAATCGTAGACCTAACCCAGACCTAACATGCGTTATTCTCTAAAATATTTATCAAGTCCAGGTTTAATTGAATGTTTCAGTGTGGTACCATATTACTACGTGATCAAAACCAGAAAAAACCCAGGATCCGTTCAACAAGTATGTGAAGAATGCGAAAGTATGAGTCTGATGAGGTCAAATCCCAGACCATTCCCAGACTTAACTTGCGTTATCCTCTAAAATATTTATCCAGACCAGGTTTCATTGAATGTTTCAATGTGGTACCACTTTACTACGTGATCCATTCCAGAAATAGCCCAGGATCTAGCCATGAAGTATGAGAAATATGCGAAAGTAGGAGCCTGATGAGGGCAAATCCTAGACCTATCCCAGACCTAACTTGCGTTATCCTTTAAAATATTGATCGAAACCAGGTTTAATTGACTGTTTCAGCGTGGTACCACATTACTACGTGATACAATCCAGAAACAGCCCAGGATCTAGCCATGAAGTATGAGAAATATGCGAAAGTATGAGCCTGATGAGAGCAAATCCTAGACTTAACCCAGACCTAACATGCGTTATCCTCTAAAATATTTATCAAGATCAGGTTTAATTGATTGCTTCAGTGTGGTCCCACATTACTACGTGATCCAAACCAGAAAAAACCCAGGTTCCGTTCAACAAGTATGTGAAGAATGCGAAAGTTTGAGTCTGATGAGGGAAAATCCCAGGCCTAACCTAGACCTAACATGCGTTATCCTCTAAAATATTGATCGAAACCAGGTTTAATCGACTGTTTCAACGTGGTACCACATTACTACGTGATACAATCCAGAAACAGCCCAGGATCTAGCCATGAAGTATGAGAAATATGCGGAAGTATGAGCCTGATGAGGGCAAATCCTAGACCTAACCCAGACCTAACATGCGTTATCCTCTAAAATATTTATCAAGATCAGGTTTAATTGATTGTTTCAGTGTGGTCCCACATTACTACGTGAACCAAACCAGAAAAAACCCAGGATCTGTTCAACAAGTATGTGAAAAACGCTAAACTGTGAGCCTGATGAGGGCAAATCTTAGACCTAACCCAGACCTAAGATGCGTTATCCTCTAAAATATTTATCCAGAGCAGGTTTAATGGACTGTTTCAGTGTGGTACCACACTACTTCGTGATCCAAACCAGAGAAAGCCCAGGATCTGTTCAAGAAGTATGTGAAAAACGCTAAACTGTGAGCCTGATGAGGGCAAATCTTAGACCTAACCCAGACCTAAGATGCGTTATCCTCTAAAATATTTATCCAGACCAGGTTTCATTGAATGTTTCAATGTGGTACCACTTTACTACGTGATCCATTCCAGAAATAGCCCAGGATCTAGCCATGAAGTATGAGAAATATGCGAAAGTAGGAGCCTGATGAGGGCAAATCCTAGACCTATCCCAGACCTAACTTGCGTTATCCTTTAAAATATTGATCGAAACCAGGTTTAATTGACTGTTTCAGCGTGGTACCACATTACTACGTGATACAATCCAGAAACAGCCCAGGATCTAGCCATGAAGTATGAGAAATATGCGAAAGTATGAGCCTGATGAGGGCAAATCCTAGACCTAACCCAGACCTAACATGCGTTATCCTCTAAAATATTTATCAAGATCAGGTTTAATTGATTGTTTCAGTGTGGTCCCACATTACTACGTGAACCAAACCAGAGAAAACCCAGGATCCGTTCAACAAGTATGTTAAAACTGCGACAGTATGACCCTGATGAGGGCAAATCCCAGGCCTAACCTAGACCTAACATGCGTTGTCCTCTAAAATATTGATCGAAACCAGGTTTAATCGACTGTTTCAGCGTGGTACCACATTACTACGTGATACAATCCAGAAACAGCCCAGGATCTAGCCATGAAGTATGAGAAATATGCGAAAGTATGAGCCTGATGAGGGCAAATCCTAGACCTAACCCAAACCTAACATGCGTTATCCTCTAAAATATTTATCAAGACCAGGTTTAATTGAATGTTTCAGTGTGGTACCACATTACTACGTGAACCAAACCAGAAAAAACCCAGGATCCGTTCAACAAGTATGTTAAAACTGCGACAGTATGACCCTGATGAGGGCAAATCCCAGGCCTAACCTAGACCTAACATGCGTTGTCCTCTAAAATATTGATGGAAACCAGGTTTAATTGACTGTTTCAGTGTTGTACTTCATTACTACGTGATGCAATCCAGAAAAAGCCCAGGACCTAGCCATCAAGTATGAGAAATATGCGAAAGAATGAGCCTGATGAGAGCAAATCCCAGACCTAACCTAGACCTAACATGAATTATTCTCTAAAATATTGGTCGAAACCAGGTTTAATTGACTGTTTCAGTGTTGTACTTCATTACTACGTGATGCAATCCAGAAAAAGTCCAGGATCTAGCCATCAAGTATGAGAAATATGCGAAAGAATGAGCCTGATGAGAGCAAATCCCTGACCTAACCTAGACCTAACATGAATTATTCTCTAAAATATTGATCGAAACCAGGTTTACTTGACTGCTTCAGTGTGGTCCCACATTACTACGTGATCCAAACCAGAAAAAACCCAGGTTCCGTTCAACAAGTATGTGAAGAATGCGAAAGTATGAGTCTGATGAGGGAAAATCCCAGGCCTAACCTAGACCTAACATGCGTTATCCTCAAAAATATTGACCGAAACCAGGTTTAATCGACTGTTTCAGTGTGGTACCACATTACTACGTGATCCAAACCAGAAAAAAACCCAGGACCTGTTCAACAAGTATTTGAAGTATGCGAAAGAATGAGTCTGATGAGGGCAAATCCCAGGCCTAAACTAGACATAACTTTCGTTATCCTCTAAAATATTGATCGAAACCAGGTTTAATTGACTGTTTTAGTGCGTTACCACTTTACTACGTGATCCAAAGCAGCAAAAACCCTCGATCAGGTCAACATGCATGTTAAAACTGCGAAAGTATGACCCTGATGAGGGCAAATCCCAGGCCTAACCTAGACCTAACATGCGTCATCTACTAAAATATTGAGCGAAACCAGGTTTAATTGACTGTTTTAGTGTGGTCCCACATTACTACGTGATCCAATCCAGAAAGAGCCCAGGATCTAGCCATGAAGTATGAGAAATATGCGAAAGTATGAGCCTGACGAGGGCAAATCCTAGACCTAACCCAGACCTAACATGCGTTATCCTCTAAAATATTTATCAAGACCAGGTTTAATTGATTGTTTCAGTGTGGTCCCACATTACTACGTGATCCAAACCAGAAAAAACCCAGGATCCGTTCAACAAGTATGTGAAGAATGCGAAAGTATGAGTCTGATGAGTGAAAATCCCAGACCAAACCTAGACCTAACTTGCGTTATCCTCAAAAATATTGATCGAAACCGAGTTTAATCGACTGTTTCTGTGTGGTACCACATTACTACCTGACCCAAACCAGAAAAAACCCAGGATCTGTTCAACGAGCATGTGAAAAACGCGAAAGTATGAGCCTGATGAGGGCGAATCCCAGACCTATCCCAGACCTAACTTGCGTTATCCTATAAAATATTGATCGAAACCAGGTTTAATTGACTGTTTCAGCGTGGTACCACATTACTACGTGATACAATCCAGAAACAGCCCAGGATCTAGCCATGAAGTATGAGAAATATGCGAAAGTATGAGCCTGATGAGGGCAAATCCTAGAACCAACCCAAACCTAACATGCGTTATCCTCTAAAATATTGATCCAAACCAGGTATAATGGACTGTTTCGGTGTGGTCCCACATTACTACGTGATCCAAACCAGAAAAAACCCAGGATCCGTTCAACAAGTATGTGAAGAATACGAAAGTATGTGTCTGATGAGTGAAAATCCCAGGCCTAACCTAGACCTAACATGCGTTTTCCTCATAAATATTGATGGAAACCAGATTTAATTGACCGTTTCAGTGTTGTACTTCATTACTACGTGATGCAATCCAGGAAATGCCCAGGATCTAGCCATCAAGTATGAGAAATATGCGAAAGAATGAGCCTGATGAGAGCAAATCCCAGACCTAACCTAGACCTAACATGAATTATTCTCTTAAATATTGGTCGAAACCAGGTTTAATTGACTGTTTCAGTGTGGTCCCACATTACTACGTGATCCAAACCAGAAAAAACCCAGGCTCCGTTCAGCAAGTATGTGAAGAATACGAAAGTATGTGTCTGGTGAGTGAAAATCCCAGGCCTAACCTAGACCTAACATGCGTTATCCTCATAAATATTGATCGAAACCTAGTTTAATCGACTGTTTCAGTGTGGTACCACACTACTACGTAATCCAAACCAGAAAAAACCCGGGATCTGTTCAACAAGTATGTGAAAAACGCGAAAGTATGAGCCTGGTGAGGGCAAATCCCAGACCTATCCCAGACCTAACTTGCGTTGTCCTCTAAAATATTTATCATGACCAGGTTTAATTGATTGTTTCAGTGTGGCCCCACATTACTACGTGATCCAAACACGAAAAAACCCAGGATCCGTTCAACAAGTATGTGAAGAATGCGAAAGTATGAGTCTGATGAGTGAAAATCCCAGGCCTAACCTAGACCTAACATGCGTTGTCCTCTAAAATATTGATGGAAGCAGGTTTAATTGACTGTTTCAGTGTTGCACTTCATTACTACCTGATCCAAACCAGTAAAAACCCAGGATCCGTTCAACAAGTACGTGAAGAATGCGAAAGTATGAGTGTGATGAGCGAAAATCCCAGGGCTAACCTAGACCTAACAAGCGTTACCCTCATAAATATTGATGGAAACCAGATTTAATTGACTGTTGCAGTGTTGTACTTCATTACTACGTGATGCAATCCAGGAAAAGCCCAGGATCTAGCCATCAAGTATGAGAAATATGCGAAAGAATGAGCCTGATGAGAGCAAATCCCAGACCTATCCTAGACCTAACATGCGTTATCCTCTAAAATATTTATCAAGACCAGGTTTAATTGAATGTTTCAGTGTGGTACCACATTACTACGTGATACAATCCAGAAACAGCCCAGGATCCGTTCAACAAGTATGTGAAGAATACGAAAGTATGTGTCTGATGAGTGAAAATCCCAGGACTAACCTAGACCTAACATGCGTTATCCTCATAAATATTGATGGAAACCAGATTTAATTGACTGTTGCAGTGTTGTACTTCATTACTACGTGTTGCAATCCAGGAAAAGCCCAGGATCTAGCCATCAAGTATGAGAAATATGCGAAAGAATGAGCCTGATGAGAGCAAATCCCAGACCTATCCTAGACCTAACATGAATTATTCTCTAAAATATTGATCGAAAACAGGTTTACTTGACTGTTTCAGTGTGGTCCCACATTACTACGTGATCCAAACCAGAAAAATCCCAGGATCCGTTCAACAAGTATGTGAAGAATGCGAAAGTATGAGTCTGATGGGTGAAAATCCCAGACCTAACCTAGCCCTAACATGCGTTATCCTCTAAAATATTGATCCAAACCAGGTTTAATTGATTGTTTCAGTGTGGTCCCACATTACTACGTGATCCAAACCAGAAAAAACCCAGGATCCGTTCAACAAGTATGTGAAGAATGCGAAAGTATGAGTCTGATGAGTGAAAATCCCAGACCAAACCTAGACCTAACTTGCGTTATCCTCAAAAATATTGATCGAAACCGAGTTTAATCGACTGTTTCTGTGTGGTACCACATTACTACCTGACCCAAACCAGAAAAAACCCAGGATCTGTTCAACGAGCATGTGAAAAACGCGAAAGTATGAGCCTGATGAGGGCGAATCCCAGACCTATCCCAGACCTAACTTGCGTTATCCTATAAAATATTGATCGAAACCAGGTTTAATTGACTGTTTCAGCGTGGTACCACATTACTACGTGATACAATCCAGAAACAGCCCAGGATCTAGCCATGAAGTATGAGAAATATGCGAAAGTATGAGCCTGATGAGGGCAAATCCTAGAACCAACCCAAACCTAACATGCGTTATCCTCTAAAATATTGATCCAAACCAGGTATAATGGACTGTTTCGGTGTGGTCCCACATTACTACGTGATCCAAACCAGAAAAAACCCAGGATCCGTTCAACAAGTATGTGAAGAATACGAAAGTATGTGTCTGATGAGTGAAAATCCCAGGCCTAACCTAGACCTAACATGCGTTTTCCTCATAAATATTGATGGAAACCAGATTTAATTGACCGTTTCAGTGTTGTACTTCATTACTACGTGATCCAAACCCGAAAAAACCCAGGATCTTTTCAACATGTATGAGAAATATGCGAAAGAATGAGCCTGATGAGAGCAAATCCGAGACCTATCCTAGACCTAACATGAATTATTTTCTAAAATATTGATCGAAAACAGGTTTACTTGACTGTTTCAGTGTGGTCCTACATTACTACGTGATCCAAACCAGAAAAAACCCAGGATCCGTTCAACAAGTATGTGAAGAATGCGATAGTATGAGTCTGATGGGTGAAAATCCCAGGCCTACCCTAGACCTAACATGCGTTATCCTCTAAAATATTGATCGAAACCTGGTTTAATCGACTGTTTCAGTGTTGTACTTCATTACTACGTGATGCAATCCAGAAAAAGCCCAGGAGCTAGCCATCAAGTATGAGAAATATGCGAAAGAATGAGCCTGATGAGAGCAAATCCCAGGCCTAACCTAGACCTAACATGAATTATTCTCTAAAATATTGATCGAAACCAGGTTTAATTGACTGTTTCAGTGTGGTCCCACATTACTACGTGATCCAAACCAGAAAAAACCCAGGATCCGTTCAACAAGTATGTGAAGAATGCGAAAGTATGAGTCTGATGAGGGCAAATCCTAGACCTATCCCAGACCTAACTTGCGTTGTCCTCTAAGATATTGATGGAAACCAGGTTTAATTGACTGTTTCAGTGTTGTACTTCATTACTACGTGATCCAAACCCGAAAAAACCCAGGATCTGTTCAACATGTATGAGAAATATGCGGAAGAATGAGCCTGATGAGAGCAAATCCCAGACCTATCCTAGACCTAACATGAATTATTCTCTAAAATATTGACCGAAAACAGGTTTACTTGACTGTTTCAGTGTGGTCCCACATTACTACGTGATCCAAACCAGAAAAAACCCAGGCTCCGTTCAACAAGTATGTGAAGAATGCGAAAGTATGAGTCTGATGGGTGAAAATCGCAGGCCGAACCTAGACCTAACATGCGTTGTCCTCTAAGATATTGATGGAAACCAGGTCTAATTGACCGTTTCAGTGTGGTACCACATTACTACGTGATCCAAACCAGAAAAAACCCAGGATCTAGCCATCAAATATGAGAAATATGCGAAAGAATGAGCCTGATGAGAGCAAATTCCAGACCTAACCTTGACCTTACATGCGTTATCCTCTAAAATATTGAGCGAAACCAGGTTTAATGGACTGTTTCAGTGTGGTACCACACTACTTCGTGATCCAAACCAGAAAAAACTCAGGATCTGTTCAACAAGTATGTGAAAAACGCTAAACTGTGAGCCTGATGAGGGCAAATCTTAGACCTAACCCAGACCTAAGATGCGTTATCGTCTAAAATATTTATCCAGACCAGGTTTCATTGAATGTTTCAGTGTGGTACCACATTACTACGTGATCCAATCCAGAAATAGCCCAGGATCTAGCCATGAACTATGAGAAATATGCGAAAGTAAGAGCCTGATGAGGGCAAATCCTAGACCTATCCCAGACCTAACTTGCGTTGTCCTCTAAGATATTGATGGAAACCAGGTTTAATTGACTGTTTCAGTGTTGTACTTCATTACTACGTGATCCAAACCCGAAAAAACCCAGGATCTGTTCAACATGTGTGAGAAATATGCGAAAGAATGAGCCTGATGAGAGCAAATCCCAGACCTATCCTAGACCTAACATGAATTATTCTCTAAAATATTGATCGAAAACAGGTTTACTTGACTGTTTCAGTGTGGTCCCACATTACTACGTGATCCAAACCAGAAAAACCCAGGATCCGTTCAACAAGTTTGTGAAGAATGCGAAAGTATGAGTCTGATGCGTGAAAATCGCAGGCCTAACCTAGACCTAACATGCGTTATCCTCCAAAATATTGATCGAAACCTGGTTTAATCGACTGTTTCAGTGTGGTACCACATTACTATGTGATCCAAACCAGAAAATAACCCAGGATCTGATCAAGGAGTATGTGAAGTGTGCGAAAGTATGAGTCTGATGAGGTCAAATCCCAGACCTCTCCCAGACCTAACTTGCGCTTTCCTCTAAAATATTGATCCAAACCAGGTTTAATGGACTGTTTCAGCGTGGTACCACACTACTACGTGATCCAAACCAGAAAAAACCCAGGATCTGTTCAACAAGTGTGTGAAAGACGCGAAAGTATGAGCCTGATGAGGGCAAATCCCAGACATATCCCAGACCTAACTTGCGTTGTCCTCTAAGATATTGATGGAAACCAGGTTTAATTGACTGTTTCAGTGTTGTACTTCATTACTACGTGATGCAATCCAGAAAAAGCCCAGGAGCTAGCCATCAAGTATGAGAAATATGCGAAAGAATGAGCCTGATGAGAGCAAATCCCAGGCCTAACCTAGACCTAGCATGAATTATTCTCTAAAATATTGATCGAAACCAGGTTTAATTGACTGTTTCAGTGTGGTCCCACATTACTACGTGATCCAAACGAGAAAAAACCCAGGATCCGTTCAACAAGTATGTGAAGAATGCGAAAGTATGAGTCTGATGAGGTCAAATCCCAGGCCTAACCTAGACCTAACATGCGTTATCCTCAAAAATATTGATCGAAACCTGGTTTAATCGACTGTTTCAGTGCGGTACCACATTACTATGTGATCCAAACCAGAAAATAACCCAGGATCTGTTCAACGAGTATGTGAAGTGTGCGAAAGTATGAGTCTGATGAGGTCAAATCCCAGACCATTCCCAGACTTAACTTGCGTTATCCTCTAAAATATTGATCGAAACCAGGTTTAATCGACTGTTTCAGTGTGGTACCACATTACTACGTGATCCAAACCAGAAAAAACCCAGGATCTAGCCATCAAGTATGTGAAGAATGCGAAAGTATGAGTCTGATGAGTGAAAATCCCAGGCCTAACCTAGACCTAACATGCGTTATCCTCAAAAATATTGATCGAAACCTGGTTTAATCGTCTGTTTCAGTAAGATACCACATTACTATGTGATCCAAACCTGAAAAAACCCAGGATCTGTTCAACAAGTATGTGAAAAACGCGAAAGTATGAGCCTGATGAGGGCAAATCCTAGACCTAACCCAGACCTAACATGCGTTAGCCTCTAAAATATTTATCAAGACCAGGTTTAATTGAATGTTTCAGTGAGGTACCACATTACTACGTGATGCAATCCAGAAAAAGCCCAGGATCTAGCCATCAAGTTTGAGAAATATGCGAAAGAATGAGCCTGACGAGGGCAAATCCCAGACCTAGCCTTGACCTAACATGAATTATTCTCTAAAATATTGATCGAAACCAGGTTTAATTGACCGTTTCAGTGTGGTACCACATTACTACGTGATCGAAAACAGAAAAAACCGAGGATCCGTTCAACAAGTATGTGAAAAATGCGAAAGTATGAGTCCGATCAGTGAAAATCTCAGGCCTTACCTAGACCAGCATGCGTTGTCCTCTAAAATATTGATGGAAACCAGGTTTCATTGTCTGTTTCAGTGTGGTGCTACATTACTACGTGATGCAATCCAGAAAAAGCCCAGGATCTAGCCATCAAGTATGAGAAATATGCGAATGAATGAGCCTGATGAGAGCAAATCCCAGACCTAACCTAGACCTAACATGCTTTATCCTCTAAAATATTGATGGAAACCAGGTTTCATTGACTGTTTCAGTGTGGTACCATACTACTTTGTGATCCAAACCAGAAAAAACCTAGGATCTGTTCAACAAGTATGTGAAAAACGCGAAACTGTGAGCCTGATGAGGGCAAATCTTAGACCTAACCCAGACCTAAGATGCGTTACCCTCTAAAATATTTATCCAGACCAGATTTCATTGAATGTTTCAGTGTGGTACCACATTACTACGTGATCCAATCCAGAAAATAACCCAGGATCTGTTCAAGGAGTATGTGAAGTGTTGCGAAAGTATGAGTCTGATGAGGTCAAATCCCAGACCTATCCCAGACCTAACTTGCGTTATCCTCTAAAATATTGATCGAAACCAGGTTTAATTGACTGTTTCAGTGTGGTCCCACATTACTACGTGATCCAAACCAGAAAAAACCCAGGATCTGTTCAACAAGTGTGTGAAAAACGCGAAAGTATGAGCCTGATGAGGGCAAATCCCAGACATATCCCAGACCTAACTTGCGTTGTCCTCTAAGATATTGATGGAAACCAGGTTTAATTGACTGTTTCAGTGTTGTACTTCATTACTACGTGATGCAATCCAGAAAAAGCCCAGGAGCTAGCCATCAAGTATGAGAAATATGCGAAAGAATGAGCCTGATGAGAGCAAATCCCAGGCCTAACCTAGACCTAACATGAATTATTCTCTAAAATATTGATCGAAACCAGGTTTAATTGACTGTTTCAGTGTGGTCCCACATTACTACGTGATCCAAACGAGAAAAAACCCAGGATCCGTTCAACAAGTATGTGAAGAATGCGAAAGTATGAGTCTGATGAGGTCAAATCCCAGGCCTAACCTAGACCTAACATGCGTTATCCTCAAAAATATTGATCGAAACCTGGTTTAATCGACTGTTTCAGTGCGGTACCACATTACTATGTGATCCAAACCAGAAAATAACCCAGGATCTGTTCAACGAGTATGTGAAGTGTGCGAAAGTATGAGTCTGATGAGGTCAAATCCCAGACCATTCCCAGACTTAACTTGCGTTATCCTCTAAAATATTGATCGAAACCAGGTTTAATCGACTGTTTCAGTGTGGTACCACAGTACTACGTGATCCAAACCAGAAAAAACCCAGGATCTAGCCATCAAGTATGTGAAGAATGCGAAAGTATGAGTCTGATGAGTGAAAATCCCAGGCCTAACCTAGACCTAACATGCGTTATCCTCAAAAATATTGATCGAAACCTGGTTTAATCGTCTGTTTCAGTAAGATACCACATTACTATGTGATCCAAACCTGAAAAAACCCAGGATCTGTTCAACAAGTATGTGAAAAACGCGAAAGTATGAGCCTGATGAGGGCAAATCCTAGACCTAACCCAGACCTAACATGCGTTAGCCTCTAAAATATTTATCAAGACCAGGTTTAATTGAATGTTTCAGTGAGGTACCACATTACTACGTGATGCAATCCAGAAAAAGCCCAGGATCTAGCCATCAAGTTTGAGAAATATGCGAAAGAATGAGCCTGACGAGGGCAAATCCCAGACCTAGCCTTGACCTAACATGAATTATTCTCTAAAATATTGATCGAAACCAGGTTTAATTGACCGTTTCAGTGTGGTACCACATTACTACGTGATCCAAAACAGAAAAAACCCAGGATCCGTTCAACAAGTATGTGAAAAATGCGAAAGTATGAGTCCGATCAGTGAAAATCTCAGGCCTTACCTAGACCAGCATGCGTTGTCCTCTAAAATATTGATGGAAACCAGGTTTCATTGTCTGTTTCAGTGTGGTGCTACATTACTACGTGATGCAATCCAGAAAAAGCCCAGGATCTAGCCATCAAGTATGAGAAATATGCGAATGAATGAGCCTGATGAGAGCAAATCCCAGACCTAACCTAGACCTAACATGCTTTATCCTCTAAAATATTGATGGAAACCAGGTTTCATTGACTGTTTCAGTGTGGTACCATACTACTTTGTGATCCAAACCAGAAAAAACCTAGGATCTGTTCAACAAGTATGTGAAAAACGCGAAACTGTGAGCCTGATGAGGGCAAATCTTAGACCTAACCCAGACCTAAGATGCGTTACCCTCTAAAATATTTATCCAGACCAGATTTCATTGAATGTTTCAGTGTGGTACCACATTACTACGTGATCCAATCCAGAAAATAACCCAGGATCTGTTCAAGGAGTATGTGAAGTGTTGCGAAAGTATGAGTCTGATGAGGTCAAATCCCAGACCTATCCCAGACCTAACTTGCGTTATCCTCTAAAATATTGATCGAAACCAGGTTTAATTGACTGTTTCAGTGTGGTCCCACATTACTACGTGATCCAAACCAGAAAAAACCCAGGATCTGTTCAACAAGTGTGTGAAAAACGCGAAAGTATGAGCCTGATGAGGGCAAATCCCAGACATATCCCAGACCTAACTTGCGTTGTCCTCTAAGATATTGATGGAAACCAGGTTTAATTGACTGTTTCAGTGTTGTACTTCATTACTACGTGATGCAATCCAGAAAAAGCCCAGGAGCTAGCCATCAAGTATGAGAAATATGCGAAAGAATGAGCCTGATGAGAGCAAATCCCAGGCCTAACCTAGACCTAACATGAATTATTCTCTAAAATATTGATCGAAACCAGGTTTAATTGACTGTTTCAGTGTGGTCCCACATTACTACGTGATCCAAACGAGAAAAAACCCAGGATCCGTTCAACAAGTATGTGAAGAATGCGAAAGTATGAGTCTGATGAGGTCAAATCCCAGGCGTAACCTAGACCTAACATGCGTTATCCTCAAAAATATTGATCGAAACCTGGTTTAATCGACTGTTTCAGTGCGGTACCACATTACTATGTGATCCAAACCAGAAAATAACCCAGGATCTGTTCAACGAGTATGTGAAGTGTGCGAAAGTATGAGTCTGATGAGGTCAAATCCCAGACCATTCCCAGACTTAACTTGCGTTATCCTCTAAAATATTGATCGAAACCAGGTTTAATCGACTGTTTCAGTGTGGTACCACATTACTACGTGATCCAAACCAGAAAAAACCCAGGATCTAGCCATCAAGTATGTGAAGAATGCGAAAGTATGAGTCTGATGAGTGAAAATCCCTGGCCTAACCTAGACCTAACATGCGTTATCCTCAAAAATATTGATCGAAACCTGGTTTAATCGTCTGTTTCAGTAAGGTACCACATTACTATGTGATCCAAACCAGAAAAAACCCAGGATCTGTTCAACAAGTATGTGAAAAACGCGAAAGTATGAGCCTGATGAGGGCAAATCCTAGACCTAACCCAGACCTAACATGCGTTAGCCTCTAAAATATTTATCAAGACCAGGTTTAATTGAATGTTTCAGTGAGGTACCACATTACTACGTGATGCAATCCAGAAAAAGCCCAGGATCTAGCCATCAAGTTTGAGAAATATGCGAAAGAATGAGCCTGACGAGGGCAAATCCCAGACCTAGCCTTGACCTAACATGAATTATTCTCTAAAATATTGATCGAAACCAGGTTTAATTGACCGTTTCAGTGTGGTACCACATTACTACGTGATCCAAAACAGAAAAAACCCAGGATCCGTTCAACAAGTATGTGAAGAATGCGAAAGTATGAGTCTGATGAGGTCAAATCCTAGACCTAACCCAGACCTAACATGCGTTAGCCTCTAAAATATTTATCAAGACCAGCTTTAATTGAATGTTTCAGTGTGGTACCACATTACTACGTGATGCAATCCAGAAAAAGCCCAGGATCTAGCCATCAAGTATGTGAAGAATGCGAAAGTATGAGTCTGATGAGTGAAAATCCCTGGCCTAACCTAGACCTAACATGCGTTATCCTCAAAAATATTGATCGAAACCTGGTTTAATCGACTGTTTCAGTGCGGTACCACATTACTATGTGATCCAAACCAGAAAATAACCCAGGATCTGTTCAACGAGTATGTGAAGTGTGCGAAAGTATGAGTCTGATGAGGTCAAATCCCAGACCATTCCCAGACTTAACTTGCGTTATCCTCTAAAATATTGATCGAAACCAGGTTTAATCGACTGTTTCAGTGTGGTACCACATTACTACGTGATCCAAACCAGAAAAAACCCAGGATCTAGCCATCAAGTATGTGAAGAATGCGAAAGTATGAGTCTGATGAGTGAAAATCCCTGGCCTAACCTAGACCTAACATGCGTTATCCTCAAAAATATTGATCGAAACCTGGTTTAATCGTCTGTTTCAGTAAGGTACCACATTACTATGTGATCCAAACCAGAAAAAACCCAGGATCTGTTCAACAAGTATGTGAAAAACGCGAAAGTATGAGCCTGATGAGGGCAAATCCTAGACCTAACCCAGACCTAACATGCGTTAGCCTCTAAAATATTTATCAAGACCAGCTTTAATTGAATGTTTCAGTGTGGTACCACATTACTACGTGATGCAATCCAGAAAAAGCCCAGGATCTAGCCATCAAGTTTGAGAAATATGCGAAAGAATGAGCCTGATGAGGGCAAATCCCAGACCTAGCCTTGACCTAACATGAATTATTCTCTAAAATATTGATCGAAACCAGGTTTAATTGACCGTTTCAGTGTGGTACCACATTACTACGTGATCCAAAACAGAAAAAACCCAGGATCCGTTCAACAAGTATGTGAAAAATGCGAAAGTATGAGTCCGATCAGTGAAAATCTCAGGCCTTACCTAGACCAGCATGCGTTGTCCTCTAAAATACTGATGGAAACCAGGTTTCATTGTCTGTTTCAGTGTGGTGCTACATTACTACGTGATGCAATCCAGAAAAAGCCCAGGATCTAGCCATCAAGTATGAGAAATATGCGAAAGAATGAGCCTGATGAGAGCAAATCCCAGAACTAACCTAGACCTAACATGCTTTATCCTCTAAAATATTGATGGAAACCAGGTTTCATTGACTGTTTCAGTGTGGTACCATACTACTTTGTGATCCAAACCAGAAAAAACCTAGGATCTGTTCAACAAGTATGTGAAAAACGCGAAACTGTGAGCCTGATGAGGGCAAATCTTAGACCTAACCCAGACCTAAGATGCGTTACCCTCTAAAATATTTATCCAGACCAGGTGTCATTGAATGTTTCAGTGTGGTACCACATTACTACGTGATCCAATCCAGAAAATAACCCAGGATCTGTTCAAGGAGTATGTGAAGTGTTGCGAAAGTATGAGTCTGATGAGGTCAAATCCCAGACCTATCCCAGACCTAACTTGCGTTATCCTCTAAAATATTGATCGAAACCAGGTTTAATCGACTGTTTCAGTGTGGTCCCACATTACTACGTGATCCAAACCAGAAAGAACCCAGGATCTGTTCAACATGTATGAGAAATATGCGAATGAATGAGCCTGATGAGAGCAAATCCCAGATCTAACATAGACCTAACATGAATTATTCTCTAAAATATTGATCGAAACCAGGTTTAACTGACTGTTTCAGATGGTCCCACATTACTACGTGATCCAAACCAGAAATAACCCAGGATCCGTTCAACAAGTATGTGAAGAATACGAAAGTATGAGTCTGATGAGTGAAAATCCCAGGCCTAACCTAGACCTATCATGCGTTATCCTCTAAAATATTGATCCTAACCAGGTTTAATCGACTGTTTCAGCGTGGTACCACACTACTACGTGATCCAAACCAGAAAAAACCCAGGATCTGTTCAACAAGTATGTGAAAAACGCGAAAGTATGAGCCTGATGAGTGCAATCCCCAGACATATCCCAGACCTAACTTGCGTTGTCCTCTAAGATATTGATGGAAACCAGGTTTAATCGACTGTTTTAGTCTGGCACCACACTACTACGTGATCCAATCCAGAAATAACCCAGGGTCCGTTCAACAAGTATGTGAAGAATGCGAAAGTATGAGTCTGATGAGTGAAAATCCCAGACCTAACATGCGTTATCCTCTAAAATATTGATCCAAACCAGGTATAATGGACTGTTTCAGTGTGGTACCACAATACTACGTGATCCAAACCAGAAAAAACCAAGGATCTGTTCAACAAGTTTCTGAAAAACGCGACAGTATGAGCCTGATGAGGGCAAATCCAAGACCTATCCCAGACCTAACTTGCGTTGTCCTCTAAGATATTGATGGAAACCAGGTTTAATTGACTGTTTCAGTGTTGTACTTCATTACTACGTGATGCAATCCACAAAAAGCCCAGGATCTAGCCATGAAGTATGAGAAATATGCGAAAGTATGAGCCTGATGAGGGCAAATCCTAGACTTAACCCAGACCTAACATGCGTTAGCCTCTAGAATATTTATCAAGACCAGGTTTAATTGAATGTTTCAGTGTGGTACCACATTCCTACGTGATGCAATCTAGAAAAAGCCCAGGATCTAGCCATCAAGTTTGAGAAATATGCGAAAGAATGAGCCTGATGAGGGCAAATCCTAGGCCTAACCCAGACCTAACATGCGTTATCCTCTAAAATATTGATCGCAACCAGGTTTAATGGACTGTTTCAGTGTGGTACCACACTACTACGTGATCCAAACCAGAAAAAACCCAGGATCCGTTCAACAAGTATGTTAAAACTGCGACAGTATGACCCTGATGAGGGCAAATCCCAGGCCTAACCTAGACCTAACATGCGTTGTCCTCTAAAATATTGATGGAAACCAGGTTTCATTGACTGTTTCAGTGTGGTACCACACTACTTCGTGATCCAAACCAGAAAAAACCTAGGATCTGAACAACAAGGATGTGAAAAACGCGAAACTGTGAGCCTGATGAGGACAAATCTTAGACCTAACCCAGACATAAGATGCGTTACCCTCTAAAATATTTATCCAGACCAGGTTTCATTGAATGTTTCAGTGTGGTACCACTTTACTACGTGATCCAATCCAGAAAATAACCCAGGATCTGTTCAAGGAGTATGTGAAGTGTTGCGAAAGTATGAGTCTGATGTAGTCAAATCCCAGACCTATCCCAGACCTAACTTGCGTTATCCTCTAAAATATTGATCGAAACCAGGTTTAATCGACTGTTTCAGTGTGGTACCACATTACTACGTGATCCAAACCAGAAAAAACCCAGGACCTAGCCATCAAGTATGAGAAATATGCGAAAGAATGAGCTTGATGAGAGCAAATCCCAGACCTAACCTAGACCTAACATGCGTTATCCTCTAAAATATTGAGCGAAACCAGGTTTAATGGACTGTTTCAGTGTGGTACCACACTACTTCGTGATCCAAACCAGAAAAAACCCAGGTTCTGTTCAACAAGTATGTGAAAAACGCTAAACTGTGTGCCTGATGAGGGCAAATCTTAGACCTAACCCAGACCTAAGATGCGTTAACCTCTAAAATATTTATCCAGACCAGGTTTAATTGAATGTTTCAGTGTGGTACCACGTTACTACGTGATCCAAACTAGAAAAAACCCAGGATCCGTTCAACAAGTATGTGAAGAATGCGATAGTATGAGTCTGATGAGAGCAAATCCCAGACCTAACCTAGACCTAACATGCGTTATCCTCTAAAATATTGATCGGAACCAGGTTTAATCGACTGTTTCAATGTGGTACCACATTACTATGTGATCCATTCCAGAAAATAACCCAGGATCTGTTCAACGAGTATGTGAAGTGTGCGAAAGTATGAGTCTGATGAGGTCAAATCCCAGACCATTCCCAGACTTAACTTGCGTTATCCTCCAAAATATTGATCGAAACCAGGTTTAATCGACTGTTTCAGTGTGGTACCACATTACTACGTGATCCAAACCAGAAAAAACCCAGGATCTAGCCATCAAGTATGAGAAATATGCGAAAGAATGAGCCGGATGAGAGCAAATCCCAGACCCAACCAAGACGTTACATGCGTTATCCTCTAAAATATTGAGCGAAAGCAGGTTTAATGGACTGTTTCAGTGTGGTACCACACTACTTCGTGATCCAAACCAGAAAAAACCCAGGATCTGTTCAACAAGTATGTGAAAAACGCTAAACTGTGAGCCTGATGACGGCAAATCTTAGACCTAACCCAGACCTAAGATGCGTTATCCTATAAAATATTTATCCAGACCAGGTTTCATTGAATGTTTCAGAGTGGTACCACTTTACTACGTGATCCAATCCAGATATAGCCCAGGATCTAGCCATGAAGTATGAGAAATATGCGAAAGTAAGAGCCTGATGAGGGCAAATCCTAGACCTAACCCAGACCTAACATGCGTTATCCTCTAAAATATTTATCAAGACCAGGTTTATTTGATTGTTTCAGTGTGGCCCCACATTACTACGTGATCCAAACCAGAAAAAACCCAGGATCTGCTCAACATGTATGAGAAATATGCGAAAGAATGAGCCTGATGACAGCAAATCCCAGACCTAACCTAGACCTAACATGAATTATTCTCTAAAATATTGATCCAAACCAGGTTTAATTGACTGTTTCAGTGTGGTCCCACATTACTACATGATCCAAACCAGAAATAACCCAGGATCCGTTCAACAAGTAAGTGAAGAATGCGAAGGTATGAGTCTGATGAGTGAAAATCCCAGGCCTAACCTAGACCTAACATGCGTTATCCTCTAAAATATTGAGCGAAACCAGGTTTAATGGACTGTTTCAGCGTGGTACCACACTACTACGTGATCCAATCCAGAAAAAACCCAGGATCTGTTCAACAAGTATGTGAAAAACCCGAAAGTATGAGCCTGATGAGGGCAAATCCTAGACCTATCCCAGACCTAACTTGCGTTATCCTATGAACTATTTATCAAGACCAGGTTTAATTGAATGTTTCAGTGTGGTACCACATTACTACGTGAACCAAACTAGAAAAAACCCAGGATCCGTTCAACAAGTATGTGAGGAATGCGAAAGTATGAGTCTGATCAGTGAAAATCTCAGGCCTTACCTAGACCTAACTTGCGTTGTCCTCTAAAATATTGATGGAAACCAGGTTTCATTGACTGTTTCAGTGTGGTACTACATTACTATGTGATCCAAACCAGAAAAAACCCAGGATCCGTTCAACAAGTATGTGAAGAATGCGAAAGTATGAGTCTGATGAGTGAAAATCCCAGGCCTAACCTAGACCTAACATGCGCTGTACTCTAAAATATTGATGGAAACCAGGTTTCATTGACTGTTTCAGTGTGGTACCACAATACTACGTGATCCAAACCAGAAAAAACCCAGGATCAGTTCGACAAGTATGTGAAGAATGCGAAAGTATGAGTCTGATGAGTGTAATTCCCAGGGCTAACCTAGACCTAACGTGCGTTGTCCTCTAAAATATTGATGGAAACCAGGTTTCATTGTCTGTTTCAGTGTGGTACTACACTACTACGTGATGCAATCCAGAAAAAGCCCAGGATCTAGCCATCAAGTATGAGAAATATGCGAAAGAATGAGCCTGATGAGAGCAAATCCCAGACCTAACCCAGACCTAACTTGCGTTATCCTCTAAAATATTGATCGAATCCAGGTTTAATTGACTGTTTCAGCGTGGTACCACATTACTACGTGATACAATCCAGAAACAGCCCAGCATCTAGCGATGAAGTATGAGAAATATGCAAAAGAATGAGCCTGATGAGAGCAAATCCCAGACCTAACCTTGACCTAACATGAATTATTCTCTAAAATATTGATCGAAACCAGGTTTAATTGACCGTTTCAGTGTGATACCACATTACTACGTGATCCAAACCAGAAAAAACCCAGGATCCGTTCAACAAGTATGTGAAAAGTGCGAAAGTATGAGTCCGATCAGTGAAAATCTCAGGCCTTACCTAGACCTAACATGCGATGTCCTCTAAAATATTGATGGAAACCAGGTTTCATTGTCTGTTTCAGTGTGGTACTACACTACTACGTGATGCAATCCAGAAAAAGCCCAGGATCTAGCCATCAAGTATGAGAAATATGCGAAAGAATGAGCCTGATGAGAGCAAACCCCAGACCTAACCCAGACCTAACTTGCGTTATCCTCTAAAATATTGGTCGAATCCAGGTTTAATTGACTGTTTCAGCGTGGTACCACATTACTACGTGATACAATCCAGAAACAGCCCAGCATCTAGCCATGAAGTATGAGAAATATGCGAAAGAATGAGCCTGATGAGAGCAAATACCAGACTTAACCTTGACCTAACATGAATTATTCGCTAAAATATTGATCGAAACCAGGTTTAATTGACTGTTTCAGTGTGGTCCCACATTACTACGTGATCCAAACCAGAAAAAACCCAGGATCCGTTCAACAAGAATGTGAAGAATGCGAAAGTATGAGTCTGATGAGGTCAAAACCCAGACATATCCCAGACCTAACTTGCGTTGCCCTCTAAGATATTGATGGAAACCAGGTTTAATTGACTGTTTCAGTGTTGTACTTCATTACTACGTGATGCAATCCAGAAATAGCCCAGGATCTAGCCATGAAGTATGAGAAATATGCGAAAGTATGAGCCTGATGAGGGCAAATCCTAGACCTATCCCAGACCTAACTTGCGTTATCCTCCAAAATATTAATCGCAACCAGGTTTAATTGACTGCTTCGGTGTGGTACCGCATTACTACGTGATTCAAACCAGAAAAAGGCCATGATCTGGCCAACAAGTATGCGCAAAATGCGAAAGTACGTGCCACATGAGGGCAAATCCCAGACCAAACCAAGACATAACCGGCGTTATCCTCTAAAATATTAATCGCAACCAGGTTTAATTGACTGCTTCGGTGTGGTACCGCATTACTACGTGATCCAAACCAGAAAAAGGCCATGATCTGGCCAACAAGTATGCGAAAAATGCGAAAGTATGAGCCAGATGAGGGCAAGTGCCAGACCTAACAGAGACATAACCGGCGTTATCCTCTAAAATACTAATCGGAACCAGCTTCTATTGCCTGTTTCAGTGTGGTACAACATTACTACGTGATCCAAACCAGAAAAAGGCAAAGGATCTGGCCAACAAGTATGCGAAAAACGCGAAAGTATGAGCCAGATGATTGCAAATACCAGAACTAACACAGACATAACCTGCGTTATCCTCTAAAATACTAATCGGAACCAGCTTTTATTGACTGCTACAGTGTGGTACCACATTACTACGTGATCCAAACCAGAAAAAGGCCGGAATCTGGCCTACAAGTATGCGAAAAACGCGAAAGTACGAGCCAGATGAGGACAAATCCCAGATCTACCCGAGACATAAACGGCGTTATCCTCTAGAGTATTAATCGGAACCAGGTTTAATTGACTGTTTCAGTGTGGTACCTCTTTACTACGTGGTCCAAGCCAGAAGAAGGCCAGGATGTGGCCAACAAGTATGCGAAAATGCGAAAGTACGAGCCAGATGAGGGCAAATACCAGACCTAACCGAGACATAACCGGCGTTATCCTCTAAAATATTAATCGCAACCAGGTTTAATTGACTGTTTCGTTGTGGAACCACATTACTACGTGGCCCAAGCCAGAAGAAGGCCAGGATGTGGCCACAAGTATGCGAAAAATGCGAAAGTACGATCCAGATGAGGGCAAATCCCAGAACTAACCCAGACATAACCAGCGTTATCCTCTAAAATACTAATCGGAACCAGCCTCTATTGACTATTTCAGTGTGGTACAACATTACTACTTGATCCAAACCAGAAAAAGGCAAAGGATCTGGCCAACAAGTATGCGAAAAACGCGAAAGTATGAGCCAGATGATTGCAAATACCAGAACTAACACAGACATAACCTGCGTTATCCTCTAAAATACTAATCGGAACCAGCTTTTATTGACTGTTTCAGTGTGGTACCACATTACTACGTGATCCAAACCAGAAAAAGGCCAGGATCTGGCCAACAAGTATGCGAAAAACGCGAAAGTACGAGCCAGATGAGGACAAATCCCAGACCTACCCGAGACATAACCGGCGTTATCCTCTAAAATATTAATCGCAACCAGTTTAATTGACTGTTTCGGTGTGGAACCTCATTACTACGGGATCCAAAACAGAAAAAACCCAGGATCTGGTCAACAAGTATGCGAAAAACGCCAAAGTATGAGCCAGATGGTTGCAAATACCAGAACTAACCCAGATATAACCAGCGTTATCCTCTAAAATACTTATCGGAACCAGCCTCTATTGACTATTTCAGTGTGGTACCACATTACTACGTGTTCCAAACGAGAAAACGGCCAGGGTCTGGCCAACAAGTGTGCGAAAAACGCGAAAGTATGAGCCAGATGGTTTCAAATACCAGAACTAACACAGACATAACCAGCGTTATCTTCTAAAATACTAATCGGAACCAGCTTTTATTGACTGTTTCAGTGTGGTACCACATTACTACGTGATCCAAACCAGAAAAAGGCCGTAATCTGGCCTACAAGTATGCGAAAAACGCGAAAGTACGAGCCAGATGAGGACAAATCCCAGACCTACCCGAGACATAACCGGCGTTATCCTCTAAAGTATTAATCGGAACCAGGTTTAATTGACTGTTTCAGTGTGGTACCTCTTTACTACGTGGTCCAAGCCAGACGAAGGCCAGGATGTGGCCAACAAGTATGCGAAAAATGCGAAAGTACGAGCCAGATGAGGGCAAATACCAGACCTAACCGAGACATAACCGGCGTTATCCTCTAAAATATTAATCGCAACCAGGTTTAATTGACTGTTTCGTTGTGGAACCACATTACTGCGGGACCCAAACCAGAAAAAACCCAGGATCTGGCCAAGAAGTATGAGAAAAATGCGAAAGTACGATCCAGATGAGGGCAAATCCCAGACCTAACCGAGACATAACCGGCGTTATCCTCTAAAATATTATTCGCAACCAGGTTTAATTGACTGTTTCGGTGTGGTACCACATTACTACGTGGTCCAAGCCAGACGAAGGCCAGGATGTGGCCAACAAGTATGCGAAAAATGCGAAAGTACGAGCCAGATGAGGGCAAATACCAGACCTAACCGAGACATAACCGGCGTTATCCTCTAAAATATTAATCGCAACCAGGTTTAATTGACTGTTTCGTTGTGGAACCACATTACTACGGGATCCAAACCAGAAAAAACCCAGGATCTGGCCAACAAGTATGCGCAAAATGCGAAAGTTCGAGCCAGATGAGGGCAAATCCCAGACCAAACCGAGACATAACCGGCGTTATCCTCTAAAATATTAATCGCAACCAGGATTAATTGGCTGCTTCGGTGTGGTACCGCATTACTACGTGATCCAAACTAGAAAAAGGCCATGATCTGGCCAACAATTATGCGAAAAATGCGAAAGTATGAGCCAGATGATTGCAAATACCAGAACTATGCCTGACATAACCAGCGTTAACCTCTAAAATACGAATCGAAACATGCTTTTAATGACTGTTTCAGTGTGGCAACACATTACTACGAGATCCAAACCAGAAAAATCCCAGGATCGGGCCAACTAGTATGCGCAAAATGCGAAAGAACGAGCCAGATGAGGGCAAATCCCAGACCTACCCGAGACAAAACCGGCGTTATCCTCAAAAATATTAATCGCAACCAGGTTCAATTGACTGTTTCGGTGTGGTACCGCATTACTACGTGATCCAAACCAGAAAAAGGCCATGATCTGGCCAACAAGTATGCGAAAAATGCGAAAGTCCGAGCCAGATGTGGGCAAATACCAGACCTAACCGAGACATAACCGGCGTTATCCTCAAAAATATTAATCGCAACCAGGTTCAATTGACTGTTTCGGTGTGGAACCACATTACTACGGGATCCAAACCAGAAAAAACCCAGGATCTGGCCAACAACTGTGAGGAAAACGCGAAAGTATGAGCCAGATGATTGCAAATACCAGAACTAACCCAGACATAACCAGCGTTATCCTCTAAAATACTTATCGGAACCAGCTTCTATTGACTGTTTCAGTATGGTACCACATTACTACGTGATCCAAACCAGAAAAGGGCCAGGGTCTGGCCAACAAGTGTGCGAAAAACGCGAAAGTACGAGCCAGATGATTGCAAATACCAGAACTAACACAGACATAACCAGCGTTATCCTCTAAAATACTAATCGGAACCTGCTTTTAATGACTGTTTCAGTGTGGTACCACATTACTACGTGATCCAAACCAGAAAAAGGCCAGGATCTGGCCAACAAGTATGCGAAAAACGTGAAAGTAGGAGTCAGATGAGGACAAATCCCAGACCTACCCGAGACATAACCGGCGTTATCCTCTAAAATATTAATCGCAACCCGTTTAATTGACTGTTTCGGTGTGGTACCGCATTACTACGTGATCCAAACCAGAGAAAACCCAGGATACGGCCAACAAGTATGCGAAAAATGCGAAGGTATGAGCCAGATGAGGGCAAATACCAGACCTAACTCAGACATAACCGGCGTTATCCGCTAAAATATTAACCTCAACCAGGTTTATTTGACTGTTTCGTTGTGGAACCACATTACTACGGGATCCAAACCAGAGAAAACCCAGGATCTGGCCAACAGGTATGCGAAAAATGCGAAAGTATGAGCCAGATGATTGCAAATACTAGAACTAACCCAGACATAACAAGCGTTATGCTCTAAAATACTTATCGGAACCAGCCTCTATTGACTGTTTCGGTGTGGAACCACATTACTACGGGATCCAAACCAGAAAAAAACCCGGGATATGGCCAACAAGTATGCGAAAAATGCGTAGGTATGAGCCAGATGAGGGCAAATACCAGACCTAACCCAGACATAACCGGCGTTATCCGCTAAAATATTAATCTCAACCAGGTTTAACTGACTGTTTCGTTGTGGAGCCACGTTACTGCGGGATCCAAAACAGAGAAAACCCAGGATCTGGCCAACAGGTATGCGAAAAATGCGAAAGTATGAGCCAGATGATTGCAAATACTAGTACTAACCCAGACATCACCAGCGTTATCCTCTAAAATATTAATCGCAACCAGGTTTAATTGACTGTTTCGGTGTGGTACCGCATTATTACGTGATCCAAACCAGAGAAAGGCCAGGATCTGGCCAACAAGGATGAGAAAAATGCGAAAGTACGAGCCAGATGAGGGCAAATCCCAGCCCTAACCGAGACATAACCGGCGTTATCCTCTAAAATATTAATCGCATCCAGTTTAATTGACTGTTTCGGTGTGGAACCACATTACTACGGGATCCACACCGGAAAGAACCCAGGATCTGGCCAACAAGTATGCGAAAAAAGCGAAAGTATGTGCCAGATGATAGCAAATACCAGAACTAACCCAGACATAACCAGCGTTATCATCTAAAATACATATCGGAACCAGCTTCTATTGACTGTTTCAGTGTGGTACCACATTACTACGTGATCCAAACACAGAAAAGGGCCAGGGTCTGGCCAACAAGTATGCGAAAAATGCGGAAGTCCCAGCCAGATGAGGGCAAATACCAGACCTAACCGAGACATAACCGGCGTTATCCTCTAAAATATTAATCGCAACCAGCATCTATTGACTGTTTCGGTGTGGTACCGCATTACTACGTGATCCAAACCAGAGAAAGGCCAGGATCTGGCCAAGAAGGATGAGAAAAATGCGAATATATGATCCAGATGATTGCAAATACCAGAACTAACCCTGACATAACCAGCGTTATCCTCTAAAATACGAATCGGAACATGCTTTTAATGACTGTTTCAGTGTGGTAACACATTACTACGAGATCCAAACCAGAAAAATCCCAGGACCGGGCCAACAAGAATGCGAGAAACGCGAAAGTACGAGCCACATGAGGGAAAATCCCAGACCTAACCCAGACATAACCGGCGTTATCCTCTAAAATACTGATCGGAACCAGCTTCTATTGACTGTTTCAGTGTGGTACCACATTACTACGTGATCCAAACCAGAAAAAGGCCAGGATCTGGCCAACAAGTATGCGAAAAACGTGAAAGTACGAGCCAGATGAGGACAAATCCCAGACCTACCCGAGACATAACCGGCGTTATCCTCTAAAATATTAATCTCAACCAGGTTTAATTGACTGTTTCGTTGTGGAACCACAATACTACGGGATCCAAACCAGAAAAAACCCAGGATCTGGCCAACAAGAATGCGAAAAATGCGAAAGTATGAGCCAGATGACTGCAAATACCAGAACTAACCCAGACATAAGCGGCGTTATCCCCTAAAATGTTAATCGCAACCAGGTTTAATTGACTGTTTCGGTGTGGTACCGCATTACTACGTGATCCAAACCAGAGAAAAGCCAGGATCTGGCCAACAAGGATGAGAAAAATGCGAAAGTATGAGCCAGATGATTGCTAGTACCAGAACTATCCCTCAGGGGCTGCCAGCCTTTCAGCTGCAGTACGGGCTTAACGAACCCGGGGTACCCGAGTCATACACACACCGTAAGCCTCCTGTTGGTCGTCACAACGACCCATTCACAATTCCCTATTGGTTTTGTGAATGGTACGTGACGGCAGGAGGAACGGGGGTCTTGGCTTAACCGCCTGGGCCACGAGTATGGCGACTCTATAAAATCGCCCTCCAATCCTAAGCTATGGTGCGCGGCGATGGGATGCATGGTTGGGGGAGAAGGCCCAATCCCAAGCGACCACCTCCGGGGAACCTGCCGAACCCCCGGAGTATTAGGCTTACCCGGGTAAGGCGGCTCTGCCCGGGTGGACCTTTATTTCCGACCATCTCGTGGGACTATTATGGACACAGAAAATAAAATGGGGATGGGGCGGGTTTTGTCGGTTGGGGAGGACGGAGACGGGGTTGGGGTTAGGGTGGCGGCGCTCGCGCCCCACTCAGCGCCAGGTCCGGCTTCGTGGAGGGTGGAGGAGGACGACGAGACGGCGTCGGTCTCGTCCTTCTCCTCCAGCACGAGCCACATAGGCTCTAAGAGGAAGAGGACGGGGCAGGCCGTCGTCGAGGTGGGCGGGGCGATGAGCCCGTCGGTGAGGCTGAGTTGCCTCTGGGACGAGGTGACCGAGGAGATATCGGAGAGGATCTCCTCGTCCCTGAGGCGGGTGGAGAAAGTCGCCGCTGCCTGCGCCTTTAAGGGGCAGAAAAGCGGTGGCGCGGAGGCCCTGAAGGCCGCGGCGGAGGAAATGAGGGAGGCGGCGCGGGAGCTCAGAGGGCGGAACGCCCGTCTGCAGCTCCTGTTGGAGGAGGAGCGACAGGGGAGGAGGAGGGCAGAGGCGCTGTGGAACAGCGCGGCCCTCCCTCCCATCCTCCCTCCTCCTCCACCGCCGCGTCCCTCGGCGGAGGTAAATAAGCGGAGTGCGGCGGCAGTGGTGCGGGGCACCGGGGGCCCCTCCACCCGCACTCCGCCCGTGAAGAAGTCCCCGTCCTCCTCAGAAGACGATCTTCTGAGGAGGATTGGGGACATGATTGATGGCAAGCTGGCCGCCTTCCGGGAGGAGCTCCTCGCCGGAAGAGCGGTCAGCAGGAAGGCGGTGCCTCCCCGACCTGTTCCGGTACAGTCGGGGAAGGCAAAGAAGGGCGGAGTGAAGGCTCCGCCCAGCGTTGCGGCACCAGGGCCCCGGGTCGCGACCCCCAAGGGGGGTGGTGTACCCGTGGTCGCGGTGGTCGCGTCCTCCACAGCACCCTCCCAAGGGGGGGTGGCGTGGAGTGAGGTGGTGGGGCGGAAGGCGAAGCGGGCGGCGAGGAAGGCCTCGCAACCGCAGCCTCCGCCTCCGCCGCCGGCGGCCAAGGTAAAGACCGCGAAGGTCGGGAAGGCACGACCAGGTCGTCCCCCAAAAACGGCAGCTGTGACGCTGACCGTTGCGTAGGGGGGCGACCTGACCCTCGCGGAGGCGATGCGGCTCGCCAGGGAGAATATCTCCCTGGAAGAGCTGGGCATCGCCTCCGTGAGGGCGAAGAGGGCCGTGACCGGGAGTCTCTTGCTGGAGATCCCCGGTGCAGAAAGCGGCGCGAAGGCGGATCGTCTCGCCCAGAGGCTCCGGGAGCAGCTGGGCGAGCGAGGTGTCCGGGTCGCCCGGCCCACGAAGCGCACGGAGATGCGCGTTTGTGGGCTCGACGACTCGGTCAGCGCACAGGATGTGTCCCGTGCCCTTGCGAGGGCGGGGGACTGTCCTGTGGAGGACCTGCGGATCGGAGAGATCCGCAGGTCGCCCTCCGGCCTCGGGTCGGTGTGGGCCCGGTGCCCCCTCTCCGCCGCCCGTAAGGTGGCGGAATCCGGGAGGGTGTTGGTGGGGTGGGTTTCGGCGCGAGTGGAAATCCTCGCGCCGCGCCCGCTCCAGTGTCACCGCTGCCTCGAATTGGGGCACGTGAGGCAGTGGTGCACCTCGCCGGTGGACCGCAGCGGTCAGTGTTACCGCTGCGGTGCCAAAGAGCACCGTGCGAGCCAGTGCTCGGCGGCCCCCCACTGCCCGCTGAGTGCGGACATGGGGAGGCCAGCCGATCACAGGGTGGGGAGCAAGAAGTGCTCCCCCCCCTCCCGGAAGGAGAGGAAGAGGCGGGCTGCACCGGCTCCGGTGCCGAGGGCGGTGGCATCGTCCTCCATGGAGGTGGACGGTGCTACGGGGACGGACGGCCGGGAGGAGGCTGGCGCGGCCATTAATTAATGCCGCCCCGCCTCCTCCTCCAGGCCAACCTCAACCACTGCCGCGCGGCACAGGACTTGATGTCCCAAGTCCTCGCGGAGTGGGGGGTTGGCCTGGCGGTCGCCGCCGAGCCGTACCGCGTCCCTGATCACCCTCATTGGGTGGGCGACGCGGACGGCTTGGTGGCGACGGTATGGGGAGGGGGCGACGGGTCCCCACCGTTCTCCTTGTTGGAGCGCGGTCGGGGATTCGTCGCCGTGGACTGGGGGGGAGTCGCTGTGGTGGGGTGCTACATTTCGCCCCGTAGCGGTCACGCTGCGTTCGAGCTGTACCTGGCCGAGGTCGCGGCATGCGTGCAGCGCTACGCGGCCCGGCCGGTGCTGGTCCTGGGGGATTTTAATGCCAAGTCGGTGGCTTGGGGATCCCCCAGGACCTCCGTTCACGGCGGGATCCTGGGCGATTGGGCGGCGGGGCTCGACCTCCGGGTATTGAACCGGGGGTCGGAGCACACATGCGTGCGGCGATATGGGGGGTCCATCGTGGATGTTGGATTCGCGACCCCCAACGCCGTGCGCATGGTGTCGGGTTGGCACGTGGTCGCGGGGGCAGAGACACTCTCCGATCACCGGTACATCCGGATGGAGGTCTCTGCCGCCGCGAGTGCATCCCGACACGGCCGCCTGCGTGGCACCCCACCACGCCGCTGGGCGCTTCGGCGCCTGGACAAGGACGCCCTGATGGCAGCTGCCCTCGCTGCAACTTGGCCGCAGGGAGCGGCCGAGTTGCCGAGCATAGAGGAGGAGGTCGCCCGGCTCGGAGCATTGGTCGCGGGTATTTGCGACGCGGCGATGCCTCGGGTCGGGCGGGCTTCTCCTCGTCGGGCGGTGTACTGGTGGTCGGACGCGATCGCGGAGTTGCGAGTCGCGACTGTCCGCGCCCGACGCCAGTACACCCGCGCGCGCCGTCGTCAACGTACAGGCGACGGCGTGGCGCGAGCGAGGGCAGCTGATGACCTGTATGGAGCATACCGCGTGGCGCGGGTTGCTCTGCAGGTCGCCATCAAACGGGCCAAGACCCAGGCATGGAAGGAGCTCCTCCAGACCCTTGATGACGATCCATGGGGGCGCCCATATAAGGTGGTGCTGAATAAGCTCCGCCCGTGGGCGCCCCCCGTCACCGAGGGTCTTGAGCCCCGGCTGCTGGAGGACGTGGTCAATACACTCTTCCCAATTGGGGAGAGGGGACCGGGTCCTCCGGCGGCGGCGGCTGTCCCAGTGGAGTGGACGGCCGAGCTGGGGGTCACGCAGGAGGAGCTGGCAGCGGCCATCAGACGGCTCGGGGTTCGTAACACGGCCCCGGGTCCGGATGGTGTGCCCGGCCGGGTTTGGGTCTTGACCCAGGGCGTCCTTGGGGCCGACCTCAGGCGGTTGTTCGACCGCTGCCTGAGAGACGGGCGATTCCCCCCCAGTTGGAAGGTGGCGAGGATGGTCCTCCTCCGGAAGGAGGGTCGGCCCGCGGAGTCTCCCTCCGCATACCGGCCCATTTGTCTCCTCGACGAGGTGGGCAAGCTCTTCGAGCGTGTGATTGCTGCCCGCCTCGTCGAGCACCTGTCGCGGGGTGATCCCGGTCTGGCCGACTGCCAGTTCGGTTTCCGGGGGGGCCGATCGACTATCGACGCGATAGGTCGTGTGAGGGCCCTCTCGGAGGCGGCCGTCTCCCGGGGAGGGGTGGCATTGGCAATATCCTTGGATATTGCCAATGCCTTTAACACCCTCCCCTGGGAAGAGATAAGGAGGGGACTCGAATATCATCGAGTCCCCCCTTGTCTCAGGGCGGTCGTCGGGGATTATCTCCGCGGCAGGTGGATCGAGTATCCGGGCCGGGATGGTGATATGCGGAGGGAGGTGTACTGCGGTGTTCCGCAGGGGTCGGTCCTCGGGCCACTCCTGTGGAACATCGCGTACGACTCGGTGTTGCGGGCCGGCCTCCCCGACGGCGTCAGCACGGTGTGTTATGCGGATGACACACTGGTGCTGGCCGTCGGGGCGCACTGGGGGAGCGCCATGCGTCGCGCGGAGGAGGGGTCGCAACGCGTCGTCGACCGGATCAGGGGGATGGGGATGACGGTGGCGGTCCATAAGACCGAGGTGATTGCGTTTCATTCACCTCGGCAGGATCCGCCACCCCCTCTGATTCGGGTGGGTGGGGCTGACATCGAGGTGAAGCCCCAGATCAGGTATCTCGGGCTGATCCTCGATAGCCACTGGCGTTTCGAGAAGCATTTCCGCTGCCTGGTCCCCCGGTTGGAAAGGATGGTTGCGGCTCTGGGCCGGATCCTGCCCAACCTGGGGGGCCCGGCGGGCCGAGTTCGTCGCCTCTATGTGGCAATGGTCCAGTCGGTGGCCCTATACGGGGCCCCCGTCTGGGCGGACGACCTGGCTGCCTCCCGGCGCAGCATGACTATGCTGCGTCGGGTGCAGAGGCGCATGGCGCTCAGGGTCGTCCGCGGGTATCGGACCATGTCACATGAGGCGGCGACGGTTCTAGCGGGGATGCCGCCCATGGACCTGCTCGCGCGGTCGCACGCGGTGATGTACCGGCACCGCGTGGACCGTCGCGCGGGGGTGGGGGCGGTCCCGGGCGGGCAGGAACCTGCTTGGGGCGATTTGAGGCGCCAGGCCCGGCAGTCCGTGTTGCTCGCGTGGCAGGAGCGGCTGGCTCTGCCAACCGCGGGGCACCGGACTGTCGGGGCTGTTCGGCCACTCCTGAAGGAGTGGCTGGACAGAGGCCATGGCAGCCTCACCTACCGGCTGGCACAGGTATTTTCCGGGCATGGCAGCTTCGGAAGATACCTGAGCCGGATAGGGAAGGAGCCGACGGCGCGTTGCTGCCACTGCGACGCTGAGCAGGACACGGCGGATCATACCCTGGTGGTATGCCCCGCGTGGGAGGGGGAGCGCCGTGTCCTGGTCGGCGTCGTCGGGCGGGATGTCTCGCTGCCGGGCGTGGTGCGCGCCATGCTCGGCAGCGAGGAGAAGTGGAGGGCCGTGGCCTCCTTCTGCGAGAACGTAATGTTGCAGAAGGAGGCCGCGGGGAGGGAGCGCGAGCTTCAGCGGCGCGCTGAAGCTCGCGCTCGTGCGGTGGCCCGAGGTCGTCGCCCGGTCGCGAGGCGTCGCGGGCGGCCGCCTCGGCGTGGCGGATGACCTAGGCTGGGAGGGGGGTCCGGAGGGGACCCTCCTCCCGCCAGGCGGCGCCGGGTCGGACCGGTTGGGGGTAGGAGTGCCTCCCCCTACCGGTCCGACGCAAGGGGAGACACCCTCGGCGGTCTGGTGCGGCCATGAACGCCCGGCCGCCGAGGGGTGGAAACGGGGTCGCGGGCGGTTGCGAGTTGGGGCTCGCAGCCGCCACTAAACGCGGCCCCGGGACGGATAGCGGCGGGATGGAGTGGCCCCGTCCCGCCGCTATGAGGCAGTGTGTCTACTGGGGGGACCGATTGTCCCCCCGGGGCATGGGCGCGAAAGCGCGGGCACGGGGAGGATACCGGAAGAATGCTTCGAGCGATTCCCGGTATCCTCCCAAAGCGTGCCGAAGGGTCACCGTGGGGTTTTTAGTGGGTAGGTCCCGCGCCTGTCGTTGTACGGGCGCGGGGAATCCCACACACCCCTCCCACCTCTCCCCAAGGAGGTGGGAGGGAGTCTTTCGAAGATTTTCCCCACGACAAAAAAAAAAAAAAAAAAAAAAAAAAAAAAAAAAAAAAAGTACCAGAACTATGCCTGACATAACCAGCGTTATCCTCTAAAATACTTATCGGAACATGCTCTTAATGACAGTTTCAGTGTGGTAACACATTACTACGAGATCCACACCAGAAAAAAACCCAGGATATGGCCAACAAGTATGCGAAAAACGCGGAAGTATGTGCCAGATGATAGCAAATACCAGAACTAACCCAGACATAACCAGCGTTATCCTCTAAAATACTTATCGGAACCAGCTTCTATTGACTGTTTCGGTGTGGAACCACATTACTACGGGATCCAAACCAGATAAAAACCCAGGATATGGCCAACAAGTATGCGAAAAATGCGAAGGTATGAGCCAGATCAGGGCAAATACCAGACCTAACCCAGACATAACCGGCGTTATCCGCTAAAATATTAATCTCAACCAGGTTTAATTGACTGTTTCGTTGTGGTACCACATTGCTACGGGATCCAAAACAGAGAAAACCCAGGATCTGGCCAACAGGTATGCGAAAAATGCGAAAGTATGAGCCAGATGGTTGCAAATACCAGAACTAACCCAGACATAACCAGCGTTATCCTCTAAAATATTAATCGCAACCAGGTTTAATTGACTGTTTCGGTGTGGTAACGCACTACTACGCGATCCAAACCAGAAAAAGCCCAGGATCTGGCCAACAAGTATGCGAAAAATGCCAAAGTACGAGCCAGATGAGGGCAAATCCCAGACCTAACCGAGACATAACCGGCGTTATCCTCTAAAATATTAATCGCAACCAGGTTTAATTGACTGTTTCGGTGTGGTGACGCATTACTACGTGATCCAAACCAGAAAAAGTCCAAGATCTGGCCAACAAGTATGCGAAAAATGCGAAAGTACGAGCCAGATGAGGGCAAATACCAGACCTAGCCCAGACACTACCGGCATTATCCTCTAAAATATTAATCGCAACCAGATTTAATTGACTGTTTCGGTGTGGTACCGCATTATTACGTGATCCAAACCAGAAAAAGCCCAGGATCTGGCCAACAACTGTGCGAAAAAAGCGAAAGTATGTGCCAGATGATAGCAAATACCAGAACTAACCCAGACATAACCAGCGTTATCCTCTAAAATACATATCGGAACCAGCTTCTATTGACTGTTTCAGTGTGGTACCACATTACTACGTGATCCAAACCAGAAAAGGGCCAGGGTCTGGCCAAGAAGTATGCGAAAAATGCGAAAGTCCCAGCCAGATGAGGGCAAATACCAGACCTGACCGAGACATAACCGGCGTTATCCTCTAAAATATTAATCGCAACCAGGTTCAATTGACTGTTCCGGTGTGGAACCACATTACTACGGGATCCAAACCAGAAAAAACCCAGGATCTGGCCAACAACTATGAGAAAAACGCGAAAGTACGAGCCAGATGGGGGCAAATCCCAGACCTAACCGAGACATAACCAGCGTTATCCTCTAAAATATTAATCGCAACCAGGTTTAATTGACAGTTTCGGTGTTGTACCGCATTACTGCGTGATCCAAACCAGAAAGAGGCCAGGATCAGGCTAACAAGAATGCGAAAAAAGCGAAAGTTCGAGCCAGATGAGGGCAAGTACCAGACCTAACCCAGACAAAACCGGCGCTATCCCCTAAAATATTAATCGCAACCAGGTATAATTGACTGTTTCGGTGTGAACCGCATTGCTACGATGATCCAAACCAGAAAGAGGCCAGGATCTGGCTAACAAGTATGCGAAAAACGCGAAAGTACGATCCAGATGAGGGCAAATCCCAGACCTAACCGAGACATAACCGGCGTTATCCTCTAGAATATTAATCGCAACCAGGTTTAATTGACTGTTTCGGTGTGGTACCGCATTACTACGTGATCCGAGCCAGAAAAAGGCCAGGATCTGGCCAACAAGAATGCGAAAAATGCGAAAGTACGCGCCAGATGAGGGCAAATACCAGACCTAACCGAGACATTACCGGCATTATCCTCTAAAATATTAATCGCAACCAGATTTAATTGACTGTTTCGGTGTGGTACCGCATCACTACGGGATCCAAACCAGAAAAAACCGAGGATCTGGCCAACAACTATGAGAAAAATGCGAAAGTATGAGCATGATGATTGCAAATACCAGAACTAACTCTGACATAACCAGCGTTATCCTCTAAAATACGAATCGGAACATGCTTTTAATGACTGTTTCAGTGTGGTAACACATTACTACGTGATCCAAACCAGAAAATGGCCAGGATCTGGCCAACTACTATGAGAAAAACGCGAAAGTATGAGCCAGATGATTGCAAATACCAGACCTAACCCAGACATAACCGGCGTTATCCGCTAAAATATTAATCTCAACCAGGTTTAATTGACTGTTTCGTTGTGGCACCACATTACTACGGGATCCAAAACAGAGAAAACCCAGGATCTGGCCAACAGGTATGCGAAAAATGCGAAAGTATGAGCCAGATGGTTGCAAATACCAGAACTAACCCAGACATAACCAGCGTTATCCTCTAAAATATTAATCGCAACCAGGTTTAATTGACTGTTTCGGTGTGGTGACGCATTACTACGTGATCCAAACCAGAAAAAGTCCAAGATCTGGCCAACAAGTATGCGAAAAATGCGAAAGTACGAGCCAGATGAGGGCAAATACCAGACCTAGCCCAGACATTACCGGCATTATCCTCTAAAATATTAATCGCAACCAGATTTAATTGACTGTTTCGGTGTGGTACCGCATTACTACGTGATCCAAACCAGAAAAAGCCCAGGATCTGGCCAACAAGTATGCGAAAAAAGCGAAAGTATGTGCCAGATGATAGCAAATACCAGAACTAGCCCAGACATAACCAGCGTTATCCTCTAAAATACATATCGGAACCAGCTTCTATTGACTGTTTCAGTGTGGTACCACATTACTACGTGATCCAAACCAGAAAAGGGCCAGGGTCTGGCCAACAAGTATGCGAAAAATGCGAAAGTCCCAGCCAGATGAGGGCAAATACCAGACCTAACCGAGACATAACCCGCGCTATCCTCTAAAATATTAATCGCAACCAGGTTCAATTGACTGTTTCGGTGTGGAACCACATTACTACGGGATCCATACCAGAAAAAACCCAGGATCTGGCCAACAACTATGAGAAAAACGCGAAAGTACGAGCCAGATGGGGGCAAATCCTAGACCTAACCGAGACACACCCAGCGTTATCCTCTAAAATATTAATCGCAACCAGGTTTAATTGACTGTTTCGGTGTTGTACCGCATTACTACGGGATCCAAACCAGAAAGAGGCCAGGATCAGGCCAACAAGAATGCGAAAAATGCGAAAGCATGAGCCAGATGATTGCAAATACCAGAACTAACCCAGACGTAAACGGCGTTATCCCCTAAAATATTAATCGCAACCAGGTTTAATTGACTGTTTCGGTGTGGTACCGCATTACTTCGTGATCCAAACCAGAGAAAGGCCAGGATCTGGCCAACAAGTATGCGAAAAATGTGAAAGTACGAGTCAGATGAGGACAAATCCCAGACCTAGCCGAGTCATAACCGGCGTTATCCTCTAAAATATTGATCGCAACCAGTTTAATTGACTGTTTCGGTGTGGAACCTCATTACTACGTTATCCAAACCAGATAAAGCCCAGGATCTGGCCAACAAGTATGAGGAAAATGCGAAAGTTCGAGCCAGATGAGGGCAAGTACCAGACCTAACCCAGACAAAACCGGCGTTATCCCCTAAAATATTAATCGCAACCAGGTATAATTGACTGTTTCGGTGTGGTACCGCATTGCTACGATGATCCAAACCAGAAAGAGGCCAGGATCTGGCTAACAAGTATGCGAAAAATGCGAAAGTACGATCCGGATGAGGGCAAATCCCAGACCTAACCGAGACATAACCGGCGTTATCCTCTAAAATATTAATCGCAACAAGGTTTAATTGACTGTTTCGTTGTGGAACCACATTACTGCGGGATCCAAACCAGAGAAAACGCAGGATCTGGCCAACAAGTATGCGAAAAATGCGAAAGTACGATCCAGATGAGGGCAAATCCCAGACCTAACCGAGACATAACCGGCGTTATCCTCTAAAATATTAATCGCAACCAGGTTTAATTGACTGTTTCGGTGTGGTACCGCATTACTACGTGATCCAAACCAGAAAAAGGCCAGGATCTGGCCAGCAAGTATCCGAAAAATGCGAAATTATGAGCTAGATGATTCCAAATACCAGAACTATGCCTGACATAAACAGCGTTATCCTCTAAAACACGAATCAGAACATGTTTTTAATGACTGCTTCAGTGTGGTACCACATCACTACGTGATCCAAACCAGAAAAAGGTTAGGATCTGGCCAAAAAGTATGCGAAACATGCGAAAGTACGAGCCAGATGAGGGCAAACACCAGACCTAACCCAGACATAACCGGCGTTATCCTCTAAAATATTAATCGCAACCAGGTTTAATTGACTGTTTCGGTGTGGTACCGCATTACTACGTGATCCAAACCAGAGAAAGGCCGGGATCTGGCCAACAAGGATGAGAAAAATGCGAAAGTATGAGCATGATGATTGCAAATACCAGAACTAACCCTGACATAACCAGCGTTATCCTCTAAAATACGAATCGGAACATGCTTTTAATGACTGTTTCAGTGTGGTAACACATTACTACGTGATCCAAACCAGAAACATCCCAGGATCGGGCCAACAAGAATGCGAAAAATGCGAAAGTACGAACCAGATGAGGGAAAATCTGAGACCTAACCGAGACGTAACCGGCGTTATCCCCTAAAATATTAATCGCAACCAGGTTTAATTGACTGTTTCGGTGTGGAACCACATTACTACGGGATCCAAACCAGAAAAAACTCAGGATCTGGCCAACAAGTATGAGAAAAATGCGAAAGTTCGAGCCAGATGAGGGCAAATACCAGACCTAACCGAGACATTACCGGCATTATCCTCTAAAATATTAATCGCAACCAGATTTAATTGACTGTTTCAGTGTGGTACCGCATCACTACGGGATCCAAACCAGAAAAAACCGAGGATCTGGCCAACAACTATGAAAAAAATGCGAAAGTATGAGCATGATGATTGCAAATACCAGAACTAACTCTGACATAACCAGCGTTATCCGCTAAAATATTAATCTCAACCAGGTTTAATTGACTGTTTCGTTGTGGTACCACATTACTACGGGATCCAAAACAGAGAAAACCCAGGATCTGGCCAACAGGTATGCGAAAAATGCGAAAGTATGAGCCAGATGGTTGCAAATACCAGAACTAACCCAGACATAACAAGCGTTATCCTCTAAAATATTAATCTGAACCAGGTTTAATTGACTGTTTCGGTGTGGTACCGCATTGCTACGATGATCCAAACCAGGAAGAGGCCAGGATCTGGCTAACAAGTATGCGAAAAATGCGAAAGTACGATCCGGATGAGGGCAAATCCCAGACCTAACCGAGACATAACCGGCGTTATCCTCTAAAATATTAATCGCAACAAGGTTTAATTGACTGTTTCGGTGTGGAACCACATTACTGCGGGATCCAAACCAGAGAAAACGCAGGATCTGGCCAACAAGTATGCGAAAAATGCGAAAGTACGATCCAGATGAGGGCAAATCCCAGACCTAACCGAGACATAACCGGCGTTATCCTCTAAAATATTAATCGCAACCAGGTTTAATTGACTGTTTCGGTGTGGTACCGCATTACTACGTGATCCAAACCAGAAAAAGGCCAGGATCTGGCCAGCAAGTATCCGAAAAATGCGAAATTATGAGCTAGATGATTGCAAATACCAGAACTATGCCTGACATAAACAGCGTTATCCTCTAAAACACGAATCAGAACATGTTTTTAGTGACTGCTTCAGTGTGGTACCACATCACTACGTGATCCAAACCAGAAACATCCCAGGATCGGGCCAACAAGAATGCGAAAAATGCGAAAGTACGAACCAGATGAGGGAAAATCTGAGACCTAACCGAGACGTAACCGGCGTTATCCCCTAAAATATTAATCGCAACCAGGTTTAATTGACTGTTTCGGTGTGGAACCACATTACTACGGGATCCAAACCAGAAAAAACTCAGGATCTGGCCGACAAGTATTCGAAAAATGCGATAGTATGAGCCAGGGGAGGGCAAATACCAGACTTAACACAGACATAACCTGCGTTATCCTCTAAAATATTAATCGCAACCGGGTTTAATTGACTGTTTCCGTGTGGAACCACATTACTACGGGATCCAAACCAGAAAAAACCCAGGATCTGGCCAACAACTATGAGAAAAACGCGAAAGTATGAGCCAGATGATTGCAAATACCAGAACTATCCCAGACATAAACAGCGTTATCCTCTAAAATATTATTCGCAACCAGGTTTAATTGACTGTTTCAGTCTGGAGCCACTTTACTACGTGGACCAAGCCAGAAGAAGGCCGGGATCTGGCCATCAAGTATGCGAAAAATGCGAAGGTCCGAACCAGATGAGGGCAAATACCAGACCTAACCGAGACATAACCGGCGTTATCCTCCAAAATATTAATCGCAACCAGGTTCAATTGACTGTTTCGGTGTGGAACCACATTACTACGGGATCCAAACCAGAAAAAACCCAGGCTCTGGCCAACAACTATGAGAAAAACGCGAAAGTATGAGCCAGATGATTGCAAATACCAGAACTATCCCAGGCATAACCAGCGTTATCCTCTAAAATATTATTCGCATCCAGGTTTAATTGACTGTTTCGGTGTGGTACCACATTACTACGTGGTCCAAGAGAGAAAAAGGCCAGGATCTGGCCAACAAGAATACGAAAAATGCGAAAGTATGCGCCAGATGAGGGCAAATATTAGACCTAACCGAGACGTAACCGGCGTTATCCCCTAAAATATTAATCGCAACCAGGTTTAATTGACTGTTTCGGTGTGGAACCACATTACTACGGGATCCAAACCAGAAAAAACCGAGGATCTGGCCAACAACTATGAGAAAAATGCGAAAGTATGAGCATGATGATTGCAATTACCAGAACTAACTCTGACATAACCAGCGTTATCCTCTAAAATACGAATCGGAACATGCTTTTAATGACTGTTTCAGTGTGGTAACACATTACTACGTGATCCAAACCAGAAAATGGCCAGGATCTGGCCAACTACTATGAGAAAAACGCGAAAGTATGAGCCAGATGATTGCAAATACCAGAACTATCCCAGGCATAAGCAGCGTTATCCTCTAAAATATTATTCGCAACCAGGTTTAATTGACTGTTTCGGTGTGGAACCTCATTACTACGGGATCCAAAACAGAAAAAGCACAGGATCTGGCCAACAAGTATGCGAAAAACGCGGAAGTATGTGCCAGATGATAGCAAATACCAGAACTAACCCAGACATAACCAGCGTTATCCTTTAAAATACTTATCGGAACCAGCTTCTATTGACTGTTTCTGTGTGGAACCACATTACTACGGGATCCAAGCCAGAAAAAAAACCAGGATATGGCCAACAAGTATGCGAAAAATGCGAAGGAATGAGCCAGATGAGGGCAAATACCAGACCTAACCCAGACATAACCGGCGTTATCCGCTAAAATATTAATCTCAACCAGGTTTAATTGACTGTTCCGTTGTGGTACCACATTACTACGGGATCCAAAACAGAGAAAACCCAGGATCTGGCCAACAGGTATGCGAAAAATGCGAAAGTATGAGCCAGATGGTTGCAAATACCAGAACTAACCCAGACATAACCAGCGTTATCCTCTAAAATATTAATCGCAACCAGGTTTAATTGACTGTTTCGGTGTGGTACCGCATTACTACGTGATCCAAACCAGAGAAAGGCCAGGATCTGGCCAACAAGGATGAGAAAAATGCGAAAGTACGAGCCAGATAAGGGCAAATCCCAGACCTAACCGAGACATAACCGGCGTTATCCTCTAAAATATTAATCGCAACCAGGTTCAATTGACTGTTTCGGTGTGGTAACGCACTACTACGCGATCCAAACCAGAAAAAGCCCAGGATCTGGCCAACAAGTATGCGAAAAATGCGAAAGTACGAGCCAGATGAGGGCAAATACCAGACCTAGCCCAGACATTACCGGCATTATCCTCTAAAATATTAATCGCAACCAGATTTAATTGACTGTTTCGGTGTGGTACCCCATTACTACGTGATCCAAACCAGAAAAAGCCCAGGATCTGGCCAACAAGTATGCGAAAAAAGCGAAAGTATGTGCCAGATGATAGCAAATACCAAAACTAACCCAGACATAACCAGCGTTATCCTCTAAAATACATATCGGAACCAGCTTCTATTGACTGTTTCAGTGTGGTACCACATTACTACGTGATCCAAACCAGAAAAGGGCCAGGGTCTGGCCAACAAGTATGCGAAAAATGCGAAAGTCCCAGCCAGATGAGGGCAAATACCAGACCTAACCGAGACATAACCCGCGTTATCCTCTAAAATATTAATCGCAACCAGGTTTAATTGACTGTTTCGGTGTTGTACCGCATTACTACGGGATCCAAACCAGAAAGAGGCCAGGATCAGGCCAACAAGAATGCGAAAAAAGCGAAAGTACGAGCCAGATGTGGGCAAATCCCAGACCTAACCGAGACATAACCGGCGTTATCCTCTAAAATATTAATCTGAACCAGGTTTAATTGACTGTTTCGTTGTGGAACCACATTACTACGGGATCGAAACCAGACAAAACCCAGGATCTGGCCAACAAGTATGCGAAAAATGCTAAAGCATGAGCCAGATGATTGCAAATACCAGAACTAACCCAGACGTAACCGGCGTTATCCCCTAAAATATTAATCGCAACCAGGTTTAATTGACTGTTTCGGTGTGGTACCGCATTACTTCGTGATCCAAACCAGAGAAAGGCCAGGATCTGGCCAACAAGTATGCGAAAAATGTGAAAGTACGAGTCAGATGAGGACAAATCCCAGACCTAGCCGAGTCATAACCGGCGTTATCCTCTAAAATATTGATCGCAACCAGTTTAATTGACTGTTTCGGTGTGGAACCTCATTACTACGTTATCCAAACCAGATAATGCCCAGGATCTGGCCAACAAGTATGAGGAAAATGCGAAAGTTCGAGCCAGATGAGGGCAAGTACCAGACCTAACCCAGACAAAACCGGCGTTATCCCCTAAAATATTAATCGCAACCAGGTATAATTGACTGTTTCGGTGTGGTACCGCATTGCTACGATGATCCAAACCAGAAAGAGGCCAGGATCTGGCTAACAAGTATGCGAAAAATGCGAAAGTACGATCCGGACGAGGGCAAATCCCAGACCTAACCGAGACATAACCGGCGTTATCCTCTAAAATATTAATCGCAACAAGGTTTAATTGACTGTTTCGTTGTGGAACCACATTACTGCGGGATCCAAACCAGAGACAACGCAGGATCTGGCCAACAAGTATGCGAAAAATGCGAAAGTCCCAGCCAGATGAGGGCAAATACCAGACCTAACCGAGACATAACCCGCGTTATCCTCTAAAATATTAATCGCAACCAGATTTAATTGACTGTTTCGGTGTGGTACCGCATTACTACGTGATCCAAACCAGAAAAAGCCCAGGATCTGGCCAACAAGTATGCGAAAAAAGCGAAAGTATGTGCCAGATGATAGCAAATACTAGAACTAACCCAGACATAACCAGCGTTATCCTCTAAAATACATATCGGAACCAGCTTCTATTGACTGTTTCAGTGTGGTACCACATTACTACGTGATCCAAACCAGAAAAGGGCCAGGGTCTGGCCAACAAGTATGGGAAAAATGCGAAAGTCCCAGCCAGATGAGGGCAAATACCAGACCTAACCGAGACATAACCCGCGTTATCCTCTAAAATATTAATCGCAACCAGGTTTAATTGACTGTTTCGGTGTTGTACCGCATTACTACGGGATCCAAACCAGAAAGAGGCCAGGATCAGGCCAACAAGAATGCGAAAAAAGCGAAAGTACGAGCCAGATGTGGGCAAATCCCAGACCTACCCGAGACATAACCGGCGTTATCCTCTAAAATATTAATCTGAACCAGGTTTAATTGACTGTTTCGTTGTGGAACCACATTACTACGGGATCGAAACCAGACAAAACCCAGGATCTGGCCAACAAGTATGCGAAAAATGCTAAAGCATGAGCCAGATGATTGCAAATACCAGAACTAACCCAGACGTAACCGGCGTTATCCCCTAAAATATTAATCGCAACCAGGTTTAATTGACTGTTTCGGAGTGGTACCGCATTACTTCGTGATCCAAACCAGAGAAAGGCCAGGATCTGGCCAACAAGTATGCGAAAAATGTGAAAGTACGAGTCAGATGAGGACAAATCCCAGACCTAGCCGAGTCATAACCGGCGTTATCCTCTAAAATATTATTCGCAACCAGGTTTAATTGACTGTTTCGGTGTGGTACCACATTACTACGTGGTCCAAGCCAGAAAAAGGACAGGATCTGGCCAACAAGAATGCGAAAAATGCGAAAGTACGCGCCAGATGAGGGCAAATACCAGACCTAACCGAGACATTACCGGCATTATCCTCTAAAATATTAATCGCAACCAGATTTAATTGACTGTTTCGGTGTGGTACCGCATTACTACGTGATCCAAACCAGAAAAAGGCCAGGATCTGGCCAACAACTATGCGAAAAAGCGAAAGTATGAGCCAGATGATTGCAAATACCAGAACTATCCCAGACATAAACAGCGTTATCCTCTAAAATATTATTCGCAAACAGGTTTAATTGACTGTTTCAGTCTGGAGCCACTTTACTACGTGGACCAAGCCAGAAGAAGGCCGGGATCTGGCCATCAAGTATGCGAAAAATGCGAAGGTCCGAACCAGATGAGGGCAAATACCAGACCTAACCGAGACATAACCGGCGTTATCCTCCAAAATATTAATCGCAACCAGGTTCAATTGACTGTTTCGGTGTGGAACCACATTACTACGGGATCCAAACCAGAAAAAACCCAGGCTCTGGCCAACAACTATGAGAAAAACGCGAAAGTATGAGCCAGATGATTGCAAATACCAGAACTATCCCAGGCATAACCAGCGTTATCCTCTAAAATATTATTCGCATCCAGGTTTAATTGACTGTTTCGGTGTGGTACCACATTACTACGTGGTCCAAGAGAGAAAAAGGCCAGGATCTGGCCAACAAGAATACGAAAAATGCGAAAGTATGCGTCAGATGAGGGCAAATATTAGACCTAACCGAGACATTACCGGCGTTATCCTCTAAAATATTAATCGCAACCAGGTTCAATTGACTGTTTCGGTGTGGAACCACATTACTACGGGATCCAAACCAGAAAAAACCCAGGATCTGTTCAACAACTATGAGAAAAACGCGAAAGTACGAGCCAGATGGGGGCAAATCCCAGACCTAGCCGAGACATAACCAGCGTTATCCTCTAAAATATTAATCGCAACCACGTTTAATTGACTCTTTCGGTGTGGTACCGCATTACTACGATGATCCAAACCAGAAAGAGGCCAGGATCTGGCCAACAAGTATGCGAAAAATGCGAAAGTATGAGCCAGATGATTGCAAATACCAGAACTAACCCAGACATAACCGGCGTTATCCCCTAAAATATTAATCGCAACCAGGTTTAATTGACTGTTTCGGTGTGGTACCGCATTGCTACGATGATCCAAACCAGAAAGAGGCCAGGATCTGGCCAACAAGTATGCGAAAAATGCGAAAGTATGAGCCAGATGATTGCAAATACCAGAACTAACCCAGACATAACCGGCGTTATCCCCTAAAATATTAATCGCAACCAGGTTTAATTGACTGTTTCGGTGTGGTACCGCATTACTACGTGATCCAAACCAGAGAAAGACCAGGATCTGGCCAACAGGGATGAGAAAAATGCGAATATATGATCCAGATGATTGCAAATACCAGAACTAACCCTGACATAACCAGCGTTATCCTCTAAAATACGCATCGGAACATGCTTTTAATGACTGTTTCAGTGTGGCACCACATTACTACGTGATCCAAACCAGAAAAAGCCCAGGATCGGGCCAACAAGAATGCGAAAAATGCGAAAGTACGAGCCAGATGAGGGAAAATCCCAGACCTAACCGAGACGTAACCGGCGTTATCCCCTAAAATATTAATCGCAACGAGGTATAATTGACTGTTTCGGTGTGGTACCGCATTGCTACGATGATCCAAACCAGAAAGAGGCCAGGATCTGGCCAACAAGTATGCGAAAAATGCGAAAGTATGAGCCAGATGATTGCAAATACCAGAACTAACCCAGACATAACCAGCGTTATCCTCTAAAATATTAATCGCAACCAGGTCTAATTGACTGTTTCGGTGTGGTACTGCATTACTACGTGATCCAGATCAGGAAAAGGCCAGGATCTGGCCAACAAGTGTGCGCAAAATGCGAAAGTACGAGCCAGATGAGGGCAAATCCCAGACCAAACCGAGACATAAACGGCGTTATCCTCTAAAATATTAATCGCAACCAGGTTTAATTGACTGTTTCGTTGTGGAACCACATTACTGCGGGATCCAAACCAGAAAAAACGCAGGATCTGGCCAACAAGTATGCGAAAAATGCGAAAGTATGAGCCAGATGATTTCATATACCAGAACTAACCCAGACGTAACCGGCGTTATCCCCTAAAATATTAATCGCAACCAGGTTTAATTGACTGTTTCGGTGTGGTACTGCATTACTACGTGATCCAGACCAGAAAAAGGCCAGGACCTGGCCAACAAGTATGCGAAAAATGCGAAAGTATGAGCCAGATGATTGCAAATACCAGAACTATGCCCGACATAACCAGCGTTATCCTCTAAAATACGAATCGGAACATGCTTTTAATGACTGTTTCAGTGTGGTAACACATTACTACGAGATCCAAACCAGAAAAATCCCAGGATCGGGACAACAAGTGTGCGAAAAATGCGAAAGAACGATCCAGATGAGGGCAAATCTCAGACCTAACCCAGACATAACCGGCGTTATCCGCTAAAATATTAATCGCAACCAGGTTTAATTGACTGTTTCGTTGTGGAACCACATTACTACGGGATCCAAACCAGAAAGAACCCAGGATCTGGCCAACAAGTGTGCGAAAAATGCGAAAGAACGATCCAGATGAGGGCAAATCCCAGACCTAACCGAGACATAAGTGGCGTTATCCTCTAAAATATTAATTGCAACCAGGTTTAGTTAACTGTTTCAGTGTGGTACCACATTACTACGTGATCCAAATCAGAAATAGCCCAGGATCTGGCGAACAAGTATGCGATAAATGCGAAAGTACGAGCCAGATGAGGGCAAATCCCAGACCTAACCGAGACATAACCGGCGTTATCCTCTAAAATTTTAATCTCAACCAGGTTTAATTGACTGTTTCGTTGTGGAACCACATTACTACGGGATCGAAACCAGACAAAACCCAGGATCTGGCCAACAAGTATGCGAAAAATGCGAAAGTATGAGCCAGATGATTTCATATACCAGAACTAACCCAGACGTAACCGGCGTTATCCCCTAAAATATTAATCGCAACCAGGTTTAATTGACTGTTTAGGCGTGGTACCGCATTACTTCGTGATCCAAACCAGAGAAAGGACAGGATCTGGCCGACAAGTCTGCGAAAAACGTGAAACTACGAGTCAGACGAGGACAAATCCCAGACCTAGCCGAGACATAACCGGCGTTATCCTCTAAGATATTGATCGCAACCAGTTTAATTGACTGTTTCGGTGTGGAACCTCATTACTACGTGATCCAAACCAGATAAAGCCCAGGATCTGGCCAACAAGTATGAGAAAAATGCGAAAGTTCGAGCCAGATGAGGGCAAGTACCAGACCTAACCCAGACAAAACCGGCGTTATCCCCTAAAATATTAATCGCGACCAGGTATAATTGACTGTTTCGGTGTGGTACCGCATTGCTACGATGATCCAAACCAGAAAGAGGCCAGGATCTGGCTAACAAGTATGCGAAAAATGCGAAAGTACGATCCAGATGAGGGCAAATCCCAGACCTAACCGAGACATAAGCGGCGTTATCCTCTAAAATATTAATCGCAACCAGGTTTAATTGACTGTTTCGTTGTGGAACCACATTACTGCGGGATCCAAACCAGAAAAAACGCAGGATCTGGCCAACAAGTATGCGAAAAATGCGAAAGTACGATCCAGATGAGGGCAAATCCCAGACCTAACCGAGACATAACCGGCGTTATCCTCTAGAATATTAATCGCAACCAGGTTTAATTGACTGTTTCGGTGTGGTTCCGCATTACTACGTGATCCAAACCAGAAAATGGCCAGGATCTGGCCAACAAGTATCCGAAAAATGCGAAATTATGAGCCAGATGATTGCAAATACCAGAACTATGCCTGACATTAACAGCGTTATCCTCTAAAGTACGAATCAGAACATGTTTTTAATGACTGCTTCAGTGTGGTGCCACATCACTACGTGATCCAAACCAGAAAAAGGCCAGGATCTGGCCAAAAAGTATGCGAAACATGCGAAAGTACGAGCCAGATGAGGGCAAACACCAGACCTAACCCAGACATAACCGGCGTTATCCGCCAAAATATTAATCGCAACCAGGTTTAATTGACTGTTTCGTTGTGGAACCACATTACTGCGGGATCCAAACCAGAAAAAACCCAGGATCTGGCGAACAAGTATGCGAAAAATGCGAAAGTACGAGCCAGATGAGTGCAAATCCCAGACCAAACCGAGAAATAACCGGCGTTATCCTGTAAAATATTAATCGCAACCAGGTTTAATTGACTGTTTCGGTGTGGAACCACATTACTACGGGATCCAAACCAGAGGAAACCCAGGATCTGGCCAACAGGAATGCGAAAAATGCGAAAGTATGAGCCAGATGATTGCAAATACTAGAACTAACCGAGACGTAACCGGCATTATCCCCTAAAATATTAATCGCAACCAGGTTTAATTGACTGTTTCGGTGTGGAACCACATTACTACGGGATCCAAACCAGAAAAAACCCAGGATCTGGCCGACAAGTATTCGAAAAATGCGATAGTATGAGCCAGGGGAGGGCAAATACCAGACTTAACACAGACATAACCGGCGTTATCCTCTAAAATATTAATCGCAACCGGGTTTAATTGACTGTTTCCGTGTGGAACCACATTACTACGGGATCCAAACCAGAAAAAACCCAGGATCTGGCCAACAACTATGAGTAAAACGCGAAAGTATGAGCCAGATGATTGCAAATACCAGAACTATCCCAGGCATAACCAGCGTTATCCTCTAAAATATTATTAGCAACCAGGTTTAATTGACTGTTTCGGTGTGGTACCACATCACTACGTGGTCCAAGCCAGAAAAAGGCCAGGATCTGGCCAACAAGAATGCGAAAAATGCGAAAGTATGAGCCAGATGATTGCAAATACCAGAACTATCCCAGGCATAAGCAGCGTTATACTCTAAAATATTATTCGCAACCAGGTTTAATTGACTGTTTCGGTGTGGCACCACATTACTACGTGGTCCAAGCCAGAAAAAGGCCAGGATCTGGCCAACAAGAATGCGAAAAATGCGAAAGTACGCGGCAGATGAGGGCAAATACCAGACCTAACCGAGACATTACCGGCATTATCCTCTAAAATATTAACCGCAAACAGATTTAATTGACTGTTTCGGTGTGGTACCGCATTACTACGGGATCCAAACCAGAAAAAAACCAGGATCTGGCCAACAACTATGAGAAAAACGCGAAAGTATGAGCCAGATGATTGCAAATACCAGAACTATCCCAGGCATAACCAGCGTTTTCCTCTAAAATATTATTCGCATCCAGGTTTAATTGACTGTTTCGGTGTGGTACCGCATTGCTACGATGATCCAAACCAGAAAGAGGCCAGGATCTGGCTAACAAGTATGCGAAAAATGCGAAAGTACGAGCCAGATGAGTGCAAATCCCAGACCAAACCGAGACATAACCGGCGTTATCCTGTAAAATATATTTCGCAACCTGGTTTAATTGACTGTTTCGGTGTGGTACCGCATTACTACGTGATCCAAACCAGAGAAAGGCCAGGATCTGGCCAACAAGGATGAGAAAAATGCGAAAGTATGAGCATGATGATTGCAAATACCAGAACTAACTCTGACATAACCTGCGTTATCCTCTAAAATACGAATCGCAACATGCTTTTAATGACTGTTTCAGTGTGGTAACACATTACTACGTGATCCAAACCAGAAAATGGCCAGGATCTGGCCAACAACTATGAGAAAAACGCGAAAGTATGAGCCAGATGATTGCAAATACCAGAACTATCCCAGGCATAGCAGCGTTATCCTCTAACATATTATTCGCAACCAGGTCTAATTGACTGTTTCGGTGTGGCACCACATTACTACGTGGTCCATGCCAGAAAGAGGCCAGGATCTGGCCAACAACTATGAGAAAAACGCGAAAGTATGAGCCAGATGATTGCAAATACCAGAACTATCCCAGGCATAACCAGCGTTATCCTCTAAAATATTATTCGCATCCAGGTTTAATTGACTGTTTCGGTGTGGTACCGCATTGCTACGATGATCCAAACAAGAAAGAGGCCAGGATCTGGCCAACAAGTATGCGAAAAATGCGAAAGTACGAGCCAGATGCGTGCAAATCCCAGAACAAACCGAGACATAACCGGCGTTATCCTGTAAAATATTAATCGCAACCAGGTTTAATTGACTGTTTCGGTGTGGTACCGCATTACTACGGGAACCAAACCAGAAAAAACCCAGGATCTGGCCAACAACTATGAGAAAAAGCGAAAGTATGAGCCAGATGATTGCAAATACCGGAACTATCCCAGACATAACTAGCGTTATCCTCTAAAATATTATTCGCAAACAGATTTAATTGACTGCTTCGGTGTGGTACCGCATTACTACGGGATCCAAACCAGAAAAAACCCAGGATCTGGCCAACAACTATGAGAAAAAGCGAAAGTATGAGCCAGATGATTGCAAATACCGGAACTATCCCAGACATAACTAGCGTTATCCTCTAAAATACGAATCGGAACATGCTTTTAGTGACTGTTTCAGTGTGGTAACACATTACTACGTGGTCCAAGCCAGAAAAAGGCCAGGATCTCGCCAACAAGAATGCGAAAAATGCGAAAGTACGCGGCAGATGAGGGCAAATACCAGACCTAACCGAGACATTACCGGCATTATCCTCTAAAATATTAATCGCAAACAGATTTAATTGACTGCTTCGGTGTGGTACCGCATTACTACGGGATCCAAACCAGAAAAAACCCAGGATCTGGCCAACAACTATGAGAAAAAGCGAAAGTATGAGCCAGATGATTGCAAATACCGGAACTATCCCAGACATAACTAGCGTTATCCTCTAAAATATTATTCGCAACCAGGTTTAATTGACTGTTTCAGTCTGGTGCCACTTTACTACGTGGACCAAGCCAGAAGAAGGCCGGGATCTGGCCATCAAGTATGCGAAAAATGCGAAGGTCCGAGCCAGATGAGGGCAAATACCAGACCTAACCGAGACATAACCGGCGTTATCCTCCAAAATATTAATCGCAACCAGGTTCAATTGACTGTTTCGGTGTGGAACCTCATTACTACGGGATCCAAAACAGAAAAAGCACAGGATCTGGCCAACAAGTACGCGAAAAACGCGGAAGTATGTGGCAGATGATAGCAAATACCAGAACTAACCCAGACATAACCAGCGTTATCCTCTAAAATACTTATCGGAACATGCTTTTAATGACTGTTTCAGTGTGGTAACACATTACTACGAGATCCAAACCAGAAAAATCCCAGGATCGGGCCAACAAGAATGCGAGAAACGTGAAAGTACGAGTCAGATGAGGACAAATCCCAGACTTACCCGAGACATAACCGGCGTTATCCTCTAAAATATTAATCGCAACCAGTTTAATTGACTGTTTCGGTGTGGAACCTCATTGCTACGGGATCCAAAACAGAAAAAGCACAGGATCTGGCCAACAAGTATGCGAAAAACGCGGAAGTATGTGCCAGATGATAGCAAATACCAGAACTAACCCAGACATAACCAGCGTTATCCTTTAAAATACTTATCGGAACCAGCTTCTATTGACTGTTTCGGTGTGGAACCACATTACTACGGGATCCAAACCAGAAAAAAAACCAGGATATGGCCAACAAGTATGCGAAAAATGCGAAGGTATGAGCCAGATGAGGGCAAATACCAGACCTAACCCAGACATAACCGGCGTTATCCGCTAAAATATTAATCTCAACCAGGTTTAATTGACTGTTTCGTTGTGGTACCACATTACTACGGGATCCAAAACAGAGAAAACCCAGGATCTGGCCAACAGGTATGCGAAAAATGCGAAAGTATGAGCCAGATGATTGCAAATACCAGAACTATCCCAGGCATAACCAGCGTTATCCTCTAAAATATTATTCGCATCCAGGTTTAATTGACTGTTTCGGTGTGGTACCGCATTGCTACGATGATCCAAACCAGAAAGAGGCCAGGATCTGGCTAACAAGTATGCGAAAAATGCGAAAGTACGAGACAGATGAGTGCAAATCCCAGACCAAACCGAGACATAACCGGCGTTATCCTGTAAAATATTAATCGCAACCAGGTTTAATTGACTGTTTCGGTGTGGTACCGCATTACTACGTGATCCAAACCAGAGAAAGGCCAGGATCTGGCCAACAAGGATGAGAAAAATGCGAAAGTACGAGCCAGATAAGGGCAAATCCCAGACCTAACCGAGACATAACCGGCGTTATCCTCTAAAATATTAATCGCAACCAGGTTCAATTGACTGTTTCAGTGTGGTAACACATTACTACGTGATCCAAACCAGAAACATCCCAGGATCGGGCCAACAAGAATGCGAAAAATGCGAAAGTACGAACCAGATGAGGGAAAATCCCAGACCTAACCGAGACGTAACCGGCGTTATCCCCTAAAATATTAATCGCAACCAGGTTTAATTGACTGTTTCCGTGTGGAACCACATTACTACGGGATCCAAACCAGAAAAAACCCAGGATCTGGCCAACAACTATGAGTAAAACGCGAAAGTATGAGCCAGATGATTGCAAATACCAGAACTATCCCAGGCATAACCAGCGTTATCCTCTAAAATATTATTAGCAACCAGGTTTAATTGACTGTTTCGGTGTGGTACCACATCACTACGTGGTCCAAGCCAGAAAAAGGCCAGGATCTGGCCAACAACTATGAGAAAAACGCGAAAGTATGAGCCAGATGATTGCAAATACCAGAACTATCCCAGGCATAACCAGCGTTATCCTCTAAAATATTAATCGCAACCAGGTTTAATTGACTGTTTCGGTGTGGTACCGCATTACTACGTGATCCAAACCAGAAAAAACCCAGGATCTGGCCGACAAGTATTCGAAAAATGCGATAGTATGAGCCAGGGGAGGGCAAATACCAGACTTAACACAGACATAACCGGCGTTATCCTCTAAAATATTAATCGCAACCGGGTTTAATTGACTGTTTCCGTGTGGAACCACATTACTACGGGATCCAAACCAGAAAAAACCCAGGATCTGGCCAACAACTATGAGTAAAACGCGAAAGTATGAGCCAGATGATTGCAAATACCAGAACTATCCCAGGCATAACCAGCGTTATCCTCTAAAATATTATTAGCAACCAGGTTTAATTGACTGTTTCGGTGTGGTACCACATCACTACGTGGTCCAAGCCAGAAAAAGGCCAGGATCTGGCCAACAAGAATGCGAAAAATGCGAAAGTATGAGCCAGATGATTGCAAATACCAGAACTATCCCAGGCATAAGCAGCGTTATACTCTAAAATATTATTCGCAACCAGGTTTAATTGACTGTTTCGGTGTGGCACCACATTACTACGTGGTCCAAGCCAGAAAAAGGCCAGGATCTGGCCAACAAGAATGCGAAAAATGCGAAAGTACGCGGCAGATGAGGGCAAATACCAGACCTAACCGAGACATTACCGGCATTATCCTCTAAAATATTAACCGCAAACAGATTTAATTGACTGTTTCGGTGTGGTACCGCATTACTACGGGATCCAAACCAGAAAAAAACCAGGATCTGGCCAACAACTATGAGAAAAACGCGAAAGTATGAGCCAGATGATTGCAAATACCAGAACTATCCCAGGCATAACCAGCGTTATCCTCTAAAATATTATTCGCATCCAGGTTTAATTGACTGTTTCGGTGTGGTACCGCATTGCTACGATGATCCAAACCAGAAAGAGGCCAGGATCTGGCTAACAAGTATGCGAAAAATGCGAAAGTACGAGCCAGATGAGTGCAAATCCCAGACCAAACCGAGACATAACCGGCGTTATCCTGTAAAATATATTTCGCAACCTGGTTTAATTGACTGTTTCGGTGTGGTACCGCATTACTACGTGATCCATACCAGAGAAAGGCCAGGATCTGGCCAACAAGGATGAGAAAAATGCGAAAGTATGAGCATGATGATTGCAAATACCAGAACTAACTCTGACATAACCTGCGTTATCCTCTAAAATACGAATCGCAACATGCTTTTAATGACTGTATCAGTGTGGTAACACATTACTACGTGATCCAAACCAGAAAATGGCCAGGATCTGGCCAACAACTATGAGAAAAACGCGAAAGTATGAGCCAGATGATTGCAAATACCAGAACTATCCCAGGCATAGCAGCGTTATCCTCTAACATATTATTCGCAACCAGGTTTAATTGACTGTTTCGGTGTGGCACCACATTACTACGTGGTCCATGCCAGAAAGAGGCCAGGATCTGGCCAACAACTATGAGAAAAACGCGAAAGTATGAGCCAGATGATTGCAAATACCAGAACTATCCCAGGCATAACCAGCGTTATCCTCTAAAATATTATTCGCATCCAGGTTTAATTGACTGTTTCGGTGTGGTACCGCATTGCTACGATGATCCAAGCAAGAAAGAGGCCAGGATCTGGCCAACAAGTATGCGAAAAATGCGAAAGTACGAGCCAGATGCGTGCAAATCCCAGAACAAACCGAGATATAACCGGCGTTATCCTGTAAAATATTAATCGCAACCAGGTTTAATTGACTGTTTCGGTGTGGTACCGCATTACTACGGGAACCAAACCAGAAAAAACCCAGGATCTGGCCAACAACTATGAGAAAAAGCGAAAGTATGAGCCAGATGATTGCAAATACCGGAACTATCCCAGACATAACTAGCGTTATCCTCTAAAATATTATTCGCAAACAGATTTAATTGACTGCTTCGGTGTGGTACCGCATTACTACGGGATCCAAACCAGAAAAAACCCAGGATCTGGCCAACAACTATGAGAAAAAGCGAAAGTATGAGCCAGATGATTGCAAATACCGGAACTATCCCAGACATAACTAGCGTTATCCTCTAAAATACGAATCGGAACATGCTTTTAGTGACTGTTTCAGTGTGGTAACACATTACTACGTGGTCCAAGCCAGAAAAAGGCCAGGATCTCGCCAACAAGAATGCGAAAAATGCGAAAGTACGCGGCAGATGAGGGCAAATACCAGACCTAACCGAGACATTACCGGCATTATCCTCTAAAATATTAATCGCAAACAGATTTAATTGACTGCTTCGGTGTGGTACCGCATTACTACGGGATCCAAACCAGAAAAAACCCAGGATCTGGCCAACAACTATGAGAAAAAGCGAAAGTATGAGCCAGATGATTGCAAATACCGGAACTATCCCAGACATAACTAGCGTTATCCTCTAAAATATTATTCGCAACCAGGTTTAATTGACTGTTTCAGTCTGGTGCCACTTTACTACGTGGACCAAGCCAGAAGAAGGCCGGGATCTGGCCATCAAGTATGCGAAAAATGCGAAGGTCCGAGCCAGATGAGGGCAAATACCAGACCTAACCGAGACATAACCGGCGTTATCCTCCAAAATATTAATCGCAACCAGGTTCAATTGACTGTTTCCGTGTGGAACCTCATTACTACGGGATCCAAAACAGAAAAAGCACAGGATCTGGCCAACAAGTACGCGAAAAACGCGGAAGTATGTGGCAGATGATAGCAAATACCAGAACTAACCCAGACATAACCAGCGTTATCCTCTAAAATACTTATCGGAACATGCTTTTAATGACTGTTTCAGTGTGGTAACACATTACTACGAGATCCAAACCAGAAAAATCCCAGGATCGGGCCAACAAGAATGCGAGAAACGTGAAAGTACGAGTCAGATGAGGACAAATCCCAGACTTACCCGAGACATAACCGGCGTTATCCTCTAAAATATTAATCGCAACCAGTTTAATTGACTGTTTCGGTGTGGAACCTCATTGCTACGGGATCCAAAACAGAAAAAGCACAGGATCTGGCCAACAAGTATGCGAAAAACGCGGAAGTATGTGCCAGATGATAGCAAATACCAGAACTAACCCAGACATAACCAGCGTTATCCTTTAAAATACTTATCGGAACCAGCTTCTATTGACTGTTTCGGTGTGGAACCACATTACTACGGGATCCAAACCAGAAAAAAAACCAGGATATGGCCAACAAGTATGCGAAAAATGCGAAGGTATGAGCCAGATGAGGGCAAATACCAGACCTAACCCAGACATAACCGGCGTTATCCGCTAAAATATTAATCTCAACCAGGTTTAATTGACTGTTTCGTTGTGGTACCACATTACTACGGGATCCAAAACAGAGAAAACCCAGGATCTGGCCAACAGGTATGCGAAAAATGCGAAAGTATGAGCCAGATGATTGCAAATACCAGAACTATCCCAGGCATAACCAGCGTTATCCTCTAAAATATTATTCGCATCCAGGTTTAATTGACTGTTTCGGTGTGGTACCGCATTGCTACGATGATCCAAACCAGAAAGAGGCCAGGATCTGGCTAACAAGTATGCGAAAAATGCGAAAGTACGAGACAGATGAGTGCAAATCCCAGACCAAACCGAGACATAACCGGCGTTATCCTGTAAAATATTAATCGCAACCAGGTTTAATTGACTGTTTCGGTGTGGTACCGCATTACTACGTGATCCAAACCAGAGAAAGGCCAGGATCTGGCCAACAAGGATGAGAAAAATGCGAAAGTACGAGCCAGATAAGGGCAAATCCCAGACCTAACCGAGACATAACCGGCGTTATCCCCTAAAATATTAATCGCAACCAGGTTTAATTGACTGTTTCGGTGTGGAACCACATTACTACGGGATCCAAACCAGAAAAAACCCAGGATCTGGCCAACAACTATGAGTAAAACGCGAAAGTATGAGCCAGATGATTGCAAATACCAGAACTATCCCAGGCATAACCAGCGTTATCCTCTAAAATATTATTAGCAACCAGGTTTAATTGACTGTTTCGGTGTGGTACCACATCACTACGTGGTCCAAGCCAGAAAAAGGCCAGGATCTGGCCAACAACTATGAGAAAAACGCGAAAGTATGAGCCAGATGATTGCAAATACCAGAACTATCCCAGGCATAACCAGCGTTATCCTCTAAAATATTAATCGCAACCAGGTTTAATTGACTGTTTCGGTGTGGTACCGCATTACTACGTGATCCAAACCAGAAAAAACCCAGGATCTGGCCGACAAGTATTCGAAAAATGCGATAGTATGAGCCAGGGGAGGGCAAATACCAGACTTAACACAGACATAACCGGCGTTATCCTCTAAAATATTAATCGCAACCGGGTTTAATTGACTGTTTCCGTGTGGAACCACATTACTACGGGATCCAAACCAGAAAAAACCCAGGATCTGGCCAACAACTATGAGTAAAACGCGAAAGTATGAGCCAGATGATTGCAAATACCAGAACTATCCCAGGCATAACCAGCGTTATCCTCTAAAATATTATTAGCAACCAGGTTTAATTGACTGTTTCGGTGTGGTACCACATCACTACGTGGTCCAAGCCAGAAAAAGGCCAGGATCTGGCCAACAAGAATGCGAAAAATGCGAAAGTATGAGCCAGATGATTGCAAATACCAGAACTATCCCAGGCATAAGCAGCGTTATACTCTAAAATATTATTCGCAACCAGGTTTAATTGACTGTTTCGGTGTGGCACCACATTACTACGTGGTCCAAGCCAGAAAAAGGCCAGGATCTGGCCAACAAGAATGCGAAAAATGCGAAAGTACGCGGCAGATGAGGGCAAATACCAGACCTAACCGAGACATTACCGGCATTATCCTCTAAAATATTAACCGCAAACAGATTTAATTGACTGTTTCGGTGTGGTACCGCATTACTACGGGATCCAAACCAGAAAGAGGCCAGGATCTGGCCAACAACTATGAGAAAAATGCGAAACTACGAGCCAGATGAGTGCAAATCCCAGACCAAACCGAGACATAACCGGCGTTATCCTGTAAAATATATTTCGCAACCTGGTTTAATTGACTGTTTCGGTGTGGTACCGCATTACTACGTGATCCATACCAGAGAAAGGCCAGGATCTGGCCAACAAGGATGAGAAAAATGCGAAAGTATGAGCATGATGATTGCAAATACCAGAACTAACTCTGACATAACCTGCGTTATCCTCTAAAATACGAATCGCAACATGCTTTTAATGACTGTATCAGTGTGGTAACACATTACTACGTGATCCAAACCAGAAAATGGCCAGGATCTGGCCAACAACTATGAGAAAAACGCGAAAGTATGAGCCAGATGATTGCAAATACCAGAACTATCCCAGGCATAGCAGCGTTATCCTCTAACATATTATTCGCAACCAGGTTTAATTGACTGTTTCGGTGTGGCACCACATTACTACGTGGTCCATGCCAGAAAGAGGCCAGGATCTGGCCAACAACTATGAGAAAAACGCGAAAGTATGAGCCAGATGATTGCAAATACCAGAACTATCCCAGGCATAACCAGCGTTATCCTCTAAAATATTATTCGCATCCAGGTTTAATTGACTGTTTCGGTGTGGTACCGCATTGCTACGATGATCCAAGCAAGAAAGAGGCCAGGATCTGGCCAACAAGTATGCGAAAAATGCGAAAGTACGAGCCAGATGCGTGCAAATCCCAGAACAAACCGAGATATAACCGGCGTTATCCTGTAAAATATTAATCGCAACCAGGTTTAATTGACTGTTTCGGTGTGGTACCGCATTACTACGGGAACCAAACCAGAAAAAACCCAGGATCTGGCCAACAACTATGAGAAAAAGCGAAAGTATGAGCCAGATGATTGCAAATACCGGAACTATCCCAGACATAACTAGCGTTATCCTCTAAAATATTATTCGCAAACAGATTTAATTGACTGCTTCGGTGTGGTACCGCATTACTACGGGATCCAAACCAGAAAAAACCCAGGATCTGGCCAACAACTATGAGAAAAAGCGAAAGTATGAGCCAGATGATTGCAAATACCGGAACTATCCCAGACATAACTAGCGTTATCCTCTAAAATACGAATCGGAACATGCTTTTAGTGACTGTTTCAGTGTGGTAACACATTACTACGTGGTCCAAGCCAGAAAAAGGCCAGGATCTCGCCAACAAGAATGCGAAAAATGCGAAAGTACGCGGCAGATGAGGGCAAATACCAGACCTAACCGAGACATTACCGGCATTATCCTCTAAAATATTAATCGCAAACAGATTTAATTGACTGCTTCGGTGTGGTACCGCATTACTACGGGATCCAAACCAGAAAAAACCCAGGATCTGGCCAACAACTATGAGAAAAAGCGAAAGTATGAGCCAGATGATTGCAAATACCGGAACTATCCCAGACATAACTAGCGTTATCCTCTAAAATATTATTCGCAACCAGGTTTAATTGACTGTTTCAGTCTGGTGCCACTTTACTACGTGGACCAAGCCAGAAGAAGGCCGGGATCTGGCCATCAAGTATGCGAAAAATGCGAAGGTCCGAGCCAGATGAGGGCAAATACCAGACCTAACCGAGACATAACCGGCGTTATCCTCCAAAATATTAATCGCAACCAGGTTCAATTGACTGTTTCGGTGTGGAACCTCATTACTACGGGATCCAAAACAGAAAAAGCACAGGATCTGGCCAACAAGTACGCGAAAAACGCGGAAGTATGTGGCAGATGATAGCAAATACCAGAACTAACCCAGACATAACCAGCGTTATCCTCTAAAATACTTATCGGAACATGCTTTTAATGACTGTTTCAGTGTGGTAACACATTACTACGAGATCCAAACCAGAAAAATCCCAGGATCGGGCCAACAAGAATGCGAGAAACGTGAAAGTACGAGTCAGATGAGGACAAATCCCAGACTTACCCGAGACATAACCGGCGTTATCCTCTAAAATATTAATCGCAACCAGTTTAATTGACTGTTTCGGTGTGGAACCTCATTGCTACGGGATCCAAAACAGAAAAAGCACAGGATCTGGCCAACAAGTATGCGAAAAACGCGGAAGTATGTGCCAGATGATAGCAAATATCAGAACTAACCCAGACATAACCAGCGTTATCCTTTAAAATACTTATCGGAACCAGCTTCTATTGACTGTTTCGGTGTGGAACCACATTACTACGGGATCCAAACCAGAAAAAAAACCAGGATATGGCCAACAAGTATGCGAAAAATGCGAAGGTATGAGCCAGATGAGGGCAAATACCAGACCTAACCCAGACATAACCGGCGTTATCCGCTAAAATATTAATCTCAACCAGGTTTAATTGACTGTTTCGTTGTGGTACCACATTACTACGGGATCCAAAACAGAGAAAACCCAGGATCTGGCCAACAGGTATGCGAAAAATGCGAAAGTATGAGCCAGATGATTGCAAATACCAGAACTATCCCAGGCATAACCAGCGTTATCCTCTAAAATATTATTCGCATCCAGGTTTAATTGACTGTTTCGGTGTGGTACCGCATTGCTACGATGATCCAAACCAGAAAGAGGCCAGGATCTGGCTAACAAGTATGCGAAAAATGCGAAAGTACGAGACAGATGAGTGCAAATCCCAGACCAAACCGAGACATAACCGGCGTTATCCTGTAAAATATTAATCGCAACCAGGTTTAATTGACTGTTTCGGTGTGGTACCGCATTACTACGTGATCCAAACCAGAGAAAGGCCAGGATCTGGCCAACAAGGATGAGAAAAATGCGAAAGTACGAGCCAGATAAGGGCAAATCCCAGACCTAACCGAGACATAACCGGCGTTATCCTCTAAAATATTAATCGCAACCAGGTTCAATTGACTGTTTCAGTGTGGTAACACATTACTACGTGATCCAAACCAGAAACATCCCAGGATCGGGCCAACAAGAATGCGAAAAATGCGAAAGTACGAACCAGATGAGGGAAAATCCCAGACCTAACCGAGACGTAACCGGCGTTATCCCCTAAAATATTAATCGCAACCAGGTTTAATTGACTGTTTCGGTGTGGAACCACATTACTACGGGATCCAAACCAGAAAAAACACAGGATCTGGACGACAAGTATTCGAAAAATGCGATAGTATGACCCAGGGGAGGGCAAATACCAGACTTAACACAGACATAACCGCCGTTATCCTCTAAAATAGTAATCGCAACCGGGTTTAATTGACTGTTTCCGTGTGGAACCACATTACTACGGGATCCAAACCAGAAAAAACCCAGGATCTGGCCAACAACTATGAGAAAAACGCGAAAGTATGAGCCAGATGATTGCAAATACCAGCACTATCCCAGGCATAAACAGCGTTATCCTCTAAAATATTATTCGCAACCAGGTTTAATTGACTGTTTCGGTGTGGTACCACATTACTACGTGGTCCAAGCCAGAAAAAGGCCAGGATCTGGCCAACAAGAATGCGAAAAATGCGAAAGTACGCGCCAGATGAGGGCAAATACCAGACCTAACCGAGACATTACCGGCATTATCCTCTAAAATATTAATCGCAACCAGATTTAATTGACTGTTTCGGTGTGGTACCGCATTACTACGTGATCCAAACCAGAAAAAGACCAGGATCTGGCCAACAAGTATGTGAAAAATGCGAAAGTACGAGCCAGATGAGGGCAAATACCAGACCTAACCCAGACATAACCGGCGTTATCCGCTAAAATATTAATCGCAACCAGGTTTAATTGACTGTTTCTCTGTGGAACAGCATTACTACGGGATCCAAACCAGAAAAAAGCCCAGGATCTGGCCAACAACTATGCGAAAAAGCGAAAGTATGAGCCAGATGATTGCAAATACCAGAACTATCCCAGACATAAACAGCGTTATCCTCTAAAATATTATTCGCAACCAGGTTTAATTGACTGTTTCAGTCTGGTGCCACTTTACTACGTGGACCAAGCCAGAGGAAGGCCGGGATCTGGCCATCAAGTATGCGAAAAATGCGAAGGTCCGAGCCAGATGAGGGCAAATACCAGACCTAACCGAGACATAACCGGCGTTATCCTCCAAAATATTAATCGCAACCAGGTTCAATTGACTGTTTCGGTGTGGAACCACATTACTACGGGATCCAAACCAGAAAAAACCCAGGATCTGGCCAACAACTATGAGAAAAACGCGAAAGTATGAGCCAGATGATTGCAAATACCAGAACTATCCCAGGCATAACCAGCGTTATCCTCTAAAATATTATTCGCAACCAGGTTTAATTGACTGTTTCGGTGTGGACCCTCATTACTACGTGATCCAAACCAGATAAAGCCCAGGATCTGGCCAACAAGTATGAGAAAAATGCGAAAGTTCAAGCCAGATGAGGGCAAGTACCAGACCTAACCCAGACATAACCGGCGTTATCCCCTAAAATATTAATCGCAACCAGGTATAATTGACTGTTTCGGTGTGGTACCGCATTGCTACGATGATCCAAACCAGAAAGAGGCCAGGATCTGGCTAACAAGTATGCGAAAAATGCGAAAGTACGATCCAGATGAGGGCAAATCCCAGACGTAACCGAGACATAACCGGCGTTATCCTCTAAAATATTAATCGCAACCAGGTTTAATTGACTGTTTCGTTGTGGAACCACATTACTGCGGGATCCAAACCAGAAAAAACGCAGGATCTGGCCAACAAGTATGCGAAAAATGCGAAAGTTCGATCCAGATGAGGGCAAATCCCAGACCTAACCCAGACATAACCGGCGTTATCCTCTAGAATATTAATCGCAACCAGGTTTAATTGACTGTTTCGGTGTGGTACCGCATTACTACGTGATCCAAACCAGAAAATGGCCAGGATCTGGCCAACAAGTATCCGAAAAATGCGAAATTATGAGCCAGATGATTGCAAATACCAGAATTATGCCTGACATAGACAGCGTTATCCTCTAAAGTACGAATCGGAACATGTTTTTAATGACTATTTCAGTGTGGTGCCACATCACTACGTGATCCAAACCAGAAAAAGGCCAGGATCTGGCCAAAAAGTATGCGAAACATGCGAAAGTACGAGCCAGATGAGGGCAAACACCAGACCTAACCCAGACATAACCGGCGTTATCCGCCAAAATATTAATCGCAACAAGGTTTAATTGACTGTTTCGTTGTGGAACCACATTACTGCGGGATCCAAACCAGAAAAAACCCAGGATCTGGCGAACAAGTATGCGAAAAATGCGAAAGTACGAGCCAGATGAGTGCAAATCCCAGACCTAACCGAGACATAACCGGCGTTATCCTGTAAAATATTAATCGCAACCAGGTTTAATTGACTGTTTCGGTGTGGAACCACATTACTACGGGATCCAAACCAGAGGAAACCCAGGATCTGGCCAACAGGTATGCGAAAAATGCGAAAGTATGAGCCAGATGATTGCAAATACTAGAACTAACCGAGACGTAACCGGCGTTATCCCCTAAAATATTAATCTCAACCAGGTTTAATTGACTGTTTCGGTGTCGAACCATATTACTACGGGATCCAAACCAGAAAAAACCCAGGATCTGGCCGACAAGTATTAGAAAAATGCGATAGTATGCGCCAGGGGAGGGCAAATACCAGACTTAACACAGACATAACCGGCGTTATCCTCTAAAATATTAATCGCAACCGGGTTTAATTGACTGTTTCCGTGTGGAACCACATTACTACGGGATCCAAACCAGAAACAACCCAGGATCTGGCCAACAACTATGAGTAAAACGCGAAAGTATGAGCCAGATGATTGCAAATACCAGAACTATCCCAGGCATAACCAGCGTTACCCTCTAAAATATTATTCGCAACCAGGTTTAATTGACTGTTTCGGTGTGGTACCACATCACTACGTGGTCCAAGCCAGAAAAAGGCCAGGATCTGGCCAACAAGAATGCGAAAAATGCGAAAGTACGCGCCAGATGAGGGCAAATACCAGGACCTAACCGAGACATTACCGGCATTATCCTCTAAAATATTAATCGCAACCAGATTTAATTGACTGTTTCGGTGTGGTACCGCATCACTACGGGATCCAAACCAGAAAAAACCCAGGATCTGGCCAACAACTATGAGAAAAACGCGAAAGTATGAGCCAGATGATTGCAAATACCAGAACTATCCCAGGCATAACCAGCGTTATCCTCTAAAATATTATTCGCATCCAGGTTTAATTGACTGTTTCGGTGTGGTACCGCATTGCTACGATGATCCAAACCAGAAAGAGGCCAGGATCTGGCTAACAAGTATGCGAAAAATGCGAAAGTACGAGCCAGATGAGTGCAAATCCCAGACCAAACCGAGACATAACCAGCGTTATCCTGTAAAATATTAATCGCAACCAGGTTTAATGGACTGTTTCGGTGTGGTACCGCATTACTACGTGATACAAACCAGACAAAGGCCAGGATCTGGCCAAAAAGTATGCGAAAAATGCAAAAGTACGAGCCAGATGAGGGCAAATACCAGACCTAACCCAGACATAACCGGCGTTATCCGATAAAATATTAATCGCAACCAGGTTTAATAGACTGTTTCGTTGTGGAACCGCATTACTACGGGATCCAAACCAGAAAAAAACCCAGGATCTGGCCAACAACTATGAGAAAAAACGAAAGTATGAGCCAGATGATTGCAAATACCAGAACTATCCCAGACATAACTAGCGTTATCCTCTAAAATATTATTCGCAACCAGGTTTAATTGACTGTTTCAGTCTGGTGCCACTTTACTACGTGGACCAAGCCAGAAGAAGGCCGGGATCTGGCCAACAAGTATGCGAAAAATGCGAAGGTCCGAGCCAGATGAGGGCAAATACCAGACCTAACCGAGACATAACCGGCGTTGTCCTCCAAAATATTAATCGCAACCAGGTTGAATTGACTGTTTCGGTGTGGAACCTCATTACTACGGGATCCAAAACAGAAAAAGCACAGGATCTGGCCAACAAGTATGCGAAAAACGCGGAAGTATGTGCCAGATGATAGCAAATACCAGAACTAACCCAGACATAACCAGCGTTATCCTCTAAAATACTTATCGGAACATGCTTTTAATGACTGTTTCAGTGTGGTAACACATTACTACGAGATCCAAACCAGAAAAATCCCAGGATCGGGCCAACAAGAATGCGAGAAATGCGAAAGTACGCGCCAGATGAGGGCAAATACCAGACCTAACCGAGACATTACCGGCATTATCCTCTAAAATATTAATCGCAACCAGATTTAATTGACTGTTTCGGTGTGGTACCGCATTACTACGTGATCCAAACCAGAAAAAGGCCAGGATCTGGCCAACAAGTATGTGAAAAATGCGAAAGTACGAGCCAGATGAGGGCAAATACCAGACCTAACCCAGACAAAACCGGCGTTATCCCCTAAAATATTAATCGCAACCAGGTATAATTGACTGTTTCGGTGTGGTACCGCATTGCTACGATGATCCAAACCAGAAAGAGGCCAGGATCTGGCTAACAAGTATGCGAAAAATGCGAAAGTACGATCCAGATGAGGGCAAATCCCAGACGTAACCGAGACATAACCGGCGTTATCCTCTAAAATATTAATCGCAACCAGGTTTAATTGACTGTTTCGTTGTGGAACCACATTACTGCGGGATCCAAACCAGAAAAAACGCAGGATCTGGCCAACAAGTATGCGAAAAATGCGAAAGTTCGATCCAGATGAGGGCAAATCCCAGACCTAACCCAGACATAACCGGCGTTATCCTCTAGAATATTAATCGCAACCAGGTTTAATTGACTGTTTCGGTGTGGTACCGCATTACTACGTGATCCAAACCAGAAAATGGCCAGGATCTGGCCAACAAGTATCCGAAAAATGCGAAATTATGAGCCAGATGATTGCAAATACCAGAATTATGCCTGACATAGACAGCGTTATCCTCTAAAGTACGAATCGGAACATGTTTTTAATGACTATTTCAGTGTGGTGCCACATCACTACGTGATCCAAACCAGAAAAAGGCCAGGATCTGGCCAAAAAGTATGCGAAACATGCGAAAGTACGAGCCAGATGAGGGCAAACACCAGACCTAACCCAGACATAACCGGCGTTATCCGCCAAAATATTAATCGCAACAAGGTTTAATTGACTGTTTCGTTGTGGAACCACATTACTGCGGGATCCAAACCAGAAAAAACCCAGGATCTGGCGAACAAGTATGCGAAAAATGCGAAAGTACGAGCCAGATGAGTGCAAATCCCAGACCTAACCGAGACATAACCGGCGTTATCCTGTAAAATATTAATCGCAACCAGGTTTAATTGACTGTTTCGGTGTGGAACCACATTACTACGGGATCCAAACCAGAGGAAACCCAGGATCTGGCCAACAGGTATGCGAAAGATGCGAAAGTATGAGCCAGATGATTGCAAATACTAGAACTAACCGAGACGTAACCGGCGTTATCCCCTAAAATATTAATCGCAACCAGGTTTAATTGACTGTTTCGGTGTGGAACCATATTACTACGGGATCCAAACCAGAAAAAACCCAGGATCTGGCCGACAAGTATTAGAAAAATGCGATAGTATGCGCCAGGGGAGGGCAAATACCAGACTTAACACAGACATAACCGGCGTTATCCTCTAAAATATTAATCGCAACCGGGTTTAATTGACTGTTTCCGTGTGGAACCACATTACTACGGGATCCAAACCAGAAAAAACCCAGGATCTGGCCAACAACTATGAGTAAAACGCGAAAGTATGAGCCAGATGATTGCAAATACCAGAACTATCCCAGGCATAACCAGCGTTACCCTCTAAAATATTATTCGCAACCAGGTTTAATTGACTGTTTCGGTGTGGTACCACATCACTACGTGGTCCAAGCCAGAAAAAGGCCAGGATCTGGCCAACAAGAATGCGAAAAATGCGAAAGTACGCGCCAGATGAGGGCAAATACCAGGACCTAACCGAGACATTACCGGCATTATCCTCTAAAATATTAATCGCAACCAGATTTAATTGACTGTTTCGGTGTGGTACCGCATCACTACGGGATCCAAACCAGAAAAAACCCAGGATCTGGCCAACAACTATGAGAAAAACGCGAAAGTATGAGCCAGATGATTGCAAATACCAGAACTATCCCAGGCATAACCAGCGTTATCCTCTAAAATATTATTCGCATCCAGGTTTAATTGACTGTTTCGGTGTGGTACCGCATTGCTACGATGATCCAAACCAGAAAGAGGCCAGGATCTGGCTAACAAGTATGCGAAAAATGCGAAAGTACGAGCCAGATGAGTGCAAATCCCAGACCAAACCGAGACATAACCAGCGTTATCCTGTAAAATATTAATCGCAACCAGGTTTAATGGACTGTTTCGGTGTGGTACCGCATTACTACGTGATACAAACCAGACAAAGGCCAGGATCTGGCCAAAAAGTATGCGAAAAATGCGAAAGTACGAGCCAGATGAGGGCAAATACCAGACCTAACCCAGACATAACCGGCGTTATCCGATAAAATATTAATCGCAACCAGGTTTAATAGACTGTTTCGTTGTGGAACCGCATTACTACGGGATCCAAACCAGAAAAAAACCCAGGATCTGGCCAACAACTATGAGAAAAAACGAAAGTATGAGCCAGATGATTGCAAATACCAGAACTATCCCAGACATAACTAGCGTTATCCTCTAAAATATTATTCGCAACCAGGTTTAATTGACTGTTTCAGTCTGGTGCCACTTTACTACGTGGACCAAGCCAGAAGAAGGCCGGGATCTGGCCAACAAGTATGCGAAAAATGCGAAGGTCCGAGCCAGATGAGGGCAAATACCAGACCTAACCGAGACATAACCGGCGTTGTCCTCCAAAATATTAATCGCAACCAGGTTGAATTGACTGTTTCGGTGTGGAACCTCATTACTACGGGATCCAAAACAGAAAAAGCACAGGATCTGGCCAACAAGTATGCGAAAAACGCGGAAATATGTGCCAGATGATAGCAAATACCAGAACTAACCCAGACATAACCAGCGTTATCCTCTAAAATACTTATCGGAACATGCTTTTAATGACTGTTTCAGTGTGGTAACACATTACTACGAGATCCAAACCAGAAAAATCCCAGGATCGGGCCAACAAGAATGCGAGAAACGTGAAAGTACGAGTCGGATGTGGACAAATCCCAGACCTACCCGAGACATAACCGGCGTTATCCTCTAAAATATTAATCGCAACCAGTTTAATTGACTGTTTCGGTGTGGAACCTCATTACTACGGGATCCAAAACAGAAAAAGCACAGGATCTGGACAACAAGTATGCGAAAAACGCGGAAGTATGTGCCAGATGATAGCAAATACCAGAACTAACCCAGACATAACCAGCGTTATCCTTTAAAATACTTATCCGAACCAGCTTCTATTGACTGTTTCGGTGTGGAACCACATTACTACGGGATCCAAAGCAGAAAAAAAACCAGGATATGGCCAACAAGTATGCAAAAAATGCGAAAGTACGAGCCAGATGAGGGCAAATACCAGACCTAACCCAGACATAACCGGCGTTATCCGCTAAAATATTAATCGCAACCAGGTTTAATTGACTGTTTCGCTGCGGAACAGCATTACTACGGGATCCAAACCAGAAAAAAACCCAGGATCTGGCCAACAACTATGCGAAAAAGCGAAAGTATGAGCCAGATGATTGCAAATACCAGAACTATCCCAGACATAAACAGCGTTATCCTCTAAAATATTATTCGCAACCAGGTTTAATTGACTGTTTCAGTCTGGTGCCACTTTACTACGTGGACCAAGCCAGAAGAAGGCCGGGATCTGGCCATCAAGTATGCGAAAAATGCGATGGTCCGAGCCAGATGAGGGCAAATACCAGACCTAACCGAGACATAACCGGCGTTATCCTCCAAAATATTAATCGCAACCAGGTTCAATTGACTGTTTCGGTGTGGAACCACATTACTACGGGATCCAAACCAGAAAAAACCCAGGATCTGGCCAACAACTATGAGAAAAACGCGAAAGTATGAGCCAGATGATTGCAAATACCAGAACTATCCCAGGCATAACCAACGTTATCCTCTAAAATATTATTCGCATCCAAGTTTAATTGACTGTTTCGGTGTGGTACCACATTACTACGTGGTCCAAGAGAGAAAAAGGCCAGGATCTGGCCAACAAGAATACGAAAAATGCGAAAGTATGCGCCAGATGAGGGCAAATATTAGACCTAACCGAGACATTACCGGCGTTATCCTCTAAAATATTAATCGCAACCAGGTTCAATTGACTGTTTCGGTGTGGAACCACATTACTGCGGGATCCAAACCAGAAAAAACCCAGGATCTGTTCAACAACTATGAGAAAAACGCGAAAGTACGAGCCAGATGGGGGCAAATCCCAGACCTAACCGAGACATAACCAGCGTTATCCTCTAAAATATTAATCGCAACCACGTTTAATTGACTGTTTCGGTGTGGTACCGCATTACTACGTGATCCAAACCGGAAAGAGGCCAGGATCTGGCCAACAAGTATGCGAAAAATGCGAAAGTATGAGCCAGATGATTGCAAATACCAGAACTAACCCAGACATAACCGGCGTTATCCCCTAAAATATTAATCGCAACCAGGTTTAATTGACTGTTTCGGTGTGGTACCGCATTACAACGTGATCCAAACCAGAGAAAGGCCAGGATCTGGCCAACAAGGATGAGAAAAATGCGAATATATGATCCAGATGATTGCAAATACCAGAACTAACCCTGACATAACCAGCGTTATCCTCTAAAATACGCATCGGAACATGCTTTTAATGACTGTTTCAGTGTGGCACCACATTACTACGTGATCCAAACCAGAAAAAGCCCAGGATCGGGCCAACAAGAATGCGAAAAATGCGAAAGTACGAGCCAGATGAGGGCAAATCCCAGACCAAACCGAGACATAAACGGCGTTATCCTCTAAAATATTAATCGCAACCAGGTTTAATTGACTGTTTCGGTGTGGTACTGCATTACTACGTGATCCAGACCAGAAAAAGGCCAGGATCTGGCCAACAAGTATGCGAAAAATGCGAAAGTATGACCCAGATGATTGCAAATACCAGAACTATGCCTGACATAACCAGCGTTATCCTCTAAAATACGAATCGGAACATGCTTTTAATGACTGTTTCAGTGTGGTAACACATTACTACGAGATCCAAACCAGAAAAATCCCAGGATCGGGACAACAAGAATGCGAGAAACGCGAAAGTACGAGCCACATGAGGGAAAATCCCAGACCTAACCCAGACATAACCGGCGTTATCCGCTAAAATATTAATCGCAACCAGGTTTAATTGACTGTTTCGTTGTGGAACCACATTACTACGGGATCCAAACCAGAAAGAACCCAGGATCTGGCCAACAAGTATGCGAAAAATGGGAAAGAACGATCCAGATGAGGGCAAATCCCAGACCTAACCGAGACATAACCGGCGTTATCCTCTAAAATATTAATTGCAACCAGGTTTAGTTAACTGTCTCAGTGTGGTACCGCATTACTACGTGATCCAAATCAGAAAAAGCCCAGGATCTGGCGAACAAGTATGCGAAAAATGCGAAAGTACGATCCAGATGAGGGCAAATCCCAGACCTAACCGAGACATAACCGGCGTTATCCTCTAAAATATTAATCGCAACCAGGTTTAATTGACTGTTTCGGTGTGGTACTGCATTACTACGTGATCCAGACCAGAAAAAGGCCAGGATCTGGCCAACAAGTATGCGAAAAATGCGAAAGTATGATCCAGATGATTGCAAATACCAGAACTAACCCTGACATAACCAGCGTTATCCTCTAAAATACGCATCGGAACATGCTTTTAATGACTGTTTCAGTGTGGCACCACATTACTACGTGATCCAAACCAGAAAAAGCCCAGGATCGGGCCAACAAGAATGCGAAAAATGGGAAAGAACGATCCAGATGAGGGCAAATCCCAGACCAAACCGAGACATAAACGGCGTTATCCTCTAAAATATTAATCGCTACCAGGTTTAATTGACTGTTTCGGTGTGGTACTGCATTACTACGTGATCCAGACCAGAAAAAGGCCAGGATCTGGCCAACAAGTATGCGAAAAATGCGAAAGTATGACCCAGATGATTGCAAATACCAGAACTATGCCTGACATAACCAGCGTTATCCTCTAAAATACGAATCGGAACATGCTTTTAATGACTGTTTCAGTGTGGTAACACATTACTACGAGATCCAAACCAGAAAAATCCCAGGATCTGGCGAACAAGTATGCGAAAAATGCGAAAGTACGAGCCAGATGAGGGCAAATCCCAGACCTAACCGAGACATAACCGGCGTTATCCTCTAAAATATTAACCGCAACCAGGTTTAATTGACTGTTTCGGTGTGGTACCGGATTACTACGTGATCCAAACCAGAAAAAGGCCATGATCTGGCCAACAAGTATGCGAAAAATGCGAAAGTATGAGCCAGATGATTGCAAATACCAGAACTATGCCTGACATAACCGGCGTTATCCTCTAAAATACGAATCGGAACATGCTTTTAATGACTGTTTCAGTGTGGTAACACATTGCTACGAGATCCAAACCAGAAAAATCCCAGGATCGGGCCAACAAGAATGCGAGAAACGCGAAAGTACGAGCCACATGAGGGAAAATCCCAGACCTAACCCAGACATAACCGGCGTTATCCGCTAAAATATTAATCGCAACCAGGTTTAATTGACTGTTTCATTATGGAACCACAATACAACGGGATCCAAACCAGAAAGAACCCAGGATCTGGCCAACAAGTATGCGAAAAACGCGAAAGTACGAGCCAGATGAGGGCAAAACCAAGACCTAATTGAGACATAACCGGCGTTATCCTCTAAAATATTAATCGCAACCAGGTTTATTTGACTGTTTCGGTGTGGTACCGCATTACTACGTGATCCAAACCAGAAAAAGGCCATGATCTGGCCAACAAGTATGCGAAAAATGCGAAAGTACGAGCCAGATGGGGGCAAATCCCAGACCTAACCGAGACATAACCGGCGTTATCCTCTAAAATATTAATCGCAACCAGGTTTAATTGACTGTTTCGGTGTGGAACCTCATTACTACGGGATCCAAAACAGAAAAAGCACAGGATCTGGCCAGCAAGTATGCGAAAAACGCGGAAGTATGTGCCAGATGATAGCAAATACCAGAACTAGCCCAGACATAACCAGCGTTATCCTCTAAAATATTATTCGCAACCAGGTTCAATTGACTGTTTCGGTGTGGTACCACATTACTACGTGGTCCAAGCCAGAAAAAGGCCAGGATCTGGCCAACAAGAATGCGAAAAATGCGAAAGTACGCGCCAGATGAGGGCAAATACCAGACCTAACCGAGACATTACCGGCATTATCCTCTAAAATATTAATGGCAACCAGATTTAATTGACTGTTTCGGTGTGGTACCGCATTACTACGAGATCCAAACCAGAAGAAGACCAGAATCTGGCCAACAAGTATGCGAAAAATGCGAAAGTATGAGCCAGGTGATTGCAAATACCAGAACTAACCCAGACATAACCGGCGTTATACCCTAAAATATTAATCGCAACCAGGTTTAATTGACTGTATCGGTGTGGTACCGCATTACTACGTGATCCAAACCAGAGAAAGGCCAGGATCTGGCCAACAAGGATCAGAAAAATGCGAATATATGATCCAGATGATTGCAAATACCAGAACTAACCCTGATAATATACCATAACCAGCGTTATCCTCTAAAATACGCATCGGAACATGCTTTTAATGACTGTTTCAGTGTGGTACCACATTACTACGTGATCCAAACCAGAAAAAGCCCAGGATCGGGCCAACAAGAATGCGAAAAATGCGAAAGTACGAGCCAGATGAGGGAAAATCCCAGACCTAACCGAGACGTAACCGGCGTTATCCTCTAAAATATTAATTGCAACCAGGTTTATTTGACTGTTCCGGTGTGGTAACGCATTACTACCTGATCCAAACCGGAAAGAGGCCAGGATCTGGCCAACAAGAATGCGAAAAAAGCGAAAGTACGAGCCAGATCTAGGCAAATCCCAGACCTACCCGAGACATAACCGGCGTTATCCTCTAAAATATTAATCGCAACCAGGTTTAATTGACTGTTTCAGTGTGGTACCACATTACTACGTGATCCAAACCAGAAAAAGCCCAGGATCTGGCCAACAAGTATGCGAAAAACGTGAAAGTACGAGCCAGATGAGGACAAATCCCAGACCTAACCGAGACGTACCCGGCGTTATCCCCTAAAATATTAATCGCAACCAGGTATAATTGACTGTTTCGGTGTGGTACCGCATTGCTACGATGATCCAAACCAGAAAGAGGCCAGGATCTGGCCAACAAGTATGCGAAAAATGCGAAAGTATGAGCCAGATGATTGCAAATACCAGAACTAACCCAGACATAACCGGCGTTATCCTCTAAAATATTAATCGCAACCAGGTTTAACTGACTGTTTCGGTGTGGTACCACATTACTACGTGATCCAAACCAGAGAAAGGCCAGGATCTGGCCAACAAGTATGCGAAAAACGCAAATGTATGAGCCAGATGATTGCAAATACCAGAACTAACCCAGACATAACCAGCGTTATCCTCTAAAATACTGATCCGAACCAGCTTCTATTGACTGTTTCAGTGTGGTACCACATTACTACGTGATCCACACCCGAAAAAGGCCTGGATCTGGCCAACAAGTATGCGAAAAATGCGAAAGTATGAGCCGGATGATTGCAAATACCAGAACTAACCCAGACATAACCGACGTTATCCCCTAAAATATTAATCGCAACCAGGTTTAACTGACTGTTTCGGTGTGGTACCGCATTACTACGTGATCCAAACCAGAGAAAGGCCAGGATCTGGCCAACAAGGATCAGAAAAATGCGAATATATGATCCAGATGATTGCAAATACCAGAACTAACCGTGGCATAACCAGCGTTATCCTCTAAAATACGCATCGAAACATGCTTTTAATGACTGTTTCAGTGTGGTACCACATTACTACGGGATCCAAACCAGAAAGAACCCAGGATCTGGCCAACAAGTATGCGAAAAATGCGAAAGTACGATCCAGATGAGGGCAAATCCCAGACCAAACCGAGACATAAACGGCGTTATCCTCTAAAATATTAATCGCAACCAGGTTTAATTGACTGTTTCGGTGTGGTACTGCATTACTACGTGATCCAGACCAGAAAAAGGCCAGGATCTGGGCAGCAAGTATGCGCAAAATGCGAAAGTACGAGCCAGATGATTGCAAATACCAGAACTAACCCAGACATAACCAGCGTTATCCTCTAAAATACTGATCGGAACCAGCTTCCATTGACTGTTTCAGTGTGGTACCACATTACTACGTGATCCACACCCGAAAAAGGCCAGGATCTGGCCAACAAGTATGCGAAAAATGCGAAAGTACGCGCCAGATGTGGGCAAATCCCAGACCTACCCGAGACATAACCGGCGTTATTCTCTAAAATATTAATCGCAACCAGGTTTAATTGACTGTTTCAGTGTGGTACCACATTACTACGTGATCCAAACCAGAAAAAGCCCAGGATCTGGCCAACAAGTATGCGAAAAACGTGAAAGTACGAGCCAGATGAGGACAAATCCCAGACCTAACCGAGACGTACCCGGCGTTATCCCCTAAAATATTAATCGCAACCAGGTATAATTGACTGTTTCGGTGTGGTACCGCATTGCTACGATGATCCAAACCAGAAAGAGGCCAGGATCTGGCCAACAAGTATGCGAAAAATGCGAAAGTATGAGCCAGATGATTGCAAATACCAGAACTAACCCAGACATAACCGGCGTTATCCTCTAAAATATTAATCGCAAACAGGTTTAATTGACTGTTTCGGTGTGGAACCACATTACTACGGGATCCAAACCAGAGAAAACCCAGGATCTGGCCAACAGGTATGCGAAAAATGCGAAAGTATGAGCCAGATGATTGCAAATACTAGCACTAACCCAGACATAACGAGCGTTATCCTCTAAAATATTAATCGCAACCAGGTTTAATTGACTGTTTCGGTGTGGTACCGCATTACTACGGGATCCAAACCAGAAAAAACCCAGGATCTGGCCAACAAGTATGCGAAAAACGTGGAAGTACGAGCCAGATGAGGACAAATCCCAGACCTAACCGAGACGTAACCGGCGTTATCCCCTGAAATATTAACCGCAACCAGGTATAATTGACTGTTTCGGTGTGGTACCGCATTGCTACGATGATCCAAACCAGAAAAAACCCAGGATCTGGCCAACAAGTATGCGAAAAATGCGAAAGTACGATCCAGATGAGGGCAAATCCCAGACCTAACCGAGACGTAACCGGCGTTATCCCCTAAAATATTAATCGCAACCAGGTTTAATTGACTGTTTCAGTGTGGTAACACATTACTACGAGATCCAAACCAGAGAAAACCCAGGATCTGGCCAACAGGTATGCGAAAAATGCGAAAGTATGAGCCAGATGATTGCAAATACTAGCACTAACCCAGACATAACCGGCGTTATCCTCTAAAATATTAATCGCAACCGGGTTTAATTGACTGTTTCCGTGTGGAACCACATTACTACGGGATCCAAACCAGAAAAAACCCAGGATCTGGCCAACAAGTATGCGAAAAACGTGAAAGTACGAGCCAGATGAGGACAAATCCCAGACCTAACCGAGACGTAACCGGCGTTATCCCCTGAAATATTAACCGCAACCAGGTGTAATTGACTGTTTCGGTGTGGTACCGCATTGCTACGATGATCCAAACCAGAAAAAACCCAGGATCTGGCCAACAAGTATGCGAAAAATGCGAAAGTACGATCCAGATGAGGGCAAATCCCAGACCTAACCGAGACATAACCAGCGTTATCCTCTAAAATATTAACCGCAACCAGGTATAATTGACTGTTTCGGTGTGGTACCGCATTGCTACGATGATCCAAACCAGAAAGAGGCCAGGATCTGGCCAACAAGTATGCGAAAAATGCGAAAGTATGAGCCAGATGATTGCAAATACCAGAACTAACCCAGACATAACCGGCGTTATCCCCTAAAATATTAATCGCAACCAGGTTTAATTGACTGTTTCGGTGTGGAACCACATTACTACGTGATCCAAACCAGAAACATCCCAGGAGCGGGCCAACAAGAATGCGAAATATGCGAAAGTACGTACCATATGAGGGAAAATCCCAGACCTAACCGAGACGTAACCGGCGTTATCACCTAAAATATTAATCGCAACCAGGTTTAATTGACTGTTTCAGTGTGGTAACACATTACTACGTGATCCAAACCAGAGAAAACCCAGGAACTGGCCAACAGGTATGCGAAAAATGCGAAAGTATGAGCCAGATGATTGCAAATACTAGCACTAACCCAGACATAACCGGCGTTATCCTCTAAAATATTAATCGCAACCGGGTTTAATTGACTGTTTCCGTGTGGAACCACATTACTACGGGATCCAAACCAGAAAAAACCCAGGATCTGGCCAACAACTATGAGAAAAACGCGAAAGTATGAGCCAGATGATTGCAAATACCAGAACTATCCCAGGCATAACCAGCGTTATCCGCTAAAATATTATTCGCAACCAGGTTTATTTGACTGTTTTGGTGTGGTAACGCATTACTGCGTGATCCAAACCAGATAAAGCCCAGGATCTGACCAACAAGTATCAGAAAAATGCGAAAGTTCGAGCCAGATGAGGGCAAATCCCAGACCTAACCGAGACATAACCGGCGTTATCCTCCAAAATATTAATTGCAACCAGGTTTAATTAACTGTTTCAGTGTGGTACCACATTCCTACCTGATCCAAATCAGAAAAAGCCCAGGATCTGGCCAACAAGTATGCGAAAAATGCGAAAGTACGAGCCAGATGAGGGCAAATCCCAGACCTAACCGAGACATAACCGGCGTTATCCTCTAAAATATTAATCGCAACCAGGTTTATTTGACTGTTTCGGTGTGGTAACGCATTACTGCGTGATCCAAACCAGATAAAGCCCAGGATCTGACCAACAAGTATCAGAAAAATGCGAAAGTTCGAGCCAGATGAGGGCAAATCCCAGACCTAACCGAGACATAACCGGCGTGATCCTCTAAAATATTAATCGCAACCAGGTTTATTTGACTGTTGCGGTGTGGTAACACATTACTACGAGATCCAAACCAGAAAAATCTCAGGATCGGGCCAACAAGGATGCGAGAAATGCGAAAGTACGAACCAGATGAGGGAAAATCCCAGACCAAACCGAGACGTAACCGGCGTTTTCCCCTAAAATATTAATCGCAACCAGGTTTAATTGACTGTTTCAGTGTGGTAACACATTACTACGTGGTCCAAGCCAGAAAAAGGCCAGGATCTGACCAACAAGTATCAGAAAAATGCGAAAGTTCGAGCCAGATGAGGGCAAATACCAGACCTAACCGAGACATAACCGGCGTTATCCCCTAAAATATTAATCGCAACCAGGTATAATTGACTGTTTCGGTGTGGTAACACATTACTACGAGATCCAAACCAGAAAAATCCCAGGATCGGGCCAACAAGGATGCGAGAAACGCGAAAGTACGAGCCACATGAGGGAAAATCCCAGACCTAACCGAGACATAACCGGCGTTATCCTCTAAAATATTAATCGCAACCAGGTTTATTTGACTGTTTCGGTGTGGTAACGCATTACTGCGTGATCCAAACCAGATAAAGCCCGGGATCTGACCAACAAGTATCAGAAAAATGCGAAAGTTCGAGCCAGATGAGGGCAAATCCCAGACCTAACCGAGACATAACCGGCGTTATCCTCTAAGATATTAATCGCAACCAGGTTTATTTGACTGTTTCGGTGTGGTACCACATTACTACGTGGCCCAAGCCAGAAAAAGGCCAGGATCTGGCCAACAAGAATGCGAGAAATGCGAAAGTACGCGCCAGATGAGGGCAAATATCAGACCTAACCGAGACATTACCGGCGTTATCCACTAAAATATTAATCGCAACCAGGTTCAATTGAGTGTTTCGGTGTGGAACCACATTACTACGGGATCCAAACCAGAAAAAACCCACGATCTGTTCAACAACTATGAGAAAAACGCGAAAGTACGAGCCAGATGGGGGCAAATCCCAGACCTGACCCAGACATAACCAGCGTTATCCTCTAAAATATTAATCGCAACCAGGTTTAATTGACTGTTACGGTGTGGTACCGCATTACTACGTGATCCAAACAAGAAAGAGGCCAGGATCTGGCCAACAAGAATGCGAAAAAAGCGAAAGTACGAGCCAGATGAGGGCAAATCCCAGACCTAACCGAGACATAACCGGCGTTATCCTCTAAAATATTAATCGCAACCAGGTTTATTTGACTGTTTCCGTGTGGTAACGCATTACTGCGTGATCCAAACCAGATAAAGCCCAGGATCTGGCCAACAAGTATCAGAAAAATGCGAAAGTTCGAGCCAGATGAGGGCAAATCCCAGACCTAACCGAGACATAACCGGCGTTATCCTCTAAAATATTAATCGCAACCAGGTATAAGTGACTGTTTCGGTGTGGTAACACATTACTACGAGATCCAAACCAGAAAAATCCCAGGATCGGGCCAACAAGGATGCGAGAAACGCGAAAGTACGAGCCACATGAGGGAAAATCCCAGACCTAACCGAGACATAACCGGCGTTATCCTCTAAAATATTAATCGCAACCAGGTTTATTTGACTGTTTCGGTGTGGTAACGCATTACTGCGTGATCCAAACCAGATAAAGCCCAGGATCTGACCAACAAGTATCAGAAAAATGCGAAAGTTCGAGCCAGATGAGGGCAAATCCCAGACCTAACCGAGACATAACCGGCGTTATCCTCTAAGATATTAATCGCAACCAGGTTTATTTGACTGTTTCGGTGTGGTACCACATTACTACGTGGTCCAAGCCAGAAAAAGGCCAGGATCTGGCCAACAAGAATGCGAGAAATGCGAAAGTACGCGCCAGATGAGGGCAAATATCAGACCTAACCGAGACATTACCGGCGTTATCCCCTAAAATATTAATCGCAACCAGGTTTAATTGACTGTTTCAGTGTGGTAACGCATTACTACGTGGTCCAAGCCAGAAAAAGGCCAGGATCTGACCAACAAGTATCAGAAAAATGCGAAAGTTCGAGCCAGATGAGGGCAAATACCAGACCTAACCCAGACATAACCGGCGTTATCCCCTAAAATATTAATCGCAACCAGGCTTGATTGACTGTTTTGGTGTGGTACCGCATTACTACGTGATCCAAACCAGAAAAAGGCCATGATCTGGCCAACAAGTATGCGAAAAATGCGAAAGTATGAGCCAGATGATTGCAAATACCAGAACTGTGCCTGACATAACCAGCGTTATCCTCTAAAATACGAATCGGAACACGCTTTTAATGACTGTTTCAGTGTGGTAACACATTACTACGAGATCCAAACCAGAAAAATCCCAGGATCGGGCCAACAAGAATGCGAGAAACGCGAAAGTACGAGCCACATGAGGGCAAATCCCAGACCTAACCGAGACATAACCGGCGTTCTCCTCCAAAATATTAATTGCAGACAGGTTCAATTAACTGTTTCAGTGTGGTACCACATTCCTACCTGATCCAAATCAGAAAAAGCCGAGGATCTGGCCAACAAGTATGCGAAAAATGCGAAAGTACGAGCCACATGAGGGAAAATCCCAGACCTAACCGAGACATAACCGGCGTTATCCTCTAAAATATTAATCGCAACCAGGTTTATTTGACTGTTTCGGTGTGGTAACGCATTACTGCGTGATCCAAACCAGATAAAGCCCAGGATCTGACCAACAAGTATCAGAAAAATGCGAAAGTTCGAGCCAAATGAGGGCAAATCCCAGACCTAACCGAGACATAACCGGCGTTATCCTCTAAAATATTAATCGCAAGCAGGTTTAATTGACTGTTTCGGTGTGGTTCTGCATTACTACGTGATCCAGACTAGAAAAAGGAAAGGATCTGGCCAACAAGTATGCGAAAAATGCGAAAGTATGAGCCAGATGATTGCAAATACCAGAACTAACCCAGACATAACCAGCGTTATCCTCTAAAATATTAATCGCAACCAGGTTTAATTGACTGTTTCGGTGTGGTACTGCATTACTACGTGATGCAGACCAGAAAAAGGCCAGGATCTGGCCAACAAGTATGCGCAAAATGCGAAAGTACGAGCCAGATGAGGGCAAATCCCAGACCTAACCGAGACATAACCGGTGTGATCCTGTAAAATATTAATCGCAACCAGGTTTAATTGACTGTTTCGGTGTGGAACCACATTACTACGGGATCCAAACCAGAAAAAACTCTGGATCTGGCCAACAAGTATGCGAAAAATGCGAAAGTATGAGCGAGATGATTGCAAATACCAGAACTATCCCAGGCATAACCAGCGTTATCCTCTAAAATACGAATCGGAACATGCTTTTAATGACTGTCTCAGTGTGGTAACACATTACAACGTGATCCAAACCAGAAACATCCCAGGATCGGGCCAACAAGAATGCGAAAAATGCGAAAGTACGAACCAGATGAGGGAAAATCCCAGGCCTAACCGAGACGTAACCGGCGTTATCCCCTAAAATATTAATCACAACCAGGTTTATTTGACTGTTTCAGTGTGGTAACACATTACTACGTGATCCAAACCAGAGAAAAGCCAGGATCTGGCCAACAGGTATGCGAATAATGCGAAAGTATGAGCCAGATGATTGCAAATACCAGAACTATCCCAGGCATAACCAGCGTTATCCTCTAAAATATTATTCGCAACCAGGTTTAATTGACTGTTTCGGTGTGGTACCACATTACTACGTGGTCCAAGCCAGAAAAAGGCCAGGATCTGGCCAACAAGAATGCGAAAAATGCGAAAGTACGCGCCAGATGAGGGCAAATACCAGACCTAACCGAGACATTACCGGCATTATCCTCTAAAATATTAATCGCAACCAGATTTAATTGACTGTTTCGGTGTGGTACCGCATTACTACGTGATCCAAACCAGAAAAAGGCCAGGATCTGGCCAACAAGTATGCGAAAAATGCGAAAGTACGAGCCAGATGATTGCAAATACTAGCACTAACCCAGACATAACCGGCGTTATCCTCTAAAATATTAATCGCAACCGGGTTTAATTGACTGTTTCGTTGTGGAACCGCATTACTACGCGATCCAAACCAGAAAAAAACCCAGGATCTGGCCAACAACTATGAGAAAAAGCGAAAGTATGAGCCAGATGATTGCAAATACCGGAACTATCCCAGGCATAACCAGCGTTATCCACTAAAATATTATTCGCAACCAGGTTTAATTGACTGTTTCGGGGTGGTACCACATTACTACGTGGTCCAAGCCAGAAAAAGGCCAGGATCTGGCCAACAAGAATGCGAAAAATGCGAAAGTACGCGCCAGATGAGGGCAAATACCAGACCTAACCGAGACATTACCGGCATTATCCTCTAAAATATTAATCGCAACCAGATTTAATTGACTGTTTCGGTGTGGTACCGCATTACTACGTTATCCAAACCAGAAAGAGGCCAGGATCTGGCCAACAACTATGAGAAAAACGCGAAAGTATGAGCCAGATGATTGCAAATACCAGAACTATCCCAGGCATAACCAGCGTTATCCTCTAAAATATTATTCGCATCCAGGTTTAATTGACTGTTTCGGTGTGGTACCACACTACTACGTGGTCCAAGCCAGAAAAAGGCCAGGATCTGGCCAACAAGTATGCGCAAAATGCGAAACTACGAGCCAGATGAGGGCAAATCCCGGACCAAACCGAGACATAAACGGCGTTATCGTCTAAAATATTAATCGCAACCAGGTTTAATTGACTGTTTCGGTGTGGTACTGCATTACTACGTGATCCAGACCAGAAAAAGGCCAGGATCTGGCCAACAAGTATGCGCAAAATGCGAAAGAACGAGCCAGATGAGGGCAAATCCCAGACCTAACCGAGACATAACCGGTGTTATCCTGTAAAATATTAATCGCAACCAGGTTTAATTGACTGTTTCGGTGTGGAACCACAATACTACGGGATCCAAACCAGAAAAAACTCAGGATCTGGCCGACAAGTATTCGAAAAATGCGATAGTATGAGCCAGAGGAGGGCAAATACCAGACTTAACACAGACATAACCGGCGTTATCCTCTAAAATATTAAACGCAACCGGGTATAATTGACTGTTTCCGTGTGGAACCACATTACTACGGGATCCAAACCAGAAAAAACCCAGGATCTGGCCAACAACTATGAGAAAAACGCGAAAGTATGAGCCAGATGATTGCAAATACCAGAACTATCCCAGGCATAACCAGCGTTATCCTCTAAAATATTATTCGCAACCAGGTTTAATTGACTGTTTCGGTGTGGTACCACATTACTACGTGGTCCAAGCGAGAAAAAGGCCAGGATCTGGCCAACAAGGATGAGAAAAATGCGAATATTTGATCCAGATGATTGCAAATACCAGAACTAACCCTGACATAACCAGCGTTATCCTCTAAATTACGCATCGGAACATGCTTTTAATGACTGTTTCAGTATGGTACCACATTACTACGTGATCCAAACCAGAAAAAGCCCAGGATCGGGCCAACAAGAATGCGAAAAATGCGAAAGTACGAGCCAGATGAGGGAAAATCCCAGACCTAACCGAGACGTAACCGGCGTTATCCCCTAAAATATTAATCGCAACCAGGTATAATTGACTGTTTCGGGGTGGTACCGCATTGCTACGATGATCCAAACCAGAAAGAGGCCAGGATCTGGCCAACAAGTATGCGAAAAATGCGAAAGTATGAGCCAGATGATTGCAAATACCAGAACTAACCCAGACATAACCAGCGATATCCTCTAAAATATTAATCGCAACCAGGTTTAATTGACTATTTCGGTGTGGTACTGCATTACTACATGATCCAGACCAGAAAAAGGCCAGGATCTGGCCAACAAGTATGCGCAAAATGCGAAAGTACGAGCCAGATGAGGGCAAATCCCAGACCAAAGCGAGACATAAACGGCGTTATCCTCTAAAATATTAATCGCAACCAGGTTTAATTGACTGTTTCGGTGTGGCACTGCATTACTACGTGATCCACAATAGAAAAAGGCCAGGATCTGGCCAACAAGTATGCGAAAAATGCGAAAGTACGAGCCAGATGAGGGCAAATCCCAGACCAAACCGTGACGTAACTGGCGTTATCCCCTAAAATATTAATCGCAACCAGGTATAATTGACTGTTTCGGTGTGGTACCGCATTGCTACGATGATCCAAACCAGAAAGAGGCCAGGATCTGGCCAACAAGTATGCGAAAAATGCGAAAGTATGAGCCAGATGATTGCAAATACCAGAACTATGCCTGACATAACCAGCGTTATCCTCTAAAATACGAATCGGAACATGCTTTTAATGACTGTTTCAGTGTGGTAACACATTACTACGAGGTCCAAACCAGAAAAATCCCAGGATCGGGCCAACAAGAATGCCAGAAACGCGAAAGTACGAGCCACATGAGGGAAAATCCCAGACCTAACCCAGACATAACGGCGTTATCCGCTAAAATATTAATCGCAACCAGGTGTAATTGACTGTTTCGGTGTGGTACCGCATTGCTACGATGATCCAAACCAGAAAGAGGCCAGGATCTGGCCAACAAGTATGCGAAAAATGCGAAAGTATGAGCCAGATGATTGCAAATCCCAGACCTAACCGAGACATAACCGGCGTTATCCTCTAAAATATTAATTGCAATCAGGTTTAATTAACTGTTTCAGTGTGGTACCACATTACTACGTGATCCAAATCAGAAAAAGCCCAGGATCTGGCCAACAAGTATGCGAAAAATGCGAAAGTACGAGCCAGATGAGGGCAAATCCCAGACCTAACCGAGACATAACCGGCGTTATCCTCTAAAATATTAATCGCAACCAGGTTTATTTGACTGTTTCGGTGTGGTAACGCATTACTACGTAATCCAAACCAGATAAAGCCCAGGATCTGGCCAACAAGTATCAGAAAAATGCGAAAGTTCGAGCCAGATGAGGGCAAATACCAGACCTAACCCAGACAAAACCGGCGTTATCCCATAAAATATTAATCGCAACTAGGTTTAATTGACTGTTTCGGTGTGGTACCGCATTGCTACGATGTTCCAAACCAGAAAGAGGCCAGGATCTGGCTAACAAGTATGCGAAAAATGCGAAAGTACGAGCCAGATGAGGGCAAATCCCAGACCAAGCCGAGACATAACCTGCGTTATCCTGTAAAATATTAATCGCAACCAGGTTTAATTGACTGTTTCGGTGTGGTACCGCATTACTACGTGATCCAGACCAGAAAATGGCCAGGATCTGGCCAACAAGTATGCGCAAAATGCGAAACTACGAGCCAGATGAGGGCAAATCCCGGACCAAACCGAGACATAAACGGCGTTATCGTCTAAAATATTAATCGCAACCAGGTTTAATTGACTGTTTCGGTGTGGTACTGCATTACTACGTGATCCAGACCAGAAAAAGGCCAGGATCTGGCCAACAAGTATGCGCAAAATGCGAAAGTACGAGCCAGATGAGGGCAAATCCCAGACCTAACCGAGACATAACCGGCGCTATCCTCTAAAATATTAATCGCAACCAGGTATAATTGACTGTTTCGGTGTGGTACCGCATTGCTACGATGATCCAATCCAGAAAGAGGCCAGGATCTGGCTAACAAGTATGCGAAAAATGCGAAAGTACGAGCCAGATGAGGGCAAATCCCAGACCAAACCGAGACATAACCGGTGTTATCCTGTAAAATATTAATCGCAACCAGGTTTAATTGACTGTTTCGGTGTGGAACCACAATACTACGGGATCCAAACCAGAAAAAACTCAGGATCTGGCCGACAAGTATTCGAAAAATGCGATAGTATGAGCCAGAGGAGGGCAAATACCAGACTTAACACAGACATAACCGGCGTTATCCTCTAAAATATTAAACGCAACCGGGTTTAATTGACTGTTTCCGTGTGGAACCACATTACTACGGGATCCAAACCAGAAAAAACCCAGGATCTGGCCAACAACTATGAGAAAAACGCGAAAGTATGAGCCAGATGATTGCAAATACCAGAACTTTCCCAGGCATAACCAGCGTTATTCTCTAAAATATTATTCGCAACCAGGTTTAATTGACTGTTTCGGTGTGGTACCACATTATTACGTGGTCCAAGCGAGAAAAAGGCCAGGATCTGGCCAACAAGGATGAGAAAAATGCGAATATTTGATCCAGATGATTGCAAATACCAGAACTAACCCTGACATAACCAGCGTTATCCTCTAAATTACGCATCGGAACATGCTTTTAATGACTGTTTCAGTGTGGTACCACATTACTACGTGATCCAAACTTGAAAAAGCCCAGGATCGGGCCAACAAGAATGCGAAAAATGCGAAAGTACGAGCCAGATGAGGGAAAATCCCAGACCTAACCGAGACGTAACCGGCGTTATCCCCTAAAATATTAATCGCAACCAGGTATAATTGACTGTTTCGGTGTGGTACCGCATTGCTACGATGATCCAAACCAGAAAGAGGCCAGGATCTGGCCAACAAGTATGCGAAAAATGCGAAAGTATGAGCCAGATGATTGCAAATACCAGAACTAACCCAGACATTACCAGCGTTATCCTCTAAAATATTAATCGCAACCAGGTTTAATTGACTATTTCGGTGTTGTACTGCATTACTACGTGATCCAGACCAGAAAAAGGCCAGGATCTGGCCAACAAGTATGCGCAAAATGCGAAAGTACGAGCCAGATGAGGGCAAATCCCAGACCAAAGCGAGACATAAACGGCGTTATCCTCTAAAATATTAATCGCAACCAGGTTTAATTGACTGTTTCGGTGTGGCACTGCATTACTACGTGATCCAGACTAGAAAAAGGCCAGGATCTGGCCAACAAGTATGCGAAAAATGCGAAAGTACGAGCCAGATGAGGGCAAATCCCAGACCAAACCGAGACGTAACTGGCGTTATCCCCTAAAATATTAATCGCAACCAGGTATAATTGACTGTTTCGGTGTGGTACCGCATTGCTACGATGATCCAAACCAGAAAGAGGCCAGGATCTGGCCAACAAGTATGCGAAAAATGCGAAAGTATGAGCCAGATGATTGCAAATACCAGAACTATGCCTGACATAACCAGCGTTATCCTCTAAAATACGAATCGGAACATGCTTTTAATGACTGTTTCAGTGTGGTAACACATTACTACGAGGTCCAAACCAGAAAAATCCCAGGATCGGGCCAACAAGAATGCCAGAAACGCGAAAGTACGAGCCACATGAGGGAAAATCCCAGACCTAACCCAGACATAACGGCGTTATCCGCTAAAATATTAATCGCAACCAGGTGTAATTGACTGTTTCGGTGTGGTACCGCATTGCTACGATGATCCAAACCAGAAAGAGGCCAGGATCTGGCCAACAAGTATGCGAAAAATGCGAAAGTATGAGCCAGATGATTGCAAATCCCAGACCTAACCGAGACATAACCGGCGTTATCCTCTAAAATATTAATTGCAATCAGGTTTAATTAACTGTTTCAGTGTGGTACCACATTACTACGTGATCCAAATCAGAAAAAGCCCAGGATCTGGCCAACAAGTATGCGAAAAATGCGAAAGTACGAGCCAGATGAGGGCAAATCCCAGACCTAACCGAGACATAACCGGCGTTATCCTCTAAAATATTAATCGCAACCAGGTTTATTTGACTGTTTCGGTGTGGTAACGCATTACTACGTGATCCAAACCAGATAAAGCCCAGGATCTGGCCAACAAGTATCAGAAAAATGCGAAAGTTCGAGCCAGATGAGGGCAAATACCAGGCCTAACCCAGACAAAACCGGCGTTATCCCATAAAATATTAATCGCAACCAGGTTTAATTGACTGTTTCGGTGTGGTACCGCATTGCTACGATGTTCCAAACCAGAAAGAGGCCAGGATCTGGCTAACAAGTATGCGAAAAATGCGAAAGTACGAGCCAGATGAGGGCAAATCCCAGACCAAGCCGAGACATAACCTGCGTTATCCTGTAAAATATTAATCGCAACCAGGTTTAATTGACTGTTTCGGTGTGGTACCGCATTACTACGTGATCCAAACCAGAAAAAGGCCAGGATCTGGCCAACAAGTATGAGAAATATGCGAAAGTTCGAGCCAGATGAGGGCAAATACCAGACCTAACCCAGACAAAATCGGCGTTATCCCCTAAAATATTAATCGCAACCAGGTATAATTGACTGTTTCGGTGTGGTACCGCATTGCTACGATGATCCAAACCAGAAAGAGGCCAGGATCTGACCAACAAGTATGCGAAAAATGCGAAAGTATGAGCCAGATGATTGCAAATACCAGAACTATGCCTGACATAACCAGCGTTATCCTCTAAAATACGAATCGGAACATGCTTTTAATGACTGTTTCAGTGTGGTAGCACATTACTACGAGATCCAAACCAGAAAAATCCCAGGATCGGGCCAACAAGAATGCGAGAAACGCGAAAGTACGAGCCACACGAGGGAAAATCCCAGTCCTAACCCAGACATAACCGGCGTTATGCGCTAAAATATTAATCGCAACCAGGTTTAATTGACTGTTTCGTTGTGGAACCACATTACTACGGGATCCAAACCAGAAAGAACCCAGGATCTGGCCAACAAGTATGCGAAAAATGCGAAAGAACGATCCAGATGAGGGCAAATCCCAGACCTATCCGAGACATAACCGGCGTTATCCTCTAAAATATTAATTGCAATCAGGTTTGATTAACTGTTTCAGTGTGGTACCACATTACTACGTGATCCAAATCAGAAAAAGCCCAGGATCTGGCCAACAAGTATGCGAAAAATGCGAAAGTACGAGCCAGATGAGGGCAAATCCCAGACCTAACCGAGACATAACCGGCGTTATCCTCTAAAATATTAATCGCAACCAGGTTTATTTGACTGTTTCGGTGTGGTAACGCATTACTACGTGATCCAAACCAGATAAAGCCCAGGATCTGGCCAACAAGTATCAGAAAAATGCGAAAGTTCGAGCCAGATGAGGGCAAATACCAGACATAACCCAGACAAAATCGGCGTTATCCCCTAAAATATTAATCGCAACCAGGTGTAATTGACTGTTTCGGTGTGGTACCGCATTGCTACGATGATCGAAACCAGAAAGAGGCCAGGATCTGGCCAACAAGTATGCGAAAAATGCGAAAGTATGAGCCAGATGATTGCAAATACCAGAACTAACCCAGACATAACCGTCGTTATCCCCTAAAATATTAATCGCAACCAGGTTTAATTGACTGTTTCGGTGTGGTACCGCATTACTACGTGATCCAAACCAGAGAAAGGCCAGGATCTGGCCAACAAGGATGAGAAAAATGCGAAAGAACGATCCAGATAAGGGCAAATCCCAGACCTATCCGAGACATAACCGGCGTTATCCCCTAAAATATTAATCGCAACCAGGTGTAATTGACTGTTTCGGTGTGGTACCGCATTGCTACGATGATCGAAACCAGAAAGAGGCCAGGATCTGGCCAACAAGTATGCGAGAAATGCGAAAGTACGAGCCAGATGAGGGCAAATCCCAGACCAAGCCGAGACATAACCTGCGTTATCCTGTAAAATATTAATCGCAACCAGGTTTAATTGACTGTTTCGGTGTGGTACCGCATTACTACGTGATCCAAACCAGAAAAAGGCCAGGATCTGGCCAACAAGTATGAGAAATATGCGAAAGTTCGAGCCAGATGAGGGCAAATACCAGACATAACCCAGACAAAATCGGCGTTATCCCCTAAAATATTAATCGCAACCAGGTGTAATTGACTGTTTCGGTGTGGTACCGCATTGCTACGATGATCGAAACCAGAAAGAGGCCAGGATCTGGCCAACAAGTATGCGAAAAATGCGAAAGTATGAGCCAGATGATTGCAAATACCAGAACTAACCCAGACATAACCGTCGTTATCCCCTAAAATATTAATCGCAACCAGGTTTAATTGACTGTTTCGGTGTGGTACCGCATTACTACGTGATCCAAACCAGAGAAAGGCCAGGATCTGGCCAACAAGGATGAGAAAAATGCGAATATATGATCAAGATGATTGCAAATACCTGAACTAACCCTGACATAACCAGCGTTATCCTCTAAAATACGCATCGGAACATGCTTTTAATGACTGTTTCAGTGTGGTACCACATTCCTACGTAATCCAAACCAGAAAAAGCCCAGGATCGGGCCAACAAGAATGCGAAAAATGCGAAAGTACGAGCCAGATGAGGGAAAATCCCAGACCTAACCGAGACGTAACCGGCGTTATCCCCTAAAATATTAATCGCAACCAGGTTTAATTGACTGTTTCGGTGTGGTACTGCATTACTACTTGATCCAGACCAGAAAAAACCCAGGATCTGTTCAACAACTATGAGAAAAACGCGAAAGTACGAGCCAGATGGGGGCAAATCCCAGACCTAACCGAGACATAACCAGCGTTATCCCGTAAAATATTAATCGCAACCAGGTTTAATTGACTGTTTCGGTGTGGTACCGCATTACTACGTGATCCAAACCAGAGAAAGGCCAGGATCTGGCCAACAAGGATGAGAAAAATGCGAATATATGATCAAGATGATTGCAAATACCAGAACTAACCCAGACATAACCAGCGTTATCCTCTAAAATACGAATCGGAACATGCTTTTAATGACTGTTTCAGTGTGGTAACACATTACTACGTGATCCAAACCAGAAACATCCCAGGATCTGGCCGACAAGTATTCGAAAAATGCGATAGTATGAGCCTGAGGAGGGCAAATACCTGAGTTAACACAGACATAACCGCCGTTATCCTCTAAAATATTAATCGCAACCGGGTTTAATTGACTGTTTCCATGTGGAACCACATTACTACGGGATCCAAACCAGAAAAAACCCAGGATCTGGCCAACAACTATGAGAAAAACGCGAAAGTATGAGCCAGATGATTGCAAATACCAGAACTATCCCAGGCATAACCAGCGTTATCCTCTAAAATATTATTCGCAACCAGGTTTAATTGACTGTTTCGGTGCGGTACCACATTACTACGTGGTCCAAGCCAGAATAAGGCCAGGATCTGGCCTACAAGAATGCGAAAAATGCGAAAGTACGAGCCAGATGAGGGCAAATACCAGACCTAACCCAGTCATAACCGGCGTTATCCGCTAAAATATTAATCGCAACCAGGTTTAATTGACTGTTTCGTTGTGGAACCGCATTTCTACGGGATCCAAACCAGAAAAAAACCCAGGATCTGGCCAACAACTATGAGAAAAAGCGAAAGTATGAGCCAGATGATTGCAAATACCAGAACTATCCCAGACATAACCAGCGTTATCCTCTAAAATATTATTCGCAGCCAGGTTTAATTGACTGTTTCAGTCTGGTGCCACTTTACTACGTGGTCCAAGCCAGAATAAGGCCAGGATCTGGCCAACAAGTATGCGAAAAATGCGAAGGTCCGAGCCAGATGAGGGCAAATACCAGACCTAACCAAGACATAACCGGCGTTATCCTCCAAAATATTAATCGCAACCCGGGTCAATTGACTGTTTCGGTGTGGAACCACATTACTACGGGATCCAAACCAGAGAAAACCCAGGATCTGGCCAACAGGTATGCGAAAAATGCGAAAGTATGAGCCAGATGATTGCAAATACCAGAACTAACACCGACATAACAAGCGTTATCCTCTAAAATACGAATCGGAACATGCTTTTAATGACTGTTTCAGTGTGGTAACACATTACTACGTGATCCAAACCAGAAGCATCCCAGGATCGGGCCAACAAGAATGCGAAAAATGCGAAAGTACGAACCAGATGAGGGAAAATCCCAGACCTAACCGAGACGTAACCGGCGTTATCCCCTAAAATATTAATCGCAACCAGGTATAATTGACTGTTTCGGTGTAGAACCGCATTACTACGTGATCCAAACCAGTAAAAACCCAGGATCTGGCCAACAACTATGAGAAAAACGCGAAAGTATGTGCCAGATGATTGCAAATACCAGAACTATACCAGACATAACCAGCGTTATCCTCTAAAATACTTATCGGAACCAGCTTCTATTGACTGTTTCAGTGTGGTACCACATTACTACGTCATCCAAACCAGAAAAGGGCCAGGGTCTGGCCAACAAGTATGCGAAAAATGCGAAAGTCCGAGCCAGATGAGGGCAAATACCAGACCTAACCGAGACATAACCGGCGTTATCCTCTAAAATATTAATCGCAACCCGGGTCAATTGACTGTTTCGGTGTGGAACCACATTACTACGGGATCCAAACCAGAGAAAACCCAGGATCTGGCCAACAGGTATGCGAAAAATGCGAAAGTATGAGCCAGATGATTGCAAATACCAGAACTAACCCAGACATAACCAGCGTTATCCTCTAAAATATTAAACGCAACCAGGTTTAATTGACTGTTTCGGTGTTGTACCGCATTACTACGTGATCCAAACCAGAAAGAGGCCAGGATCTGGCCAACAAGAATGCGAAAAAAGCGAAAGTACGAGCCAGATGTGGGCAAATCCCAGACCTACCCGAGACATAACCAGCGTTATCCTCTGAAATAGTAATCGCAACCAGGTTTAATTGACTGGTTCAGTGTGGTGCCACATTACTACGTGATCCAAACCAGAAAAAGCCCAGGATCTGGCCAACAAGTATGCGAAAAATGCGAAAGTATGAGCCAGATGATTGCAAATACCAGAACTAACCCAGACATAACCGCCGTTATCCCCTAAAATATTAATCGCAACCAGGTTTAATTGACTGTTTCGGTGTGGTACCGCATTACTACGTGATCCAAACCAGAGAAAGGCCAGGATCTGGCCAACAAGGATGAGAAAAATGCGAATATACGATCCAGATGATTGCAAATACCAGAACTAACCCTGACATAACCAGCGTTATCCTCTAAAATATTAATCGCAACCAGGTATAATTGACTGTTTCGGTGTGGTACTGCATTGCTACGATGATCCAAACCAGAAAAAGGCCATGATCTGGCCAACAAGTACGCGAGAAACGCGAATGTATGAGCCAGATGATTGCAAATACCAGAACTAACTCAGACATAACCAGCGTTATCCTCTAAAATACAGATCGGAAGCAGCTTCTATTGACTGTTTCAGTGTGGTACCACATTACTACGTGATCCAAACCAGAAAAAGCCCAGGATCTGGCCAACAAGTATGCGAAAAACGCGAATGTATGAGCCAGATGATTGCAAATACCAGAACCAACCCAGACATAACCAGCGTTATCCTCTAAAATATTAATCGCAACCAGGTTTAATTGACTGTTTCGGTGTGGTGCCGCATTGCTACGTGATCCAAACCAGAGAAAGGCCAGGATCTGGCCAACAAGGGTGAGAAAAATGCGAAAGTACGAGCCAGATAAGGGCAAATCCCAGACCTAACCGAGACATAACCGGCGTTATCCTCTAAAATATTAATCGCACCCAGATTTAATTGACTGTTTCGGTGTGGTAACGCATTACTACGAGATCCAAACCAGAAAAAGCCCAGGATCTGGCCAACAACTATGAGAAAAACGCGAAAGTACGAGCCAGATGGGGGCAAATCCCAGACCCAACCGCGACATAACCAGCGTTATCCTCTAAAATATTAATCGCAACCAGGTTTAATTGACTGTTTCGGTGTGGTACCGCATTACTACGTGATCCAAACCAGAGAAAGGCCAGGATCTGGCCAACAAGGACGAGAAAAATGCGAATATATGATCCAGATGATTGCAAATACCAGAACTAACCCTGACATAGCCAGCGTTATCCTCTAAAATACGCATCGGAACATGCTTTTAATGACTGTTTCCGTGTGGAACCACATTACTACGGGATCCAAACCAGAAAAAACCCAGGATCTGGCCAACAACTATGAGAAAAACGCGAAAGTATGAGCCAGATGATTGCAAATACCAGAACTATCCCAGGCATAACCAGCGTTATCCTCTAAAATATTATTCGCAACCAGGTTTAATTGACTGTTTCGGTGTGGTACCACATTACTACGTGGTCCAAGCCAGAAAAAGGCCAGGATCTGGCCAACAAGTATGCGAAAAATGCGAAAGTATGAGCCAGATGATTGCAAATACCAGAACTATGCCTGACATAACCAGCGTTATCCTCTAAAATACGAATCGGAACATGCTTTTAATGACTGTTTCAGTGTGGTAACACATTACTACGAGGTCCAAACCAGAAAAATCCCAGGATCGGGCCAACAAGAATGCCAGAAACGCGAAAGTACGAGCCACATGAGGGAAAATCCCAGACCTAACCCAGACATAACGGCGTTATCCGCTAAAATATTAATCGCAACCAGGTGTAATTGACTGTTTCGGTGTGGTACCGCATTGCTACGATGATCCAAACCAGAAAGAGGCCAGGATCTGGCCAACAAGTATGCGAAAAATGCGAAAGTATGAGCCAGATGATTGCAAATCCCAGACCTAACCGAGACATAACCGGCGTTATCCTCTAAAATATTAATTGCAATCAGGTTTAATTAACTGTTTCAGTGTGGTACCACATTACTACGTGATCCAAATCAGAAAAAGCCCAGGATCTGGCCAACAAGTATGCGAAAAATGCGAAAGTACGAGCCAGATGAGGGCAAATCCCAGACCTAACCGAGACATAACCGGCGTTATCCTCTAAAATATTAATCGCAACCAGGTTTATTTGACTGTTTCGGTGTGGTAACGCATTACTACGTGATCCAAACCAGATAAAGCCCAGGATCTGGCCAACAAGTATCAGAAAAATGCGAAAGTTCGAGCCAGATGAGGGCAAATACCAGACCTAACCCAGACAAAACCGGCGTTATCCCATAAAATATTAATCGCAACCAGGTTTAATTGACTGTTTCGGTGTGGTACCGCATTGCTACGATGTTCCAAACCAGAAAGAGGCCAGGATCTGGCTAACAAGTATGCGAAAAATGCGAAAGTACGAGCCAGATGAGGGCAAATCCCAGACCAAGCCGAGACATAACCTGCGTTATCCTGTAAAATATTAATCGCAACCAGGTTTAATTGACTGTTTCGGTGTGGTACCGCATTACTACGTGATCCAAACCAGAAAAAGGCCAGGATCTGGCCAACAAGTATGAGAAATATGCGAAAGTTCGAGCCAGATGAGGGCAAATACCAGACCTAACCCAGACAAAATCGGCGTTATCCCCTAAAATATTAATCGCAACCAGGTATAATTGACTGTTTCGGTGTGGTACCGCATTGCTACGATGATCCAAACCAGAAAGAGGCCAGGATCTGACCAACAAGTATGCGAAAAATGCGAAAGTATGAGCCAGATGATTGCAAATACCAGAACTATGCCTGACATAACCAGCGTTATCCTCTAAAATACGAATCGGAACATGCTTTTAATGACTGTTTCAGTGTGGTAGCACATTACTACGAGATCCAAACCAGAAAAATCCCAGGATCGGGCCAACAAGAATGCGAGAAACGCGAAAGTACGAGCCACATGAGGGAAAATCCCAGTCCTAACCCAGACATAACCGGCGTTATGCGCTAAAATATTAATCGCAACCAGGTTTAATTGACTGTTTCGTTGTGGAACCACATTACTACGGGATCCAAACCAGAAAGAACCCAGGATCTGGCCAACAAGTATGCGAAAAATGCGAAAGAACGATCCAGATGAGGGCAAATCCCAGACCTATCCGAGACATAACCGGCGTTATCCTCTAAAATATTAATTGCAATCAGGTTTGATTAACTGTTTCAGTGTGGTACCACATTACTACGTGATCCAAATCAGAAAAAGCCCAGGATCTGGCCAACAAGTATGCGAAAAATGCGAAAGTACGAGCCAGATGAGGGCAAATCCCAGACCTAACCGAGACATAACCGGCGTTATCCTCTAAAATATTAATCGCAACCAGGTTTATTTGACTGTTTCGGTGTGGTAGCGCATTACTACGTGATCCAAACCAGATAAAGCCCAGGATCTGGCCAACAAGTATCAGAAAAATGCGAAAGTTCGAGCCAGATGAGGGCAAATACCAGACCTAACCAAGACAAAACCTGCGTTATCCCATAAAATATTAATCGCAACCAGGTTTAATTGACTGTTTCGGTGTGGTACCGCATTGCTACGATGTTCCAAACCAGAAAGAGGCCAGGATCTGGCTAACAAGTATGCGAGAAATGCGAAAGTACGAGCCAGATGAGGGCAAATCCCAGACCAAGCCGAGACATAACCTGCGTTATCCTGTAAAATATTAATCGCAACCAGGTTTAATTGACTGTTTCGGTGTGGTACCGCATTACTACGTGATCCAAACCAGAAAAAGGCCAGGATCTGGCCAACAAGTATGAGAAATATGCGAAAGTTCGAGCCAGATGAGGGCAAATACCAGACATAACCCAGACAAAATCGGCGTTATCCCCTAAAATATTAATCGCAACCAGGTGTAATTGACTGTTTCGGTGTGGTACCGCATTGCTACGATGATCGAAACCAGAAAGAGGCCAGGATCTGGCCAACAAGGATGAGAAAAATGCGAATATATGATCAAGATGATTGCAAATACCTGAACTAACCCTGACATAACCAGCGTTATCCTCTAAAATACGCATCGGAACATGCTTTTAATGACTGTTTCAGTGTGGTACCACATTCCTACGTAATCCAAACCAGAAAAAGCCCAGGATCGGGCCAACAAGAATGCGAAAAATGCGAAAGTACGAGCCAGATGAGGGAAAATCCCAGACCTAACCGAGACGTAACCGGCGTTATCCCCTAAAATATTAATCGCAACCAGGTTTAATTGACTGTTTCGGTGTGGTACTGCATTACTACGTGATCCAGACCAGAAAAAACCCAGGATCTGTTCAACAACTATGAGAAAAACGCGAAAGTACGAGCCAGATGGGGGCAAATCCCAGACCTAACCGAGACATAACCAGCGTTATCCCGTAAAATATTAATCGCAACCAGGTTTAATTGACTGTTTCGGTGTGGTACCGCATTACTACGTGATCCAAACCAGAGAAAGGCCAGGATCTGGCCAACAAGGATGAGAAAAATGCGAATATATGATCAAGATGATTGCAAATACCAGAACTAACCCAGACATAACCAGCGTTATCCTCTAAAATACGAATCGGAACATGCTTTTAATGACTGTTTCAGTGTGGTAACACATTACTACGTGATCCAAACCAGAAACATCCCAGGATCTGGCCGACAAGTATTCGAAAAATGCGATAGTATGAGCCTGAGGAGGGCAAATACCTGAGTTAACACAGACATAACCGCCGTTATCCTCTAAAATATTAATCGCAACCGGGTTTAATTGACTGTTTCCATGTGGAACCACATTACTACGGGATCCAAACCAGAAAAAACCCAGGATCTGGCCAACAACTATGAGAAAAACGCGAAAGTATGAGCCAGATGATTGCAAATACCAGAACTATCCCAGGCATAACCAGCGTTATCCTCTAAAATATTATTCGCAACCAGGTTTAATTGACTGTTTCGGTGCGGTACCACATTACTACGTGGTCCAAGCCAGAATAAGGCCAGGATCTGGCCTACAAGAATGCGAAAAATGCGAAAGTACGAGCCAGATGAGGGCAAATACCAGACCTAACCGAGACATAACCGGCGTTATCCTCCAAAATATTAATCGCAACCCGGGTCAATTGACTGTTTCGGTGTGGAACCACATTACTACGGGATCCAAACCAGAGAAAACCCAGGATCTGGCCAACAGGTATGCGAAAAATGCGAAAGTATGAGCCAGATGATTGCAAATACCAGAACTAACCCCGACATAACAAGCGTTATCCTCTAAAATACGAATCGGAACATGCTTTTAATGACTGTTTCAGTGTGGTAACACATTACTACGTGATCCAAACCAGAAGCATCCCAGGATCGGGCCAACAAGAATGCGAAAAATGCGAAAGTACGAACCAGATGAGGGAAAATCCCAGACCTAACCGAGACGTAACCGGCGTTATCCCCTAAAATATTAATCGCAACCAGGTATAATTGACTGTTTCGGGGTAGAACCGCATTACTACGTGATCCAAACCAGTAAAAACCCAGGATTTGGCCAACAACTATGAGAAAAACGCGAAAGTATGTGCCAGATGATTGCAAATACCAGAACTATACCAGACATAACCAGCGTTATCCTCTAAAATACTTATCGGAACCAGCTTCTATTGACTGTTTCAGTGTGGTACCACATTACTACGTCATCCAAACCAGAAAAGGGCCAGGGTCTGGCCAACAAGTATGCGAAAAATGCGAAAGTCCGAGCCAGATGAGGGCAAATACCAGACCTAACCGAGACATAACCGGCGTTATCCTCTAAAATATTAATCGCAACCCGGGTCAATTGACTGTTTCGGTGTGGAACCACATTACTACGGGATCCAAACCAGAGAAAACCCAGGATCTGGCCAACAGGTATGCGAAAAATGCGAAAGTATGAGCCAGATGATTGCAAATACCAGAACTAACCCAGACATAACCAGCGTTATCCTCTAAAATATTAAACGCAACCAGGTTTAATTGACTGTTTCGGTGTTGTACCGCATTACTACGTGATCCAAACCAGAAAGAGGCCAGGATCTGGCCAACAAGAATGCGAAAAAAGCGAAAGTACGAGCCAGATGTGGGCAAATCCCAGACCTACCCGAGACATAACCAGCGTTATCCTCTGAAATAGTAATCGCAACCAGGTTTAATTGACTGGTTCAGTGTGGTGCCACATTACTACGTGATCCAAACCAGAAAAAGCCCAGGATCTGGCCAACAAGTATGCGAAAAACGTGAAAGTACGAGCCAGATGAGGACAAATCCCAGACCTACCCGAGACATAACCGGCGTTATCCTCCAAAATATTAATCTCAACCAGGTTTAATTGACTGTTTCGTTGTGGAACCACATTACTACGGGATCCAAACCAGACAAAACCCAGGATCTGGCCAACAAGTATGCGAAAAATGCGAAAGTATGAGCCAGATGATTGCAAATACCAGAACTAACCCAGACATAACCGCCGTTATCCCCTAAAATATTAATCGCAACCAGGTTTAATTGACTGTTTCGGTGTGGTACCGCATTACTACGTGATCCAAACCAGAGAAAGGCCAGGATCTGGCCAACAAGGATGAGAAAAATGCGAATATACGATCCAGATGATTGCAAATACCAGAACTAACCCTGACATAACCAGCGTTATCCTCTAAAATATTAATCGCAACCAGGTATAATTGACTGTTTCGGTGTGGTACTGCATTGCTACGATGATCCAAACCAGAAAAAGGCCATGATCTGGCCAACAAGTATGCGAGAAACGCGAATGTATGAGCCAGATGATTGCAAATACCAGAACTAACTCAGACATAACCAGCGTTATCCTCTAAAATACAGATCGGAAGCAGCTTCTATTGACTGTTTCAGTGTGGTACCACATTACTACGTGATCCAAACCAGAAAAAGCCCAGGATCTGGCCAACAAGTATGCGAAAAACGCGAATGTATGAGCCAGATGATTGCAAATACCAGAACCAACCCAGACATAACCAGCGTTATCCTCTAAAATATTAATCGCAACCAGGTTTAATTGACTGTTTCGGTGTGGTGCCGCATTGCTACGTGATCCAAACCAGAGAAAGGCCAGGATCTGGCCAACAAGGGTGAGAAAAATGCGAAAGTACGAGCCAGATAAGGGCAAATCCCAGACCTAACCGGGACATAACCGGCGTTATCCTCTAAAATATTAATCGCACCCAGATTTAATTGACTGTTTCGGTGTGGTAACGCATTACTACGAGATCCAAACCAGAAAAAGCCCAGGATCTGGCCAACAACTATGAGAAAAACGCGAAAGTACGAGCCAGATGGGGGCAAATCCCAGACCCAACCGCGACATAACCAGCGTTATCCTCTAAAATATTAATCGCAACCAGGTTTAATTGACTGTTTCGGTGTGGTACCGCATTACTACGTGATCCAAACCAGAGAAAGGCCAGGATCTGGCCAACAAGGACGAGAAAAATGCGAATATATGATCCAGATGATTGCAAATACCAGAACTAACCCTGACATAGCCAGCGTTATCCTCTAAAATACGCATCGGAACATGCTTTTAATGACTGTTTCCGTGTGGAACCACATTACTACGGGATCCAAACCAGAAAAAACCCAGGATCTGGCCAACAACTATGAGAAAAACGCGAAAGTATGAGCCAGATGATTGCAAATACCAGAACTATCCCAGGCATAACCAGCGTTATCCTCTAAAATATTATTCGCAACCAGGTTTAATTGACTGTTTCGGTGTGGTACCACATTACTACGTGGTCCAAGCCAGAAAAAGGCCAGGATCTGGCCAACAAGTATGCGAAAAATGCGAAAGTATGAGCCAGATGATTGCAAATACCAGAACTAACCCAGACATAACCAGCGTTATCCTCTAAAATATTAATCGCAACCAGGTTTAATTGACTATTTCGGTGTGGTACTGCATTACTACGTGATCCAGACCAGAAAAAGGCCAGGATCTGGCCAACAAGTATGCGCAAAATGCGAAAGTACGAGCCAGATGAGGGCAAATCCCAGACCTAACCGAGACATAACCCGCGTTATCCCCTAAAATATTAATCGCAACCAGGTTTAATTGACTGTTTCGGTGTGGTACTGCATTACTACGTGATCCAGACCAGAAAAAGGCCAGGATCTGGCCAACAAGTATGCGCAAAATGCGAAAGTACGAGCCAGATGAGGGCAAATCCCAGACCTAACCGAGACATAACCGGTGTTATCCTGTAAAATATTAATCGCAACCAGGTTTGATTGACTGTTTCGGTGTGGAACCACATTACTACGGGATCCAAACAAGAAAAAACTCAGGATCTGGCCGACAAGTATGCGCAAAATGCGAATGTACGAGCCAGATGAGGGCAAATCCCAGACCTAACCGAGACATAACCGGCGCTATCCTCTAAAACATTAATCGCAACCAGGTATAATTGACTGTTTCGGTGTGGTACCGCATTGCTACGATGATCCAGTCCAGAAAGAGGCCAGGATCTGGCTAACAAGTATGCGAAAAATGCGAAAGTACGAGCCAGATGAGGGCAAATCCCAGACCTAACCGAGACATAACCGGCGCTATCCTCTAAAATATTAATCGCAACCAGGTATAATTGACTGTTTCGGTGTGGTACCGCATTGCTACGATGATCCAATCCAGAAAGAGGCCAGGATCTGGCCAACAAGTATGCGAGAAATGCGAAAGTATGAGCCAGATGATTGCAAATCCCAGACCTAACCGAGACATAACCGGCGTTATCCTCTAAAATACGAATCGGAACATGCTTTTAATGACTGTTTCAGTGTGGTAACACATTACTACGAGGTCCAAACCAGAAAAATCCCAGGATCGGGCCAACAAGAATGCGAGAAACGCGAAAGTACGAGCCACATGAGGGAAAATCCCAGACCTAACCCAGACATAACGGCGTTATCCGCTAAAATATTAATCGCAACCAGGTGTAATTGACTGTTTCGGTGTGGTACTGCATTACTACGTGATCCAGACCAGAAAAAGGCCAGGATCTGGCCAACAAGTATGCGCAAAATGCGAAAGTACGAGCCAAATGAGGGCAAATCCCAGACCTAACCGAGACATAACCGGCGCTATCCTCTAAAATATTAATCGCAACCAGGTATAATTGACTGTTTCGGTGTGGTACCGCATTGCAACGATGATCCAATCCAGAAAGAGGCCAGGATCTGGCTAACAAGTATGCGAAAAATGCGAAAGTACGAGCCAGATGAGGGCAAATCCAAGACCAAACCGAGACATAACCGGTGTTATCCTGTAAAATATTAATCGCAACCAGGTTTAATTGACTGTTTCGGTGTGGAACCACATTACTACGGGATCCAAACGAGAAAAAACTCAGGATCTGGCCGACAAGTATTCGAAAAATGCGAAAGTATGAGCCAGATGATTGCAAATACCAGAACTATGCCTGACATAACCAGCGTTATCCTCTAAAATACGAATCGGAACATGCTTTTAATGACTGTTTCAGTGTGGTAGCACATTACTACGTGGTCCAAATCAGAAAAAGCCCAGGAACTGGCCAACAAGTATGCGAAAAATGTGAAAGTACGAGCCAGATGAGGGCAAATCCCAGACCTAACCGAGACATAACCGGCGTTATCCTCTAAAATATTAATCGCAACCAGGTTTATTTGACTGTTTCGGTGTGGTAACGCATTACTACGTGATCCAAACCAGATAAAGCCCAGGATCTGGCCAACAAGTATCAGAAAAATGCGAAAGTTCGAGCCAGATGAGGGCAAATACCAGACCTAACCCAGACAAAACCGGCGTTATCCCATAAAATATTAATCGCAACCAGGTTTAATTGACTGTTTCGGTGTGGTACCGCATTGCTACGATGTTCCAAACCAGAAAGAGGCCAGGATCTGGCAAACAAGTATGCGAATAATGCGAAAGTATGAGCCAGATGATTGCAAATACCAGAACTAACCCAGACATAACCGGCGTTATCCCCTAAAATATTAATCGCAACCAGGTTTAATTGACTGTTTCGGTGTGGTACCGCATTACTACGTGATCCAAACCAGAGAAAGGCCAGGATCTGGCCAACAAGGATGAGAAAAATGCGAATATATGATCAAGATGATTGCAAATACCAGAACTAACCCAGACATAACCAGCGTTATCCTCTAAAATACGAATCGGAACATGCTTTTAATGACTGTTTCAGTGTGGTAACACATTACTACGTGATCCAAACCAGAAACATCCCAGGATCTGGCCGACAAGTATTCGAAAAATGCGATAGTATGAGCCTGAGGAGGGCAAATACCTGAGTTAACACAGACATAACCGCCGTTATCCTCTAAAATATTAATCGCAACCGGGTTTAATTGACTGTTTCCGTGTGGAACCACATTACTACGGGATCCAAACCAGAAAAAACCCAGGATCTGGCCAACAACTATGAGAAAAACGCGAAGGTATGAGCCAGATGATTGCAAATACCAGAACTATCCCAGGCATAACCAGCGTTATCCTCTAAAATATTATTCGCAACCAGGTTTAATTGACTGTTTCGGTGCGGTACCACATTACTACGTGGTCCAAGCCAGAATAAGGCCAGGATCTGGCCTACAAGAATGCGAAAAATGCGAAAGTACGAGCCAGATGAGGGCAAATACCAGACCTAACCCAGTCATAACCGGCGTTATCCGCTAAAATATTAATCGCAACCAGGTTTAATTGACTGCTTCGTTGTGGAACCGCATTTCTACGGGATCCAAACCAGAAAAAAACCCAGGATCTGGCCAACAACTATGAGAAAAAGCGAAAGTATGAGCCAGATGATTGCAAATACCAGAACTATCCCAGACATAACCAGCGTTATCCTCTAAAATATTATTCGCAGCCAGGATTAATTGACTGTTTCAGTCTGGTGCCACTTTACTACGTGGTCCAAGCCAGAAGAAGGCCAGGATCTGGCCAACAAGTATGCGAAAAATGCGAAGGTCCGAGCCAGATGAGGGCAAATACCAGACCTAACCGAGACATAACCGGCGTTATCCTCCAAAATATTAATCGCAACCAGGTTCAATTGACTGTTTCGGTGTGGAACCACATTACTACGGGATCGAAACCAGAAAAAACCCTGGATCTGGCCAACAACTATGAGAAAAACGCGAAAGTATGAGCCAGATGATTGCAAATACCAGAACTATCCCAGGCATAACCAGCGTTATCCTCTAAAATATTATTCGCATCCAGGTTTAATTGACTGTTTCGGTGTGGTACCACATTACTACGTGGTCCAAGCCAGAAAAAGGCCAGGATCTGGCCAACAAGAGTGCGAAAAATGCGAAAGTACGCGCCAGATGAGGGCAAATATCAGACCTAACCGAGACATTACCGGCGTTATCCTCTAAAATATTAATCGCAACCAGGTTCAATTGACTGTTTCGGTGTGGAACCACATTACGACGGGATCCAAACCAGAGAAAGGCCAGGATCTGGCCAACAAGGATGAGAAAAATGCGAAAGTATGAGCAAGATGATTGCAAATACCAGAACTAACCCTGACATAACAAGCGTTATCCTCTAAAATACGAATCGGAACATGCTTTTAATGACTGTTTCAGTGTGGTAACACATTACTACGTGATCCAAACCAGAAGCACCCCAGGATCGGGCCAACAAGAATGCGAAAAATGCGAAAGTACGAACCAGATGAGGGAAAATCCCAGACCTAACCGAGACGTAACCGGCGTTATCCCCTAAAATATTAATCGCAACCAGGTATAATTGACTGTTTCGGTGTAGAACCGCAATACTACGTGATCCAAACCAGTAAAAACCCAGGATCTGGCCCACAACTATGAGAAAAACGCGAAAGTATGAGCCAGATGATTGCAAATACCAGAACTATCCCAGACATAACCAGCGTTATCCTCTAAAATACTTATCGGAACCAGCTTCTATTGACTGTTTCAGTGTGGTACCACATTACTACGTGATCCACACCAGAAAAGGGCCAGGGTCTGGCCAACAAGTGTGCGAAAAATGCGAAAGTCCGAGCCAGATGAGGGCAAATACCAGACCTAACCGAGACATAACCGGCGTTATCCTCTAAAATATTAATCGCTACCCGGGTCAATTGACTGTTTCGTTGTGGAACCACATTACTACGGGATCCAAACCAGAGAAAACCCAGGATCTGGCCAACAGGTATGCGAAAAATGCGAAAGTATGAGCCAGATGATTGCAAATACCAGAACTAACCCAGACATAACCAGCGTTATCCTCTAAAATATTAAACGCAACCAGGTTTAATTGACTGTTTCAGTGTGGTACCACATTACTACGTGATCCAAACCAGACAAAACCCAGGATCTGGCCAACAAGTATGCGAAAAATGCGAAAGTATGAGCCAGATGATTGCAAATACCAGAACTAACCCAGACATAACCGCCGTTATCCCCTAAAATATTAATCGCAACCAGGTTTAATTGACTGTTTCGGTGTGGTACCGCATTACTACGTGATCCAAACCAGAGAAAGGCCAGGATCTGGCCAACAAGGATGAGAAATATGCGAATATACGATCCAGATGATTGCAAATACCAGAACTAACCCTGACATAACCAGCGTTATCCTGTAAAATATTAATCGCAACCAGGTATAATTGACTGTTTCGGTGTGGTACCGCATTGCTACGATGATCCAAACCAGAAAAAGGCCATGATCTGGCCAACAAGTATGCGAAAAATGCGAAAGTATGAGCCAGATGATTGGAAATACCAGAACTATGCCTGACATAACCAGCGTTATCCTCTAAAATACGAATCGGAACATGCTTCTAATGACTGATTCAGTGTGGTAACACATTACTACGAGATCCAAACCAGAAAAATCCCAGGATCAGGCCAACAAGAATGCGAGAAACGCGAAAGTACGAGCCAAATGAGGGAAAATCCCGGACCTAACCCAGACATGACCGGCGTTATCCTCTAAAATATTAATCGCAACCAGGTTTAATTGACTGTTTCAGTGTGGTACCACATTACTACGTGATCCAAACCAGAAAAAGCCCAGGATTTGGCCAACAAGTATGCGAAAAACGCGAATGTATGAGCCAGATGATTGCAAATACCAGAACTAACTCTGACATAACCAGCGTTATCCTCTAAAATACAGATCGGAAGCAGCTTCTATTGACTGTTTCAGTGTGGTACCACATTACTACGTGATCCAAACCAGAAAAAGGCCTGGATCTGGCCAACAAGTATGCGAAAAACGTGAAAGTACGAGTCAGATGAGGACAAATCCCAGACCTACCGGAGACATAACCGGCGTTATCCTCTAAAATATTAATCAAACCCAGTTTAATTGACTGTTTCGTTGTGGAACCACATTACTACGGGATCCAAGCCAGAGAAAACCCAGGATCTGGCCAACAGGTATGCGAAAAATGCGAAAGTATGAGCCAGATGATTGCAAATACCAGAACCAACCCAGACATAACCAGCGTTATCCTCTAAAATATTATTCGCAGCCAGGTTTAATTGACTGTTTCGGTGTGGTGCCGCATTGCTACGTGATCCAAACCAGAGAAAGGCCAGGATCTGGCCAACAAGGATGAGAAAAATGCGAAAGTACGAGCCAGATAAGGGCAAATCCCAGACCTAACCGAGACATAACCGGCGTTATCCTCTAAAATATTAATCGCATCCAGGTTTAATTGACTGTTTCGGTGTGGTACCACATTACTACGTGGTCCAAGCCAGAAAAAGGCCAGGATCTGGCCAACAAGAATGCGAAAAATGCGAAAGTACGCGCCAGATGAGGGCAAATATCAGACCTAACCGAGACATTACCGGCGTTATCCTCTAAAATATTAATCGCAACCAGGTTCAATTGACTGTTTCGGTGTGGAACCACATTACGACGGGATCCAAACCAGAGAAAGGCCAGGATCTGGCCAACAAGGATGAGAAAAATGCGAAAGTATGAGCAAGATGATTGCAAATACCAGAACTAACCCTGACATAACAAGCGTTATCCTCTAAAATACGAATCGGAACATGCTTCTAATGACTGTTTCAGTGTGGTAACACATTACTACGTGATCCAAACCAGAAGCATCCCAGGATCGGGCCAACAAGAATGCGAAAAATGCGAAAGTACGAACCAGATGAGGGAAAATCCCAGACCTAACCGAGACGTAACCGGCGTTATCCCCTAAAATATTAATCGCAACCAGGTATAATTGACTGTTTCGGTGTAGAACCGCATTACTACGTGATCCAAACCAGTAAAAACCCAGGATCTGGCCCACAACTATGAGAAAAACGCGAAAGTATGAGCCAGATGATTGCAAATACCAGAACTATCCCAGACATAACCAGCGTTATCCTCTAAAATACTTATCCGAACCAGCTTCTATTGACTGTTTCAGTGTGGTACCACATTACTACGTGATCCAAACCAGAAAAGGGCCAGGGTCTGGCCAACAAGTATGCGAAAAATGCGAAAGTCCGAGCCAGATGAGGGCAAATACCAGACCTAACCGAGACATAACCGGCGTTATCCTCTAAAATATTAATCGCTACCCGGGTCAATTGACTGTTTCGTTGTGGAACCACATTACTACGGGATCCAAACCAGAGAAAACCCAGGATCTGGCCAACAGGTATGCGAAAAATGCGAAAGTATGAGCCAGATGATTGCAAATACCAGAACTAACCCAGACATAACCAGCGTTATCCTCTAAAATATTAAACGCAACCAGGTTTAATTGACTGTTTCAGTGTGGTACCACATTACTACGTGATCCAAACCAGAAAAAGCCCAGGATCTGGCCAACAAGTATGCGAAAAACGTGAAAGTACGAGCCAGATGAGGACAAATCCCAGACCTGCCCGAGACATAACCGGCGTTATCCTCCAAAATATTAATATCAACCAGGTTTAATTGACTATTTCGTTGTGGAACCACATTACTACGGGATCCAAACCAGACAAAACCCAGGATCTGGCCAACAAGTATGCGAAAAATGCGAAAGTATGAGCCAGATGATTGCAAATACCAGAACTAACCCAGACATAACCGCCGTTATCCCCTAAAATATTAATCGCAACCAGGTTTAATTGACTGTTTCGGTGTGGTACCGCATTACTACGTGATCCAAACCAGAGAAAGGCCAGGATCTGGCCAACAAGGATGAGAAATATGCGAATATACGATCCAGATGATTGCAAATACCAGAACTAACCCTGACATAACCAGCGTTATCCTCTAAAATATTAATCGCAACCAGGTATAATTGACTGTTTCGGTGTGGTACCGCATTGCTACGATGATCCAAACCAGAAAAAGGCCATGATCTGCCCAACAAGTATGCGAAAAATGCGAAAGTATGAGCCAGATGATTGGAAATACCAGAACTATGCCTGACATAACCAGCGTTATCCTCTAAAATACGAATCGGAACATGCTTCTAATGACTGATTCAGTGTGGTAACACATTACTACGAGATCCAAACCAGAAAAATCCCAGGATCAGGCCAACAAGAATGCGAGAAACGCGAAAGTACGAGCCAAATGAGGGAAAATCCCGGACCTAACCCAGACATGACCGGCGTTATCCTCTAAAATATTAATCGCAACCAGGTTTAATTGACTGTTTCAGTGTGGTACCACATTACTACGTGATCCAAACCAGAAAAAGCCCAGGATTTGGCCAACAAGTATGCGAAAAACGCGAATGTATGAGCCAGATGATTGCAAATACCAGAACTAACTCAGACATAACCAGCGTTATCCTCTAAAATACAGATCGGAAGCAGCTTCTATTGACTGTTTCAGTGTGGTACCACATTACTACGTGATCCAAACCAGAAAAAGGCCTGGATCTGGCCAACAAGTATGCGAAAAACGTGAAAGTACGAGTCAGATGAGGACAAATCCCAGACCTACCGGAGACATAACCGGCGTTATCCTCTAAAATATTAATCAAATCCAGTTTAATTGACTGTTTCGTTGTGGAACCACATTACTACGGGATCCAAGCCAGAGAAAACCCAGGATCTGGCCAACAGGTATGCGAAAAATGCGAAAGTATGAGCCAGATGATTGCAAATACCAGAACCAACCCAGACATAACCAGCGTTATCCTCTAAAATATTAATCGCAACCAGGTTTAATTGACTGTTTCGGTGTGGTGCCGCATTGCTACGTGATCCAAACCAGAGAAAGGCCAGGATCTGGCCAACAAGGATGAGAAAAATGCGAAAGTACGAGCCAGATAAGGGCAAATCCCAGACCTAACCGAGACATAACCGGCGTTATCCTCTAAAATATTAATCGCACCCAGATTTAATTGACTGTTTCGGTGTGGTACCGCATTACTACGAGATCCAAACCAGAAAAAGCCCAGGATCTGGCCAACAACTATGAGCAAAACGCGAAAGTACGAGCCAGATGGGGGCAAATCTCAGACCCAACCGCGACATAACCAGCGTTATCCTCTAAAATATTAATCGCAACCAGGTTTAATTGACTGTTTCGGTGTGGTACCGCATTACTACGTGATCCAAACCAGAGAAAGGCCAGGATCTGGCCAACAAGGATGAGAAAAATGCGAATATATGATCCAGATGATTGCAAATACCAGAACTAACCCTGACATAGCCAGCGTTATCCTCTAAAATACGCATCGGAACATGCTTTTAATGACTGTTTCAGTGACATAGCCAGCGTTATCCTCCAAAATACGCATCGGAACATGCTTTTAATGACTGTTTCAGTGTGGTACCACATTACTACGTTATCCAAACCAGAAAAAGCCCAGGATCTGGCCAACAAGTATGCGAAAAACGTGAAAGTACGAGCCAGATGAGGACAAATCCCAGACCTACCCGAGACATAACCGGCGTTATCCTCCAAAATATTAATCTCAACCAGGTTTAATTGACTGTTTCGTTGTGGACCCACATTACTACGGTACCCAAACCAGACAAAACCCAGGATCTGGCCAACAAGTATGCGAAAAATGCGAAAGTATGAGCCAGATGATTGCAAATACCAGAACTAACCCAGACATAACCGGCGTTATCCCCTAAAATATTAATCGCAACCAGGTTTAATTGACTGTTTCGGTGTGGTACCGCATTACTGCGTGATCCAAACCAGAGAAAGGCCAGGGTCTGGCCAACAAGGATGAGAAAAATGCGAATATATGATCCAGATGATTGCAAATACCAGAACTAACCCTGACATAACCAGGTTTATCCTCTAAAATACGCATCGGAACATGCTTTTAATGACTGCTTCAGTGTGGTACCACATTACTACGTTATCCAAACCAGAAAAAGCCCAGGATCGGGCCAACAAGAATGCGAAAAATGCGAAAGTACGAGCCAGATGAGGGAAAATCCCAGACCTAACCGAGACGTAACCGGCGCTATTCCCTAAAATATTAATCGCAACCAGGTATAATTGACTGTTTCGGTGTGGTACCGCATTGCTACGATGATCCAAACCAGAAAAAGGCCAGGATCTGGCCAACAAGTATGCGAAAAATGAGAAAGTCCGAGCCAGATGAGGGCAAATACCAGACCTATCCGAGACATAACCGGCGTTATCCTCTAAAATAATAATCGCAACCAGGTTCAGTTGACTGTTTCGGTGTGGAACCACATTACTACGTGATCCAAACCAGAAAAATGCCAGGATCTGGCCAACAAGTATGCGAAAAATGCGAAAGTACGAGCCAGATGAGGGCAAATACCAGACCTAGCCCAGACATAACCGCCGTTATCCGCTAAAATATTAATCGCAACCAGGTTTAATTGACTGTTTCGTTGTGGAACCGCATTACTACGTGATCCAAACGAGAAAAAACCCAGGATCTGGCCAACAGCTATGAGAAAAACGCGAAAGTATGAGCCAGATGATTGCAAATACCAGAACTATCCCAGACATAACCACCGTTATCCTCTAAAATACTTATCGGAACCAGCTTCTATTGACTGTTTCAGTGTGGTACCACATTACTACGTGATCCAAACCAGAAATGGGTCAGGGTCTGGCCAACAAGTATGCGAAAAATGCGAAAGTCCGAGCCAGATGAGGGCAAATACCAGACCTAACCGAGACATAACCGGCGTTATCCTCTAAAATATTAATCGCAACCAGATTCAATTGACTGTTTCGGTGTGGAACCACATTACTACGGGATCCAAACCAGAAAAAACCCAGGATCTGGCCGACAACTATGAGAAAAACGCGAAGGTACGAGCCAGATGGGGACAAATCCCAGACCTAACTGAGACATAACCAGCGTTATCCTCTAAAATAGTAATCGCAACCAGGTTTAATTGACTGTTTCAGTGTGGTACCACATTACTACGTGATCCAAACCAGAAAAAGCCCAGGATCTGGCCACCAAGTATGCGAAATCGTGAATGTACGAGCCAGATGAGGACAAATCCCAGACCTACCCGAGACATAACCGGCGTTATCCTCTAAAATATTAATCTCAACCAGGTTTAATTGACTGTTTCGTTGTGGAACCACATAACTACGGGATCCAAACCAGACAAAACCCAGGATCTGGCCAACAAGTATGCGAAAAATGCGAAAGTATGAGCCAGATGATTGCAAATACCGGAACTAACCCAGACATAACCAGCGTTATCCTCTAAAATATAAATCGCAACAGGTTTAATTGACTGTTCCGTTGTGGAACCGCATTACTACGTGATCCAAACCAGTAAAAACCCAGGATCTGGCCAACAACTATGAGAAAAACGCGAAAGTATGAGCCAGATGATTGCAAATACCAGAACTATCCCAGACATAACCAGCGTTATCCTCTAAAATACTTATCGGAACCAGCTTCTATTGACTGTTTCAGTGTGGTACCACATTACTACGTGATCCAAACCAGAAAAGGGCCAGGGTCTGGCCAACAAGTATGCGAAAAATGCGAAAGTCCGAGCCAGATGAGGGCAAATACCAGACCTAACCCAGACATAACCGGCGTTATCCTCTAAAATATTAATAGCAACCAGGTTTAATTGACTGTTTCGGTGTGGTACCACATTACTACGTGATCCAAACCAGAAAAAGCCCAGGATCTGGCCAACAAGTATGCGAAAAACGCGAATGTATGAGCCAGATGATTGCAAATACCAGAACTAACTCAGACATAACCAGCGTTATGTTCTAAGATACTGATCGGAACCAGCTTCTATTGACTGTTTCAGTGTGGCACCACATTGCTACGTGATCCAAACCAGAAAAAGGCCAGGATCTGGCTAACAAGTATGCGAAACATGCGAAAGTACGAGCCAGATGAGGGCAAACACCAGACCTAACCCAGACATAACCGGCGTTATCCGCTAAAATATTAATCGCAACCAGGTTTAATTGACTGTTTCGTTGTGGAACCCCATTACTGCGGGATCCAAACCAGAAAAAACTCAGGATCTGGCCAACAAGTATGCGAAAAATGCGAAAGTACGATCCAGATGAGGGCAAATCTCAGACCTAACCGAGACATAACCAGCGCTATCCTCTAAAATATTAATCGCAACCAGGTATAATTGACTGTTTCGGTGTGGTACCGCATTGCTACCATGATCCAAACCAGAAAGAGGCCAGGATCTGGATAACAAGTATGCGAAAAATGCGAAAGTACGAGCCTGATGAGGGAAAATCCCAGACCTAACCGAGACGTAACCGGCGTTATCCCCTAAGATATTAATCGCAACCAGGTTTAATTGACTGTTTCGGTGTGGAACCACATTACTACGGGATCCAAACCAGAAAAAACTCAGGATCTGGCCGACAAGTATACGAAAAATGCGATAGTATGAGCAAGAGGAGGGCAAATACCAGACCTAACACAGACATAACCGGCGTTATCCTCTAAAATATTAATCGCAACCGGGTTTAATTGACTGTTTCGGTGTGGAAACACATTACTACGGGATCCAAACCAGAAAAAACCCAGGATCTGGCCAACAACTATAAGAAAAACGCGAAAGTATGAGCCAGATGATTGCAAATACCAGAACTATCCCAGGCATAACCAGCGTTATCCTCTAAAATATTATTCGCTACCAGGTTTAATTGACTGTTTCGTTGTGGAACCACATTACTACGGTATCCAAACCAGACAAAACCCAGGATCTGGCCAACAAGTATGCGAAAAATGCGAAAGTATGAGCCAGATGATTGCAAATACCAGAACTAACCCAGACATAACCGGCGTTATCCCCTAAAATATTAATCGCAACCAGGTTTAATTGACTGTTTCGGTGTGGTACCGCATTACTACGTGATCCAAACCAGAGAAAGGCCAGGGTCTGGCCAACAAGGATGAGAAAAATGCGAATATATGATCCAGATGATTGCAAATACCAGAACTAACCCTGACATAACCAGGTTTATCCTCTAAAATACGCATCGGAACATGCTTTTAATGACTGTTTCAGTGTGGTACCACATTACTACGTTATCCAAACCAGAAAAAGCCCAGGATCGGGCCAACAAGAATGCGAAAAATGCGAAAGTACGAGCCAGATGAGGGAAAATCCCAGACCTAACCGAGACGTAACCGGCGCTATTCCCTAAAATATTAATCGCAACCAGGTATAATTGACTGTTTCGGTGTGGTACCGCATTGCTACGATGATCCAAACCAGAAAAAGGCCAGGATCTGGCCAACAAGTATGCGAAAAATGAGAAAGTCCGAGCCAGATGAGGGCAAATACCAGACCTATCCGAGACATAACCGGCGTTATCCTCTAAAATAATAATCGCAACCAGGTTCAGTTGACTGTTTCGGTGTGGAACCACATTACTACGTGATCCAAACCAGAAAAATGCCAGGATCTGGCCAACAAGTATGCGAAAAATGCGAAAGTACGAGCCAGATGAGGGCAAATACCAGACCTAGCCCAGACATAACCGCCGTTATCCGCTAAAATATTAATCGCAACCAGGTTTAATTGACTGTTTCGTTGTGGAACCGCATTACTACGTGATCCAAACGAGAAAAAACCCAGGATCTGGCCAACAGCTATGAGAAAAACGCGAAAGTATGAGCCAGATGATTGCAAATACCAGAACTATCCCAGACATAACCACCGTTATCCTCTAAAATACTTATCGGAACCAGCTTCTATTGACTGTTTCAGTGTGGTACCACATTACTACGTGATCCAAACCAGAAATGGGTCAGGGTCTGGCCAACAAGTATGCGAAAAATGCGAAAGTCCGAGCCAGATGAGGGCAAATACCAGACCTAACCGAGACATAACCGGCGTTATCCTCTAAAATATTAATCGCAACCAGATTCAATTGACTGTTTCGGTGTGGAACCACATTACTACGGGATCCAAACCAGAAAAAACCCAGGATCTGGCCGACAACTATGAGAAAAACGCGAAGGTACGAGCCAGATGGGGACAAATCCCAGACCTAACTGAGACATAACCAGCGTTATCCTCTAAAATAGTAATCGCAACCAGGTTTAATTGACTGTTTCAGTGTGGTACCACATTACTACGTGATCCAAACCAGAAAAAGCCCAGGATCTGGCCACCAAGTATGCGAAATCGTGAATGTACGAGCCAGATGAGGACAAATCCCAGACCTACCCGAGACATAACCGGCGTTATCCTCTAAAATATTAATCTCAACCAGGTTTAATTGACTGTTTCGTTGTGGAACCACATAACTACGGGATCCAAACCAGACAAAACCCAGGATCTGGCCAACAAGTATGCGAAAAATGCGAAAGTATGAGCCAGATGATTGCAAATACCGGAACTAACCCAGACATAACCAGCGTTATCCTCTAAAATATAAATCGCAACAGGTTTAATTGACTGTTCCGTTGTGGAACCGCATTACTACGTGATCCAAACCAGTAAAAACCCAGGATCTGGCCAACAACTATGAGAAAAACGCGAAAGTATGAGCCAGATGATTGCAAATACCAGAACTATTCCAGACATAACCAGCGTTATCCTCTGAAATATTATTCGCAACCAGGTTTAATTGACTGTTTCAGTCTGGTGCCACTTTACTACGTGGTCCAAGACAGAAGAAGGCCAGGATCTGGCCAACAAGTATGCGAAAAATGCGGAGGTCCGAGCCAGATGAGGGCAAATACCAGACCTAACCGAGACATAACCGGCGTTATCCTCTAAAGTATTAATCGCAACCAGGTTCAATTGACTGTTTCGGTGTGGAACCACATTACTACGGGATCCAAACCAGAAAAAAAGCCAGGATCTGGCCAACAACTATGAGAAAAACGCGAAAGTATGAGCCAGATGATTGCAAATACCAGAACTATCCCAGGCATAACCAGCGTTATCCTCTAAAATATTATTCGCAACCAGGTTTAATTGACTGTTTCGGTGTGGTACCACATTACTACGTGGTCCAAGCCAGAAAAAGGCCAGGATCTGGCCAACAAGAATGCGAAAAACGCGAATGTATGAGCCAGATGATTGCAAATACCAGAACTAACTCAGATATAACCAGCGTTATGCTCTATGATACTGATCGGAACCAGATTCTATTGACTGTTTCAGTGTGGTACCACATTGCTACGTGATCCAAACCAGAAAAAGGCCAGGATCTGGCTAACAGGTATGCGAAACATGCGAAAGTACGAGCCAGATGAGGGCAAACACCAGACCTAACCCAGACATAACCGGCGTTATCCGCTAAAATATTAAGCGCAACCAGGTTTAATTGACTGTTTCGTTGTGGAACCCCATTACTGCGGGATCCAAACCAGAAAAAACCCAGGATCTGGCCAACAAGTATGCGAAAAATGCGAAAGTACGATCCAGATGAGGGCAAATCCCAGACCTAACCGAGACATAACCGCGCTATCCTCTAAAATATTAATCGCAACCAGGTATAATTGACTGTTTCGGTGTGGTACCGCATTGCTACGATGATCCAAACCAGAAAGAGGCCAGGATCTGGCTGACAAGTATGCGAAAAGTGCGAAAGTACGAGCCTGATGAGGGAAAATCCCAGACCTAACCGAGACGTAACCGGCGTTATCCCCTAAAATATTAATCGCAACCAGGTTTAATTGACTGTTTCGGTGTGGAACCACATTACTACGGGATCCAAACCAGAAAAAACTCAGGACCTGGCCGACAAGTATACGAAAAATGCGATAGTATGAGCCAGAGGAGGGCAAATACCAGACCTAACACAGACATAACCGCCGTTATCCTCTAAAATATTAATCGCAACCGGGTTTAATTGACTGTTTCGGTGTGAAACCACATTACTACGGGATACAAACCAGAAAAAACCCAGGATCTGGCCAACAACTATAAGAAAAACGCGAAAGTATGAGCCAGATGATTGCAAATACCAGAACTATCCCAGGCATAACCAGGGTTATCCGCTAAAATATTATTCGCAACCAGGTTTAATTGACTGTTTCGGTGTGGTACCACATTACTACGTGGTCCAAGCCAGAAGAAGGCCAGGGTCTGGCCAACAACAATGCGAAAAATGCGAAAGTACGCGCCAGATGAGGGCAAATACCAGACCTAATCGAGACATTACCGGCATTATCCTCTAAAATATTAATCGCAACCAGATTTAATTGACTGTTTCGGTGCGGCGCCGCATTACTACGTGATCCAAACCAGAAAAAGGCCAGGATCTGGCCAACAAGTATGCGAAAAATGCGAAAGTACGAGCCAGATGAGGGCAAGTACCAGACCTAACCCGGACATAACCGGCGTTATCCGCTAAAATATTAATCGCAACCAGGTTTAATTGACTGTTTCGTTGTGGAACCGCATTACTACGGGATCCAAACCAGAAAAAAACCCAGGACCTGGCCAACAACTATGAGAAAAAGCAAAAGTATGAGCCAGATGATTGCAAATACCAGAACTATCCCAGACATAACCAGCGTTATCCTCTAAAATATTATTCGCAACCAGGTTTAATTGACTGTTTCAGTCTGGTGCCACTTTACTACGTGGTCCAAGACAGAAGAAGGCCAGGATCTGGCCAACAAGTATGCGAAAAATGCGAAGTTCCGAGCCAGATGAGGGCAAATACCAGACCTAACCGAGACATAACCGGCGTTATCCTCTAAAATATTAATCGCAACCAGGTTCAATTGACTGTTTCAGTGTGGAACCACATTACTACGGGATCAAAACCAGAAAAAACCCAGGATCTGGCCAACAACTATGTGAAAAACGCGAAAGTATGAGCCAGATGATTGCAAATACCAGAACTATCCCAGGCATAACCAGCGTTATCCTCTAAAATATTATTCGCAACCAGGTTTAATTGACTGTTTCGGTGTGGTACCACATTACTACGTGGTCCAAGCCAGAAAAAGGCCAGGATCTGGCCAACAAGAGTGCGATAAATGCGAATGTACTCGCCAGATGAGGGCAAATACCAGACCTAACCGAGACATTACCGGCATTATCCTCTAAAATATTAATCGCAACCAGATTTAATTGACTGTTTCGGTGTGGTACCGCATTACTACGTGATCCAAACCAGAAAAAGCCCAGGATCTGGCCAACAAGTATGCGAAAAACGCGAAAGTATGTGCCAGATGAGGGCTAATCCCAGACCTAACCGAGACATAACCGGCGTTATCCTCTAAAATATTAATCGCAACCAGGTATAATTGACTGTTTCAGTGTGGTACCACATTACTACGTGATCCAAACCAGAAAAGGGCCAGGGTCTGGCCAATAAGTATGCGAAAAATGCGAAAGTCCGAGCCAGATGAGGGCAAATACCGGACCTAACCGAGACATAACCGGCGTTATCCTCTAAAATATTAATCGCAACCAGGTTCAATTGACTGTTTCTGTGTGGAACCACATTACTACGGGATCCAAACCAGAAAAAGGCCATGATCTCGCCAACAAGTATGCGAAAAATGCGAAAGTATGAGCCAGATGATTGCAAATACCAGAACTATGCCTGAAATAACCACCGTTATTCTCTAAAATACGAATCGGAACATGCTTTTAATGACTGTCTCAGTGTGGTAACACATTACTACGAGATCCAAACCATGAAAATCCCAGGATCGGGCCAACAAGAATGCGAAAAAAGCGAAAATACGAGCTAGATGTGGGCAAATCCCAGACCTACCCGAGACATAACCGGCGTTATCCTCTAAAATATTATTCGCAACCAGGATTAATTGACTGTTTCGGTGTGGTGCCGCATTACTACGTGATCCAAACCAGAAAAAGGCCAGGATCTGGCAACCAAGAATGCGAAAAATGCGAAAGTACGAGCCAGATGATTGCATATACCAGAATTATCCCAGACATAACCAGCGTTATCCTCTAAAATACGAATCGGAACATGCTTTTAATGACTGTTTCAGTGTGGTACCACATTACTACCTGATCCAAACCAGAAAAAGCCGAGGATCAGGCCAACAACAATGCGGAAGACGCGAAAGTATGAGCCAGATGATTGCAAATACCAGAACTAACACAGACATATCCAGCGTTATCCTCTAAAATACTAATCGGAACCAGCTTTTATTGACAGTGTGGTACCACATTACTACGTGATCCAAACCAGAAAAAGCCCAGGATCTGGCCAACAAGTATGCGAAAAACGCGAATGTATGAGCCAGATGATTGCAAATACCAGAACTAACCCAGACATAACCAGCGTTATCCTCTAAAATACTAATCGGAACCAGCTTCTATTGACTGTTTCGGTGTGGTACCACATTACTACGTGATCCAAACCAGAAAAAGGCCAGGATCTGGCCAACAAGTATGCGAAAAGTGCGAAAGTACGAGGCAGTTCAGGGCAAATCCCAGACATAACCGTGACATAACCGGCCTTATCCTGTAAAATATTTATAGCAACCAGGTTTAATTGACTGGTTCGGTGTGGTACCGCATTACTACGTGATCCAAACCTGAAAGAGGCCAGGATCTGGCCAACAAGTATGCGAAAAACGCGAAAGTACGAGCCAGATGATTGCAAATACCAGAACTCACCCAGCCATAACCAGCGCTATCCTCTAAAATACTAATCTGAACCAGGTTTAATTGACTGTTTCAGTGTGGTACCACATTACTACGTGATCCAAACCAGAAAAAGTCCAGGATCTGGCCAACAAGTATGCGAAACCCGCGAAAGTATGTGCCAGATGATAGCAAATACCAGAACTAACCCAGACATAACCAGCATTATCCTCTAAAATACTAATCGGAACCAGCTTCTATTGACTGTTTCAGTGTGGTACAACATTTCTACGTGATCCAAACCAGAAAAAGGCCAGGATCTGGCCAACAAGTATGCGAAAAACGCGAAAGTACGAGCCAGATGAGGACAAATCCCAGACCTACCCGAGACATAACCAGCGTTATCCTCTAAAATACAAATCGGAGCCAGATTCTATTGACAGTTTCAGTGTGGTACCACATTACTACGTGATCCAAACCAGAAAAAGGCCAGGATCTGGCCAACAAGTATGCGAAAAACGCGAAAGTACGAGCCAGATAAGGACAAATCCCAGACCTACCCGAGACATAACCGGCGTTATCCTCTAAAATATTAATCGCAACCAGTTTAATTGACTGTTTCGGTGTGGAACCTCATTACTACGGGATCCAAAACAGAGAAAACCCAGGATCTGGTCAACAAGTATGCGAAAAACGCGAAAGTATGAGCCAGATGATTGCAAATACCAGAACTAACCCAGACATAACCAGCGTTATCCTCTAAAATTCTTATCGGAACCAGCTTCTATTGATCGTTTCAGTGTGGTACCACATTACTACGCGGTCCAATCCAGAAGAAGGCCAGTATGTGGCCAACAAGTATGCGAAAACTGCGAAAGTACGAGCCAGTTGAGGGCAAATACCAGACCTAACCGAGACATAACCGGCGTTATCCTCTAAAATATTAATCGCAACCAGGTTTAATTGACTGTTTCGGTGTGGAACCACATTACTACGGGATCCAAACCAGAAAAAACCCAGAATCTGGCCAACAACTATGAGAAAAACGCGAAAGTATGAGCCAGATGGTTGCAAATACCAGAACTATCCCAGACATACCCACCGTTATCCACTAAAATATCATTCGCAACCAGGTTTAATTGACTGTTTCGGTGTGGTAACGCATTACTACGTGATCCGAACCTGAAAGAGGCCAGGATCTGGCCAACAAGTATGCGAAAAATGCGAAAGTACGAGCCAGATGAGGGCAAATACCATACCTAACCGAGACATTACCGGCTTTATCCTCTAAAATATTAATCGCAACCAGATTAAATTGACTGTTTCGGTGTGGTGCCGCATTACTACGTGATCCAAAACAGAAAAAGGCCAGGATCTGGCCAACAAGTATGCGAAAAACGCGAAAGTACGAGCCAGATAAGGACAAATCCCAGACCTACCCGAGACATAACCGGCGTTATCCTCTAAAATATTAATCGCAACCAGGTATAATTGACTGTTTCGGTGTGGTACCGCATTGCAACGATGATCCAATCCAGAAAGAGGCCAGGATCTGGCTAACAAGTATGCGAAAAATGCGAAAGTACGAGCCAGATGAGGGCAAATCCAAGACCAAACCGAGACATAACCGGTGTTATCCTGTAAAATATTAATCGCAACCAGCTTCTATTGACTGTTTCAGTGTGGTACCACATTACTACGTGATCCAAACCAGAAAAAGCCCAGGATCTGGCCAACAAGTATGCGAAAAATGCGAATATATGAGCCATCTCATGATTGCAAATACCAGAACTAACCCTGACATAACCAGCGTTATCCTCTAAAATACGCATCGGAACATGCTTTTAATGACTGTTTCAGTGTGGTAGCACATTACTACGAGATCCAAACCAGAAAAATCCCAGGATCGGGCCAACAAGAATGCGAGAAACGCGAAAGTACGAGCCACATGAGGGAAAATCCCAGACCTAACCCAGACATAACCGGCGTTATCCGCTAAAATATTAATCGCAACCAGGTTTAATTGACTGTTTCGTTGTGGAACCACATTACTACGGGATCCAAACCAGAAAGAACCCAGGATCTGGCCAACAACTATGAGAAAAACGCGAAAGTATGAGCCAGATGATTGCAAATACCAGAACTATCCCAGGCATAACCAGCGTTATCCTCTAAAATACTAATCGGAACCAGCTTCTATTGACCGTTTCAGTGTGGTACCACATTACTACGTGATCCGAACCAGAAAAAGGCTAGGATCAGGCCATCAAGTAAGCGAAAAACGCGAAAGTATGAGCCAGATGATTGCAAATACCAGAACTAACACAGACATAACCAGCGTTATCCTCTAAAATATTAATCGCAACCAGGTTTACTTGACAGCTTCAGTGTGGTACCACATTACTACGTGATCCAAACCAGAAAAAGCCGAGGATCTGGCCAACAAGTATGCGAATAACGCGAAAGTATGTGCCACATGATTGCAAATACCAGAACTATCCCAGGCATAACCAGCGTTATCCACTAAAATATTATTCGCAACCAGGTTTAATTCACTGTTTCGGTGTGGTACCACATTACTACGTGGTCCAAGCCAGAAAAGGGCCAGGATCTGGCCAACAAGTATGCGAAAAATGCGAAAGTACGAGCCAGATGAGGGCAAATACCATACCTAACCGAGACATTACCGGCTTTATCCTCTAAAATATTAATCGCAACCAGATTTAATTGACTGTTTCAGTCTGGTGCCACTTTACTACGTGGTCCAAGACAGAAGAAGGCCAGGATCTGGCCAACAAGTATGCGAAAAATGCGAAGGTCCGAGCCAGATGAGGGCAAATACCAGACCTAACCGAGACATAACCGGCGTTATCCTCTAAAATATTAATCGCAACCAGGTTCAATTGACTGTTTCGGTGTGGAACCACATTACTACGGGATCCAAACCAGAAAAAAACCCAGGATCTGGCCAACAACTATGAGAAAAACGCGAAAGTATGAGCCAGATGATTGCAAATACCAGAACTATCCCAGGCATAACCAGCGTTATCCTCTAAAATATTATTCGCAACCAGGTTTAATTGACTGTTTCGGTGTGGTACCACATTACTACGGGATCCAAACCAGAAAAAACCCAGGATCTGGCCAACAAGTATGCGAAAAATGCGAAAGTACGATCCAGATGAGGGCAAATCCCAGACCTAACCGAGACATAACCGGCGCTATCCTCTAAAATATTAATCGCAACCAGGTATAATTGACTGTTTCGGTGTGGTACCGCATTGCTACGATGATCCAAACCAGAAAGAGGCCAGGATCTGGCTGACAAGTATGCGAAAAATGCGAAAGTACGAGCCTGATGAGGGAAAATCCCAGACCTAACCAAGACGTAACCGGCGTTATCCCCTAAAATATTAATCGCAACCAGGTTTAATTGACTGTTTCGGTGTGGAACCACATTACTACGGGATCCAAACCAGAAAAAACTCAGGACCTGGCCGACAAGTATACGAAAAATGCGATAGTACGAGCCAGATGAGGGCAAATACCAGACCTAACCCGGACATAGCCGGCGTTATCCGCTAAAATATTAATCGCAACCAGGTTTAATTGACTGTTTCGTTGTGGAACCGCATTACTACGGGATCCAAACCAGAAAAAAACCCAGGACCTGGCCAACAACTATGAGAAAAAGCAAAAGTATGAGCCAGATGATTGCAAATACCAGAACTATCCCAGACATAACCAGCGTTATCCTCTAAAATATTATTCGCAACCAGGTTTAATTGACTGTTTCAGTCTGGTGCCACTTTACTACGTGGTCCAAGACAGAAGAAGGCCAGGATCTGGCCAACAAGTATGCGAAAAATGCGAAGTTCCGAGCCAGATGAGGGAAAATACCAGACCTAACCGAGACATAACCGGCGTTATCCTCTAAAATATTAATCGCAACCAGGTTCAATTGACTGTTTCGGTGTGGAACCACATTACTACGGGATCCAAACCTGAAAAAACCCAGGATCTGGCCAACAACTATGTGAAAAACGCGAAAGTATGAGCCAGATGATTGCAAATACCAGAATTATCCCAGGCATAACCAGCGTTATCCTCTAAAATATTATTCGCAACCAGGTTTAATTGACTGTTTCGGTGTGGTACCACATTACTACGTGGTCCAAGCCAGAAAAAGGCCAGGATCTGGCCAACAAGAATGCGATAAATGCGAAAGTTCGCGCCAGATGAGGGCAAATACCAGACCTAACCGAGACATTACCGGCATTATCCTCTAAAATATTAATCGCAACCAGATTTAATTGACTGTTTCGGTGTGGTACCGCAATACTACGTGATCCAAACCAGAAAAATCCCAGGATCTGGCCAACAAGTATGCGAAAAACGCGAAAGTATGTGCCAGATGAGGGGTAATCCCAGACCTAACCGAGACATAACCGGCGTTATCCTCTAAAATATTAATCGCAACCAGGTATAATTGACTGTTTCAGTGTGGTACCACATTACTACGGGATCCAAACCAGAAAAAGGCCATGATCTCGCCAACAAGTATGCGAAAAATGCGAAAGTATGAGCCAGATGATTGCAAATACCAGAACTATGCCTGAAATAACCACCGTTATCCTCTAAAATACGAATCGGAACATGCTTTTATTGACGGTCTCAGTGTGGTAACACATTACTACGAGATCCAAACCAGAAAAATCCCAGGATCGGGCCAACAAGAACGCGAAAAAAGCGAAAGTACGAGCTAGATGTGGGCAAATCCCAGACCTACCCGAGACATAACCGGCGTTATCCTCTAAAATATTAATCGCAACCAGGTTCAATTGACTGTTTCGGTGTGGAACCACATTACTACGGGATCCAAACCAGAAAAAGGCCATGATCTGGCCAACAAGTATGCGAAAAACGCGAAAGCATGTGCCAGATGAGGGCTAATCCCAGACCTAACCGAGACATTATCGGCGTTATCCTCTAAAATATTAATCGCAACCAGGTATAATTGACTGTTTCAGTGTGGTACCACATTACTACGTGATCCAAACCAGAAAAGGGCCAGGGTCTGGCCAACAAGTATGCGAAAAATGCGAAAGTACGAGCCAGATGAGGGCAAATCCCAGACCTAACCGAGACATAACCGGCGGTATCCTCTAAAATATTAATCGCAACCAGGTTTATTTGACTGTTTCGGTGTGGTAACGCATTACTACGTGATCCAAACCAGAAAAATCCCAGGATCTGGCCAACAAGTATGCGAAAAACGCGAAAGTATGTGCCAGATGAGGGCTAATCCCAGACCTAACCGAGACATAACCGGCGTTATCCTCTAAAATATTAATCGCAACCAGGTATAATTGACTGTTTCAGTGTGGTACCACATTACTACGTGATCCAAACCAGAAAAGGGCCAGGGTCTGGCCAATAAGTATGCGAAAAATGCGAAAGTCCGAGCCAGATGAGGGCAAATACCGGACCTAACCGAGACATAACCGGCGTTATCCTCTAAAATATTAATCGCAACCAGGTTCAATTGACTGTTTCTGTGTGGAACCACATTACTACGGGATCCAAACCAGAAAAAGGCCATGATCTCGCCAACAAGTATGCGAAAAATGCGAAAGTATGAGCCAGATGATTGCAAATACCAGAACTATGCCTGAAATAACCACCGTTATTCTCTAAAATACGAATCGGAACATGCTTTTAATGACTGTCTCAGTGTGGTAACACATTACTACGAGATCCAAACCATGAAAATCCCAGGATCGGGCCAACAAGAATGCGAAAAAAGCGAAAATACGAGCTAGATGTGGGCAAATCCCAGACCTACCCGAGACATAACCGGCGTTATCCTCTAAAATATTATTCGCAACCAGGATTAATTGACTGTTTCGGTGTGGTGCCGCATTACTACGTGATCCAAACCAGAAAAAGGCCAGGATCTGGCAACCAAGAATGCGAAAAATGCGAAAGTACGAGCCAGATGATTGCATATACCAGAATTATCCCAGACATAACCAGCGTTATCCTCTAAAATACGAATCGGAACATGCTTTTAATGACTGTTTCAGTGTGGTACCACATTACTACCTGATCCAAACCAGAAAAAGCCGAGGATCAGGCCAACAACAATGCGGAAGACGCGAAAGTATGAGCCAGATGATTGCAAATACCAGAACTAACACAGACATATCCAGCGTTATCCTCTAAAATACTAATCGGAACCAGCTTTTATTGACAGTGTGGTACCACATTACTACGTGATCCAAACCAGAAAAAGCCCAGGATCTGGCCAACAAGTATGCGAAAAACGCGAATGTATGAGCCAGATGATTGCAAATACCAGAACTAACCCAGACATAACCAGCGTTATCCTCTAAAATACTAATCGGAACCAGCTTCTATTGACTGTTTCGGTGTGGTACCACATTACTACGTGATCCAAACCAGAAAAAGGCCAGGATCTGGCCAACAAGTATGCGAAAAGTGCGAAAGTACGAGGCAGTTCAGGGCAAATCCCAGACATAACCGTGACATAACCGGCCTTATCCTGTAAAATATTTATAGCAACCAGGTTTAATTGACTGGTTCGGTGTGGTACCGCATTACTACGTGATCCAAACCTGAAAGAGGCCAGGATCTGGCCAACAAGTATGCGAAAAACGCGAAAGTACGAGCCAGATGATTGCAAATACCAGAACTCACCCAGCCATAACCAGCGCTATCCTCTAAAATACTAATCTGAACCAGGTTTAATTGACTGTTTCAGTGTGGTACCACATTACTACGTGATCCAAACCAGAAAAAGTCCAGGATCTGGCCAACAAGTATGCGAAACCCGCGAAAGTATGTGCCAGATGATAGCAAATACCAGAACTAACCCAGACATAGCCAGCATTATCCTCTAAAATACTAATCGGAACCAGCTTCTATTGACTGTTTCAGTGTGGTACAACATTTCTACGTGATCCAAACCAGAAAAAGGCCAGGATCTGGCCAACAAGTATGCGAAAAACGCGAAAGTACGAGCCAGATGAGGACAAATCCCAGACCTACCCGAGACATAACCAGCGTTATCCTCTAAAATACAAATCGGAGCCAGATTCTATTGACAGTTTCAGTGTGGTACCACATTACTACGTGATCCAAACCAGAAAAAGGCCAGGATCTGGCCAACAAGTATGCGAAAAACGCGAAAGTACGAGCCAGATAAGGACAAATCCCAGACCTACCCGAGACATAACCGGCGTTATCCTCTAAAATATTAATCGCAACCAGTTTAATTGACTGTTTCGGTGTGGAACCTCATTACTACGGGATCCAAAACAGAGAAAACCCAGGATCTGGTCAACAAGTATGCGAAAAACGCGAAAGTATGAGCCAGATGATTGCAAATACCAGAACTAACCCAGACATAACCAGCGTTATCCTCTAAAATTCTTATCGGAACCAGCTTCTATTGATCGTTTCAGTGTGGTACCACATTACTACGCGGTCCAATCCAGAAGAAGGCCAGTATGTGGCCAACAAGTATGCGAAAACTGCGAAAGTACGAGCCAGTTGAGGGCAAATACCAGACCTAACCGAGACATAACCGGCGTTATCCTCTAAAATATTAATCGCAACCAGGTTTAATTGACTGTTTCGGTGTGGAACCACATTACTACGGGATCCAAACCAGAAAAAACCCAGAATCTGGCCAACAACTATGAGAAAAACGCGAAAGTATGAGCCAGATGGTTGCAAATACCAGAACTATCCCAGACATACCCACCGTTATCCACTAAAATATCATTCGCAACCAGGTTTAATTGACTGTTTCGGTGTGGTAACGCATTACTACGTGATCCGAACCTGAAAGAGGCCAGGATCTGGCCAACAAGTATGCGAAAAATGCGAAAGTACGAGCCAGATGAGGGCAAATACCATACCTAACCGAGACATTACCGGCTTTATCCTCTAAAATATTAATCGCAACCAGATTAAATTGACTGTTTCGGTGTGGTGCCGCATTACTACGTGATCCAAAACAGAAAAAGGCCAGGATCTGGCCAACAAGTATGCGAAAAACGCGAAAGTACGAGCCAGATAAGGACAAATCCCAGACCTACCCGAGACATAACCGGCGTTATCCTCTAAAATATTAATCGCAACCAGGTATAATTGACTGTTTCGGTGTGGTACCGCATTGCAACGATGATCCAATCCAGAAAGAGGCCAGGATCTGGCTAACAAGTATGCGAAAAATGCGAAAGTACGAGCCAGATGAGGGCAAATCCAAGACCAAACCGAGACATAACCGGTGTTATCCTGTAAAATATTAATCGCAACCAGCTTCTATTGACTGTTTCAGTGTGGTACCACATTACTACGTGATCCAAACCAGAAAAAGCCCAGGATCTGGCCAACAAGTATGCGAAAAATGCGAATATATGAGCCATCTCATGATTGCAAATACCAGAACTAACCCTGACATAACCAGCGTTATCCTCTAAAATACGCATCGGAACATGCTTTTAATGACTGTTTCAGTGTGGTAGCACATTACTACGAGATCCAAACCAGAAAAATCCCAGGATCGGGCCAACAAGAATGCGAGAAACGCGAAAGTACGAGCCACATGAGGGAAAATCCCAGACCTAACCCAGACATAACCGGCGTTATCCGCTAAAATATTAATCGCAACCAGGTTTAATTGACTGTTTCGTTGTGGAACCACATTACTACGGGATCCAAACCAGAAAGAACCCAGGATCTGGCCAACAACTATGAGAAAAACGCGAAAGTATGAGCCAGATGATTGCAAATACCAGAACTATCCCAGGCATAACCAGCGTTATCCTCTAAAATACTAATCGGAACCAGCTTCTATTGACCGTTTCAGTGTGGTACCACATTACTACGTGATCCGAACCAGAAAAAGGCTAGGATCAGGCCATCAAGTAAGCGAAAAACGCGAAAGTATGAGCCAGATGATTGCAAATACCAGAACTAACACAGACATAACCAGCGTTATCCTCTAAAATATTAATCGCAACCAGGTTTACTTGACAGCTTCAGTGTGGTACCACATTACTACGTGATCCAAACCAGAAAAAGCCGAGGATCTGGCCAACAAGTATGCGAATAACGCGAAAGTATGTGCCACATGATTGCAAATACCAGAACTATCCCAGGCATAACCAGCGTTATCCACTAAAATATTATTCGCAACCAGGTTTAATTCACTGTTTCGGTGTGGTACCACATTACTACGTGGTCCAAGCCAGAAAAGGGCCAGGATCTGGCCAACAAGTATGCGAAAAATGCGAAAGTACGAGCCAGATGAGGGCAAATACCATACCTAACCGAGACATTACCGGCTTTATCCTCTAAAATATTAATCGCAACCAGATTTAATTGACTGTTTCAGTCTGGTGCCACTTTACTACGTGGTCCAAGACAGAAGAAGGCCAGGATCTGGCCAACAAGTATGCGAAAAATGCGAAGGTCCGAGCCAGATGAGGGCAAATACCAGACCTAACCGAGACATAACCGGCGTTATCCTCTAAAATATTAATCGCAACCAGGTTCAATTGACTGTTTCGGTGTGGAACCACATTACTACGGGATCCAAACCAGAAAAAAACCCAGGATCTGGCCAACAACTATGAGAAAAACGCGAAAGTATGAGCCAGATGATTGCAAATACCAGAACTATCCCAGGCATAACCAGCGTTATCCTCTAAAATATTATTCGCAACCAGGTTTAATTGACTGTTTCGGTGTGGTACCACATTACTACGGGATCCAAACCAGAAAAAACCCAGGATCTGGCCAACAAGTATGCGAAAAATGCGAAAGTACGATCCAGATGAGGGCAAATCCCAGACCTAACCGAGACATAACCGGCGCTATCCTCTAAAATATTAATCGCAACCAGGTATAATTGACTGTTTCGGTGTGGTACCGCATTGCTACGATGATCCAAACCAGAAAGAGGCCAGGATCTGGCTGACAAGTATGCGAAAAATGCGAAAGTACGAGCCTGATGAGGGAAAATCCCAGACCTAACCAAGACGTAACCGGCGTTATCCCCTAAAATATTAATCGCAACCAGGTTTAATTGACTGTTTCGGTGTGGAACCACATTACTACGGGATCCAAACCAGAAAAAACTCAGGACCTGGCCGACAAGTATACGAAAAATGCGATAGTACGAGCCAGATGAGGGCAAATACCAGACCTAACCCGGACATAGCCGGCGTTATCCGCTAAAATATTAATCGCAACCAGGTTTAATTGACTGTTTCGTTGTGGAACCGCATTACTACGGGATCCAAACCAGAAAAAAACCCAGGACCTGGCCAACAACTATGAGAAAAAGCAAAAGTATGAGCCAGATGATTGCAAATACCAGAACTATCCCAGACATAACCAGCGTTATCCTCTAAAATATTATTCGCAACCAGGTTTAATTGACTGTTTCAGTCTGGTGCCACTTTACTACGTGGTCCAAGACAGAAGAAGGCCAGGATCTGGCCAACAAGTATGCGAAAAATGCGAAGTTCCGAGCCAGATGAGGGAAAATACCAGACCTAACCGAGACATAACCGGCGTTATCCTCTAAAATATTAATCGCAACCAGGTTCAATTGACTGTTTCGGTGTGGAACCACATTACTACGGGATCCAAACCTGAAAAAACCCAGGATCTGGCCAACAACTATGTGAAAAACGCGAAAGTATGAGCCAGATGATTGCAAATACCAGAATTATCCCAGGCATAACCAGCGTTATCCTCTAAAATATTATTCGCAACCAGGTTTAATTGACTGTTTCGGTGTGGTACCACATTACTACGTGGTCCAAGCCAGAAAAAGGCCAGGATCTGGCCAACAAGAATGCGATAAATGCGAAAGTTCGCGCCAGATGAGGGCAAATACCAGACCTAACCGAGACATTACCGGCATTATCCTCTAAAATATTAATCGCAACCAGATTTAATTGACTGTTTCGGTGTGGTACCGCAATACTACGTGATCCAAACCAGAAAAATCCCAGGATCTGGCCAACAAGTATGCGAAAAACGCGAAAGTATGTGCCAGATGAGGGGTAATCCCAGACCTAACCGAGACATAACCGGCGTTATCCTCTAAAATATTAATCGCAACCAGGTATAATTGACTGTTTCAGTGTGGTACCACATTACTACGGGATCCAAACCAGAAAAAGGCCATGATCTCGCCAACAAGTATGCGAAAAATGCGAAAGTATGAGCCAGATGATTGCAAATACCAGAACTATGCCTGAAATAACCACCGTTATCCTCTAAAATACGAATCGGAACATGCTTTTATTGACGGTCTCAGTGTGGTAACACATTACTACGAGATCCAAACCAGAAAAATCCCAGGATCGGGCCAACAAGAACGCGAAAAAAGCGAAAGTACGAGCTAGATGTGGGCAAATCCCAGACCTACCCGAGACATAACCGGCGTTATCCTCTAAAATATTAATCGCAACCAGGTTCAATTGACTGTTTCGGTGTGGAACCACATTACTACGGGATCCAAACCAGAAAAAGGCCATGATCTGGCCAACAAGTATGCGAAAAACGCGAAAGCATGTGCCAGATGAGGGCTAATCCCAGACCTAACCGAGACATTATCGGCGTTATCCTCTAAAATATTAATCGCAACCAGGTATAATTGACTGTTTCAGTGTGGTACCACATTACTACGTGATCCAAACCAGAAAAGGGCCAGGGTCTGGCCAACAAGTATGCGAAAAATGCGAAAGTACGAGCCAGATGAGGGCAAATCCCAGACCTAACCGAGACATAACCGGCGGTATCCTCTAAAATATTAATCGCAACCAGGTTTATTTGACTGTTTCGGTGTGGTAACGCATTACTACGTGATCCAAACCAGAAAAATCCCAGGATCTGGCCAACAAGTATGCGAAAAACGCGAAAGTATGTGCCAGATGAGGGGTAATCCCAGACCTAACCGAGACATAACCGGCGTTATCCTCTAAAATATTAATCGCAACCAGGTATAATTGACTGTTTCAGTGTGGTACCACATTACTACGGGATCCAAACCAGAAAAAGGCCATGATCTCGCCAACAAGTATGCGAAAAATGCGAAAGTATGAGCCAGATGATTGCAAATACCAGAACTATGCCTGAAATAACCACCGTTATCCTCTAAAATACGAATCGGAACATGCTTTTATTGACGGTCTCAGTGTGGTAACACATTACTACGAGATCCAAACCAGAAAAATCCCAGGATCGGGCCAACAAGAACGCGAAAAAAGCGAAAGTACGAGCTAGATGTGGGCAAATCCCAGACCTACCCGAGACATAACCGGCGTTATCCTCTAAAATATTAATCGCAACCAGGTTCAATTGACTGTTTCGGTGTGGAACCACATTACTACGGGATCCAAACCAGAAAAAGGCCATGATCTGGCCAACAAGTATGCGAAAAACGCGAAAGCATGTGCCAGATGAGGGCTAATCCCAGACCTAACCGAGACATTATCGGCGCTATCCTCTAAAATATTAATCGCAACCAGGTATAATTGACTGTTTCAGTGTGGTACCACATTACTACGTGATCCAAACCAGAAAAGGGCCAGGGTCTGGCCAACAAGTATGCGAAAAATGCGAAAGTACGAGCCAGATGAGGGCAAATCCCAGACCTAACCGAGACATAACCGGCGGTATCCTCTAAAATATTAATCGCAACCAGGTTTATTTGACTGTTTCGGTGTGGTAACGCATTACTACGTGATCCAAACCAGATAAAGCCCAGGATCTGGCCAACAAGTATGAGAAAAATGCGAAAGTTCGAGCCAGATGAGGGCAAATCCCAGACCTAACCCAGACAAAACCGGCGTTATCCCCTAAAATATTAACCGCAACCAGGTATAATTGACTGTTTCGGTGTGGTACTGCATTGCTACGATGATCCAAGCAAGAAAAAACCCAGGATCTGGCCAACAAGTATGCGAAAATGCGAAAGTACGATCAAGATGAGGGCAAATCCCAGACCTACCCGAGACATAACCGGCGTTATCCTCTAAAATATTATTCGCAACTAGGATTAATTGACTGTTTCGGTGTGGTGCCGCATTACTACGTGATCCAAACCAGAAAAAGGCCTGGATCTGGCAACCAAGAATGCGAAAAATGCGAAAGTACGAGCCAGATGATTGCATATACCAGAACTATCCCAGACATAACCAGCGTTATCCTCTAAAATACGCATCGGAACATGCTGTTAATGACTGTTTCAGTGTGGTACCACATTACTACCTGATCCAAACCAGAAAAAGCCGAGGATCGGGCCAACAACAATGCGGAAAACGCGAAAGTATGAGCCAGATGATTGCAAATACCAGAACTAACACAGACATATCCTGCGTTATCCTCTAAAATACTAATCGGAACCAGCTTTTATTGACAGTGTGGTACCACATTACTACGTGATCCAAACCAGAAAAAGCCCAGGATCTGGCCAACAAGTATGCGAAAAACGCGAATGTATGAGCCAGATGATTGCAAATACCAGAACTAACCCAGACATAACCAGCGTTATCCTCTAAAATACTAATCGGAACCAGCTTCTATTGACTGTTTCGGTGTGGTACCACATTACTACGTGATCCAAACCAGAAAAAGGCCAGGATCTGGCCAACAAGTATGCGAAAAGTGCGAAAGTACGAGGCAGTTCAGGGCAAATCCCAGACATAACCGTGACATAACCGGCCTTATCCTGTAAAATATTTATAGCGACCAGGTTTAATTGACTGGTTCGGTGTGGTACCGCATTACTACGTGATCCAAACCTGAAAGAGGCCAGGATCTGGCCAACAAGTATGCGAAAAACGCGAAAGTACGAGCCAGATGATTGCAAATACCAGAACTCACCCAGACATAACCAGCGCTATCCTCTAAAATACTAATCTGAACCAGGTTTAATTGACTGTTTCAGTGTGGTACCACATTACTACGTGATCCAAACCAGAAAAAGTCCAGGATCTGGACAACAAGTATGCGAAACCCGCGAAAGTATGTGCCAGATGATAGCAAATACCAGAACTAACCCAGACATAACCAGCGTTATCCTCTAAAATACTAATCGGAACCAGCTTCTATTGACTGTTTCAGTGTGGTACAACATTTCTACGTGATCCAAACCAGAAAAAGGCCAGGATCTGGCCAACAAGTATGCGAAAAACGCGAAAGTACGAGCCAGATGAGGACAAATCCCAGACCTACCCGAGACATAACCAGCGTTATCCTCTAAAATACAAATCGGAGCCAGCTTCTATTGACTGTTTCAGTGTGGTACCACATTACTACGTGATCCAAACCAGAAAAAGGCCAGGATCTGGCCAACAAGTATGCGAAAAACGCGAAAGTATGAGCCAGATGGTTGCAAATACCAGAACTAACCCAGACATAACCAGCGTTATCCCCTAAAATTCTTATCGGAACCAGCTTCTATTGATCGTTTCAGTGTGGTACCACATTACTACGTTATCCAAACGAGAAAAGGGCCAGGGTCTGGCCAACAAGTGTGCGAAAAACGCGAAAGTATGAGCCAGATGATTTCAAATACCAGAACTAACACAGACATAACCAGCGTTATCCTCTAAAATACTAATCGGAACCAGCTTTTATTGACAGTTTCAGTGTGGTACCACTTCACAACGCGGTCCAATCCAGAAGAAGGCCAGTATGTGGCCAACAAGTATGCGAAAACTGCGAAAGTACGAGCCAGTTGAGGGCAAATACCAGACCTAACCGAGACATAACCGGCGTTATCCTCTAAAATATTAATCGCAACCAGGTTTAATTGACTGTTTCGGTGTGGAACCACATTACTACGGGATCCAAACCAGAAAAAACCCAGAATCTGGCGAACAACTATGAGAAAAACGCGAAAGTATGAGCCAGATGGTTGCAAATACCAGAACTATCCCAGACATACCCAGCGTTATCCACTAAAATATTATTCGCAACCAGGTTTAATTGACTGTTTCGGTGTGGTACCACATTACTACGTGGCCCAAGCCAGAAAAGGGCCAGGATCTGGCCAACAACTATGCGAAAAATGCGAAAGTACGAGCCAGATGAGGGTAAATACCAGACCTAACCGAGACATAACCGGCGTTATCCTCTAAAATATTAATCGCAACCAGGTTTAATTGACTGTTTCGGTGTGGAACCACATTACTACGGGATCCAAACCAGAAAAAACCCAGAATCTGGCCAACAACTATGAGAAAAACGCGAAAGTATGAGCCAGATGGTTGCAAATACCGGAACTAACCCAGACATAACCAGCGTTATCCTCTAAAATATTAATCGCAACCAGGTTTAATTGACTGTTTCGGTGTGGTGCCGCATTACTACGTGATCCAAAACAGAAAAAGGCCAGGGTCTGGCCACCAAGAATGCGAAAAATGCGAAAGTACGAGCCAGATGATTGCAAATACCAGAACTACCCCAGACATAACCAGCGTTATCCTCTAAAATACAAATCGGAACCAGCTTCTATTGACTGTTTCAGTGTGGTACCACATTACTGCGTGATCCAAACCAGAAAAAGGCCAGGATCTGGCCAACAAGTATGCGAAAAACGCGAAAGTACGAGCCAGATAAGGACAAATCCCAGACCTACCCGTGACATAACCGGCGTTATCCTCTAAAATATTAATCGCAATCAGTTTAATTGACTGTTTCGGTGTGGAAACTCATTACTACGGGATCCAAAGCAGAAAAAACCCAGGATCTGGTCAACAAGTATGCGAAAAACGCGAAAGTATGAGCCAGATGATTTCAAATACCAGAACTAACACAGGCATAACCCGCGTTATCCTCTAAAGTATTATTCGGAACCAGCTTCTATTGACTGTTTCAGTGTGGTACCACATTACTACGTGATCCAAACCAGAAAAAGCCCAGGATCTGGCCAACAAGTATGCGAAAAACGCGAATATATGAGCCATCTCATGATTGCAAATACCAGAACTAACCCTGACATAACCAGCGTTATCCTCTAAAATACGCATCGGAACATGCTTTTAATGACTGTTTCAGTGTGGTACCATATTACTACGTGATCCAAACCAGAAAAAGCCCAGGATCGGGCCAACAAGAATGCGAAAAATGCGAAAGTACGAGCCTGATGAGGGAAAATCCCAGACCTAACCGAGACGTAACCGGCGTTATCCCCTAAAATATTAATCGCAACCAGGTATAATTGACTGTTTCGGTGTGGTACCGCATTGCTACGATGATCCAAACCAGAAAGAGGCCAGGATCTGGCCAACAAGTATGCGAAAAATGCGAAAGTATGAGCCAGATGATTGCAAATACCAGAACTAACCCAGACATAACCAGCGTTATCCTCTAAAATATTAATCGCAACCAGGTTTAATTGACTGTTTCAATGTGGTACCACAATACTACGTGATCCAAACCAGAAAAAGCCCAGGATCTGGCCAACAAGTATGCGAAAAACGCGAAAGTATATGCCAGATGATAGCATATACTAGAACTAACCCAGACATAACCAGCGTTATCCTCTAAAATACGAATCGGAACATGCTTTTAATGACTGCTTCAGTGTGGTACCACATTACTACGTGATCCAAACCAGTAATAGCCCAGGATCGGGCCAACAAGAATGCGCAAAATGCGAAAGTATGAGCCAGATGATTGCAAATACCAGAACTAACCCTGACATAACCAGCGTTATCCTCTAAAATACGAATCGGAACAAGCTTTTAATGACTGTTTCAGTGTGGTACCACATTACTACGTGATCCAAACCAGGAAAAGCCCAGGATCGGGCCAACACGAATGCGCAAAATGCGAAAGTATGAGCCAGATGATTGCAAATACCAGAACTAACCCAGACATAACCAGCGTTATCCTCTAAAATATTAATCGCAACCAGGTTTAATTGACTGTTTCGGTGTGGCACTGCATTACTACGTGATCCAGACCAGAAAAGGCCAGGATCTGGCCTACAAGTATGCGCAAAATGCGAAAGTACGAGCCAGATGAGGGCAAATACCAGAACTAACACAGACAAAACCAGCGTTATCCTCTAAAATACTTATCGGAACCAGCTTCTATTGACTGTTTCAGTGTGGTACCACATTACTACGGGATCCAAATCAGAAAAAGCCCAGGATCTGGCCAACAAGAATGCGAAAAACGTGATAGTACGAGCCAGATGGGGGCAAATCCCAGACCTAACCGAGACATAACCAGCGTTAGCCGCTAAAATATTAATAACAACCAGGTTTAATTGACTGTTTCGATGTGGTACCGCATTACTACGTGATTCAAAACAGAAAAAGCACGGGATCTGGCCAACTAGTATGCGAAAAACGCGGAAGTATGTGCCAGATGATAGCAAATACCAGAACTAACCCAGACATAACCAGCGTTATCCTCTAAAATACTTATAGGAACCAGCTTCTATTCACTGTTTCAGTGTGGTACCACATTGCTACGTGATGCAAACCAGAAATGGGCCAGGGTCTGGCCAACAAGTATGCGAAAAATGGGAATGTCCGAGCCAGATGAGGGCAAATACCAGACCTAACCGAGACATAACCGGCGTTATCCTCTAAAATATTAATCGCAACCAGGTTCAATTGACTGTTTCTGTGTGGAACCACATTACTACGGGATCCAAACCAGAAAAAACCCAGGATCTGGCCAACAACTATGAGAAAAACGCAAAAGTACGAGCCAGATGTGGGCAAATCCCAGACCTAACCGAGACATAACCAGCGTTATCCTCTAAAATATTAATCGCAACCAGGTTTAATTGACTGTTTCGGTGTGGTACCGCATTACTACGTGATCCAAACCAGAGAAAGGCCAGGATCTGACCAACAAGGATGAGAAAAATGCGAATATATGATCCAGATGAGGGCAAATCCCAGGAAAAACCGAGACATAACCGGCGTTATCCTCTAAAATATTAATCGCAAGCAGGTTTAAGTGACTGTTTCGGTGTGGTGACGCATTACTACGTGATCCAAACCAGAAAAAGGCCAGGATCTGGCCAACCAGTATGCGAAAAATGCGAAAGTACGAGCCAGATGAGGACAAATCCCAGACCTACCCGAGACATAACCGGCGTTATCCTTTAAAATATTAATCTCAACCAGGTTTAATTGACCGTTTCTTTGTGGAACCACATTACTACGTGATCCAAACCCGAAAAGGGCCAGGATCTGGCCAACAAGTATGCGAAAAATGCGAAAGTACGAGCCAGATGAGGGAAAATCCCAGACCTAACCCAGACATAACCGGCGTTATCCTCTAAAATGTTATTCGCAACCAGGTTTAATTGACTGTTTGAGTCTGGTGCAACTTTACTACGTGATCCAAACCAGAAAAAGCCCAGGATCTGGTCAACAAGTATGCGAAAAATGCGAAAGTATGAGCCAGATGATTGCAAATACCAGAACTAACCCAGACATAACCGGCGTTATCCCGTAAAATATTAATCGCAACCAGGTTTAATTGACTGGTTCGGTGTGGTACCGCATTACTACGTGATCCAAACCAGAGAAAGGCCAGGATCTGGCCAACAAGGATGAGAAAAATGCGAATATATGATCCAGATGATTGCAAATACCAGAACTAACCCTGACATAACCAGCGTTATCATCTAAAATATTAATCACAACCAGGTATAATTGACTGTTTCGGTGTGGTACCACATTACTACGTGATCCAAACCAGAAAAGGGCCACGGTCTGGCCAACAAGTGTGCGAAAAACGCGAAAGTATGAGCCAGATGATTGCTAATACCAGAACTAACACAGACATAACCAGCGTTATCCTCTAAAATACTAATCGGAACCAGCCTTAATTGACTGTTTCAGTGTGGTACCACATTACTACGAGATCCAAACCAGAAAAATCCCAGGATCTGGCCAACAAGTATGCGAAAAATGCGAAAGTACGAGCCAGATGAGGGCAAATACCATACCTAACCGAGACATTACCGGCTTTATCCTCTAAAATATTAATCGCAACCAGATTTAATTGACTGTTTCGGTGTGGTACCGCATTACTACGTGATCCAAACCTGAAAGAGGCCAGGATCTGGCCAACAAGTATGCGAAAAATGCGAAAGTATGAGCCAGATGATTGCAAATACCGGAACTAACCCAGACATAACCAGCGTTATCCTCTAAAATATTAATCGCAACCAGGTTTAATTGACTGTTTCGGTGTGGTGCCGCATTACTACGTGATCCAAAACAGAAAAAGGCCAGGGTCTGGCCAACAAGTATGCGAAAAACGCGAAAGTACGAGACAGATGGGGGCAAATCCCAGACCTAACTGAGACATAACCAGCGTTATCCTCTAAAATAGTAATCGCAACCAGGTTTAATTGACTGTTTCAGTGTGGTACCACATTACTACGTGATCCAAACCAGAAAAAGCCCAGGATCTGGCCAACAAGTATGCGAAAAACGCGAATATATGAGCCATCTCATGATTGCAAATACCAGAACTAACCCTGACATAACCAGCGTTATCCCCTAAAATACGCATCGGAACTTGCTTTTAATGACTGGTTCAGTGTGGTACCATATTACTACGTGATCCAAACCAGAAAAAGCCCAGGATCGGGCCAACAAGAATGCGAAAAATGCGAAAGTACGAGCCTGATGAGGGAAAATCCCAGACCTAACCGAGACGCAACCGGCGTTATCCCCTAAAATATTAATCGCAACCAGGTATAATTGACTGTTTCGGTGTGGTACCGCATTGCTACGATGATCCAAACTAGAAAGAGGCCAGGATCTGACCAACAAGTATGCGAAAAATGCGAAAGTATGAGCCAGATGATTGCAAATACCAGAACTAACCCAGACATAACCAGCGTTATCCTCTAAAATATTAATCGCAACCAGGTTTAATTGACTGTTTCGGTGTGGCACTGCATTACTACGTGATCCAGACCAGAAAAAGGCCAGGATCTGGCCCACAAGTATGCGCAAAATGCGAAAGTACGAGCCAGATGAGGGCAAATCCCAGACCAAACCGAGACATAACCGGCGTTATCCTCTAAAATATTAATCGCAACCAGGTTTAATTGACTGTTTCGGTGTGGTACCGCATTACTACGTGATCCAAACCAGAAAAAGGCCAGGATCTGGCCAACAAGTATGCGAAAAATGCGAAAGTATGAGCCAGATGATTGCAAATTCCAGAACTAACCCTGACATAACCAGCGTTATCCTCTAGAATACGAATCGGAACATGCTTTTAATGACTGTTTCAGTGTTGTAACACGTTACTGCGTGATCCAAACCAGAAAAATCCCAGGATCGGGCCAACAAGAATGCGAGAAACGCGAAAGTACGAGCCAGATGAGGACAAATCCCAGACCTACCCGAGACGTAACCGGTGTTATCCTCTATAATATTAATCGCAACCAGTTTAATTAACTGTTTCGGTGTGGAACCTCATAACTACGGGATCCAAAACTGAAAAAACCCAGGATCTGGCTAACAAGTATGCGAAAAACGCGAAAGTATGAGCCAGATGATTGCAAATACCAGAACAATCCCAGGCATAACCAGCGTTATCCTCTAAAATACTAAGCGGAACCAGCTTTTATTAACAGTGTGGTACCACATTACTACGTGATCCAAACCAGAAAAAGCCCAGGATCTGGCCAACAAGTATGCGAAACGTGCGAAAGTACGAGGCAGATGAGGGCAAATCCCAGACCTAACCGTGACATAACCGGCGTTATCCACTAAAATCTTTATCGCAACCAGGTTTAATTAACTGTTTCGGTGTGGTACCGCATTACTACGTGATCCAAACCATAAAAAGGCTAGGATGAGGCCAACAAGTAAGCGAAAGATGCGAAAGTACGAGCGACATGAGGGCAAATACTAGACCTAACCTAGACATAACCGGCGTTATCCTCTAGAATATTAATCGCAACCAGATTTAATTGACTGTTTCGGTGTGGAACCACAATATGACGGGATCCAATCTACAAAAAACCCAAGACCTGGCCAACAAGAATGCGAAAAATGCGATAGTCCGAGCCAGATGAGGGCAAATACCAGACCTAACCGAGACATAACTGGCGTTATGCTCGAAATTGACTGTTTCGGTGTGGAACCACATTACTACGGGATCCAAACCAGAAAAAACCCAGGATCTGGCCAACAACTATGAGAAAAACGCGAAAGTATGAGCCAGATGATTGCAAATACCAGAACTAACCCAGACAAAACCAGCGTTATCCTCTAAAATACTTATCGGAACCAGCTTCTATTGACTGTATCAGTGTGGTACCACATTACTACGTGATTCAAACCAGAAAAGGGCCAGGGTCTGGCCAACAAGTGTGCGAAAAACGCGTAAGTATGAGCCAGATGATTGCAAATACCAGAACTAACACAGACATAACCAGCGTTATCCCCTAAAATACTAATCGGAACCTGCTTTTATTGACTGTTTCAGTGTGGTACCACATTACTACGGGATCCAAATCAGAAAAAGCCCAGGATCTGGCCAACAAGAATGCGAAAAATGCGAAAGTACGAGCCAGATGGCGGCAAATCCCAGACCTAACCGAGACATAACCAGCGTTATCCTCTAAAATATTAATCGCAAACAGGTTTAATTGACTGTTTCAGTGTGGTACCACATTACTACGTGATCCAGACCAGAAAAAGCCCAGGATCTGGCCAACAAGTATGCGAAAAACGCGAATGTATGAGCCAGATGATTGCAAATACCGGAACTAACCCAGACATAACCAGCGTTATCCTCTAAAATATTAATCGCAACCAGGTTTAATTGACTGTTTCGGTGTGGTGCCGCATTACTACGTGATCCAAAACAGAAAAAGGCCAGGGTCTGGCCAACAAGTATGCGAAAAACGCGAAAGTACGAGACAGATGGGGGCAAATCCCAGACCTAACTGAGACATAACCAGCGTTATCCTCTAAAATAGTAATCGCAACCAGGTTTAATTGACTGTTTCAGTGTGGTACCACATTACTACGTGATCCAAACCAGAAAAAGCCCAGGATCTGGCCAACAAGTATGCGAAAAACGCGAATATATGAGCCATCTCATGATTGCAAATACCAGAACTAACCCTGACATAACCAGCGTTATCCCCTAAAATACGCATCGGAACTTGCTTTTAATGACTGGTTCAGTGTGGTACCATATTACTACGTGATCCAAACCAGAAAAAGCCCAGGATCGGGCCAACAAGAATGCGAAAAATGCGAAAGTACGAGCCTGATGAGGGAAAATCCCAGACCTAACCGAGACGTAACCGGCGTTATCCCCTAAAATATTAATCGCAACCAGGTATAATTGACTGTTTCGGTGTGGTACCGCATTGCTACGATGATCCAAACTAGAAAGAGGCCAGGATCTGACCAACAAGTATGCGAAAAATGCGAAAGTATGAGCCAGATGATTGCAAATACCAGAACTAACCCAGACATAACCAGCGTTATCCTCTAAAATATTAATCGCAACCAGGTTTAATTGACTGTTTCGGTGTGGCACTGCATTACTACGTGATCCAGACCAGAAAAAGGCCAGGATCTGGCCCACAAGTATGCGCAAAATGCGAAAGTACGAGCCAGATGAGGGCAAATCCCAGACCAAACCGAGACATAACCGGCGTTATCCTCTAAAATATTAATCGCAACCAGGTTTAATTGACTGTTTCGGTGTGGTACCGCATTACTACGTGATCCAAACCAGAAAAAGGCCAGGATCTGGCCAACAAGTATGCGAAAAATGCGAAAGTATGAGCCAGATGATTGCAAATTCCAGAACTAACCCTGACATAACCAGCGTTATCCTCTAGAATACGAATCGGAACATGCTTTTAATGACTGTTTCAGTGTTGTAACACGTTACTGCGTGATCCAAACCTGAAAAATCCCAGGATCGGGCCAACAAGAATGCGAGAAACGCGAAAGTACGAGCCAGATGAGGACAAATCCCAGACCTACCCGAGACGTAACCGGTGTTATCCTCTATAATATTAATCGCAACCAGTTTAATTAACTGTTTCGGTGTGGAACCTCATAACTACGGGATCCAAAACTGAAAAAACCCAGGATCTGGCTAACAAGTATGCGAAACGTGCGAAAGTACGAGGCAGATGAGGGCAAATCCCAGACCTAACCGTGACATAACCGGCGTTATCCACTAAAATCTTTATCGCAACCAGGTTTAATTAACTGTTTCGGTGTGGTACCGCATTACTACGTGATCCAAACCAGAAAAAACCCAGGATCTGGCCAACAACTATGAGAAAAACGCGAAAGTATGAGCCAGATGATTGCAAATACCAGAACTAACCCAGACAAAACCAGCGTTATCCTCTAAAATACTTATCGGAACCAGCTTCTATTGACTGTATCAGTGTGGTACCACATTACTACGTGATTCAAACCAGAAAAGGGCCAGGGTCTGGCCAACAAGTGTGCGAAAAACGCGTAAGTATGAGCCAGATGATTGCAAATACCAGAACTAACACACACATAACCAGCGTTATCCCCTAAAATACTAATCGGAACCTGCTTTTATTGACTGTTTCAGTGTGGTACCACATTACTACGGGATCCAAATCAGAAAAAGCCCAGGATCTGGCCAACAAGAATGCGAAAAATGCGAAAGTACGAGCCAGATGGCGGCAAATCCCAGACCTAACCGAGACATAACCAGCGTTATCCTCTAAAATATTAATCGCAAACAGGTTTAATTGACTGTTTCAGTGTGGTACCACATTACTACGTGATCCAGACCAGAAAAAGCCCAGGATCTGGCCAACAAGTATGCGAAAAACGCGAATGTATGAGCCAGATGATTGCAAATACCGGAACTAACCCAGACATAACCAGCGTTATCCTCTAAAATATTAATCGCAACCAGGTTTAATTGACTGTTTCGGTGTGGTGCCGCATTACTACGTGATCCAAAACAGAAAAAGGCCAGGGTCTGGCCAACAAGTATGCGAAAAACGCGAAAGTACGAGACAGATGGGGGCAAATCCCAGACCTAACTGAGACATAACCAGCGTTACCCTCTAAAATAGTAATCGCAACCAGGTTTAATTGACTGTTTCAGTGTGGTACCACATTACTACGTGATCCAAACCAGAAAAAGCCCAGGATCTGGCCAACAAGTATGCGAAAAACGCGAATATATGAGCCATCTCATGATTGCAAATACCAGAACTAACCCTGACATAACCAGCGTTATCCCCTAAAATACGCATCGGAACTTGCTTTTAATGACTGGTTCAGTGTGGTACCATATTACTACGTGATCCAAACCAGAAAAAGCCCAGGATCGGGCCAACAAGAATGCGAAAAATGCGAAAGTACGAGCCTGATGAGGGAAAATCCCAGACCTAACCGAGACGTAACCGGCGTTATCCCCTAAAATATTAATCGCAACCAGGTATAATTGACTGTTTCGGTGTGGTACCGCATTGCTACGATGATCCAAACTAGAAAGAGGCCAGGATCTGACCAACAAGTATGCGAAAAATGCGAAAGTATGAGCCAGATGATTGCAAATACCAGAACTAACCCAGACATAACCAGCGTTATCCTCTAAAATATTAATCGCAACCAGGTTTAATTGACTGTTTCGGTGTGGCACTGCATTACTACGTGATCCAGACCAGAAAAAGGCCAGGATCTGGCCCACAAGTATGCGCAAAATGCGAAAGTACGAGCCAGATGAGGGCAAATCCCAGACCAAACCGAGACATAACCGGCGTTATCCTCTAAAATATTAATCGCAACCAGGTTTAATTGACTGTTTCGGTGTGGTACCGCATTACTACGTGATCCAAACCAGAAAAAGGCCAGGATCTGGCCAACAAGTATGCGAAAAATGCGAAAGTATGAGCCAGATGATTGCAAATTCCAGAACTAACCCTGACATAACCAGCGTTATCCTCTAGAATACGAATCGGAACATGCTTTTAATGACTGTTTCAGTGTTGTAACACGTTACTGCGTGATCCAAACCAGAAAAATCCCAGGATCGGGCCAACAAGAATGCGAGAAACGCGAAAGTACGAGCCAGATGAGGACAAATCCCAGACCTACCCGAGACGTAACCGGTGTTATCCTCTATAATATTAATCGCAACCCGGGTCAATTGACTGTTTCGGTGTGGAACCACATTACTACGGGATCCAAACCAGAGAAAACCCAGGATCTGGCCAACAGGTATGCGAAAAATGCGAAAGTATGAGCCAGATGATTGCAAATTCCAGAACTAACCCTGACATAACCAGCGTTATCCTCTAGAATACGAATCGGAACATGCTTTTAATGACTGTTTCAGTGTTGTAACACGTTACTGCGTGATCCAAACCTGAAAAATCCCAGGATCGGGCCAACAAGAATGCGAGAAACGCGAAAGTACGAGCCAGATGAGGACAAATCCCAGACCTACCCGAGACGTAACCGGTGTTATCCTCTATAATATTAATCGCAACCAGTTTAATTAACTGTTTCGGTGTGGAACCTCATAACTACGGGATCCAAAACTGAAAAAACCCAGGATCTGGCTAACAAGTATGCGAAACGTGCGAAAGTACGAGGCAGATGAGGGCAAATCCCAGACCTAACCGTGACATAACCGGCGTTATCCACTAAAATCTTTATCGCAACCAGGTTTAATTAACTGTTTCGGTGTGGTACCGCATTACTACGTGATCCAAACCAGAAAAAACCCAGGATCTGGCCAACAACTATGAGAAAAACGCGAAAGTATGAGCCAGATGATTGCAAATACCAGAACTAACCCAGACAAAACCAGCGTTATCCTCTAAAATACTTATCGGAACCAGCTTCTATTGACTGTATCAGTGTGGTACCACATTACTACGTGATTCAAACCAGAAAAGGGCCAGGGTCTGGCCAACAAGTGTGCGAAAAACGCGTAAGTATGAGCCAGATGATTGCAAATACCAGAACTAACACACACATAACCAGCGTTATCCCCTAAAATACTAATCGGAACCTGCTTTTATTGACTGTTTCAGTGTGGTACCACATTACTACGGGATCCAAATCAGAAAAAGCCCAGGATCTGGCCAACAAGAATGCGAAAAATGCGAAAGTACGAGCCAGATGGCGGCAAATCCCAGACCTAACCGAGACATAACCAGCGTTATCCTCTAAAATATTAATCGCAAACAGGTTTAATTGACTGTTTCAGTGTGGTACCACATTACTACGTGATCCAGACCAGAAAAAGCCCAGGATCTGGCCAACAAGTATGCGAAAAACGCGAATGTATGAGCCAGATGATTGCAAATACCGGAACTAACCCAGACATAACCAGCGTTATCCTCTAAAATATTAATCGCAACCAGGTTTAATTGACTGTTTCGATGTGGTGCCGCATTACTACGTGATCCAAAACAGAAAAAGGCCAGGGTCTGGCCAACAAGTATGCGAAAAACGCGAAAGTACGAGACAGATGGGGGCAAATCCCAGACCTAACTGAGACATAACCAGCGTTATCCTCTAAAATAGTAATCGCAACCAGGTTTAATTGACTGTTTCAGTGTGGTACCACATTACTACGTGATCCAAACCAGAAAAAGCCCAGGATCTGGCCAACAAGTATGCGAAAAACGCGAATATATGAGCCATCTCATGATTGCAAATACCAGAACTAACCCTGACATAACCAGCGTTATCCCCTAAAATACGCATCGGAACTTGCTTTTAATGACTGGTTCAGTGTGGTACCATATTACTACGTGATCCAAACCAGAAAAAGCCCAGGATCGGGCCAACAAGAATGCGAAAAATGCGAAAGTACGAGCCTGATGAGGGAAAATCCCAGACCTAACCGAGACGTAACCGGCGTTATCCCCTAAAATATTAATCGCAACCAGGTATAATTGACTGTTTCGGTGTGGTACCGCATTGCTACGATGATCCAAACTAGAAAGAGGCCAGGATCTGACCAACAAGTATGCGAAAAATGCGAAAGTATGAGCCAGATGATTGCAAATACCAGAACTAACCCAGACATAACCAGCGTTATCCTCTAAAATATTAATCGCAACCAGGTTTAATTGACTGTTTCGGTGTGGCACTGCATTACTACGTGATCCAGACCAGAAAAAGGCCAGGATCTGGCCCACAAGTATGCGCAAAATGCGAAAGTACGAGCCAGATGGGGGCAAATCCCAGACCAAACCGAGACATAACCGGCGTTATCCTCTAAAATATTAATCGCAACCAGGTTTAATTGACTGTTTCGGTGTGGTACCGCATTACTACGTGATCCAAACCAGAAAAAGGCCAGGATCTGGCCAACAAGTATGCGAAAAATGCGAAAGTATGAGCCAGATGATTGCAAATTCCAGAACTAACCCTGACATAACCAGCGTTATCCTCTAGAATACGAATCGGAACATGCTTTTAATGACTGTTTCAGTGTTGTAACACGTTACTGCGTGATCCAAACCAGAAAAATCCCAGGATCGGGCCAACAAGAATGCGAGAAACGCGAAAGTACGAGCCAGATGAGGACAAATCCCAGACCTACCCGAGACGTAACCGGTGTTATCCTCTATAATATTAATCGCAACCCGGGTCAATTGACTGTTTCGGTGTGGAACCACATTACTACGGGATCCAAACCAGAGAAAACCCAGGATCTGGCCAACAGGTATGCGAAAAATGCGAAAGTATGAGCCAGATGATTGCAAATTCCAGAACTAACCCTGACATAACCAGCGTTATCCTCTAGAATACGAATCGGAACATGCTTTTAATGACTGTTTCAGTGTTGTAACACGTTACTGCGTGATCCAAACCTGAAAAATCCCAGGATCGGGCCAACAAGAATGCGAGAAACGCGAAAGTACGAGCCAGATGAGGACAAATCCCAGACCTACCCGAGACGTAACCGGTGTTATCCTCTATAATATTAATCGCAACCAGTTTAATTAACTGTTTCGGTGTGGAACCTCATAACTACGGGATCCAAAACTGAAAAAACCCAGGATCTGGCTAACAAGTATGCGAAACGTGCGAAAGTACGAGGCAGATGAGGGCAAATCCCAGACCTAACCGTGACATAACCGGCGTTATCCACTAAAATCTTTATCGCAACCAGGTTTAATTAACTGTTTCGGTGTGGTACCGCATTACTACGTGATCCAAACCAGAAAAAACCCAGGATCTGGCCAACAACTATGAGAAAAACGCGAAAGTATGAGCCAGATGATTGCAAATACCAGAACTAACCCAGACAAAACCAGCGTTATCCTCTAAAATACTTATCGGAACCAGCTTCTATTGATTGTATCAGTGTGGTACCACATTACTACGTGATTCAAACCAGAAAAGGGCCAGGGTCTGGCCAACAAGTGTGCGAAAAACGCGTAAGTATGAGCCAGATGATTGCAAATACCAGAACTAACACACACATAACCAGCGTTATCCCCTAAAATACTAATCGGAACCTGCTTTTATTGACTGTTTCAGTGTGGTACCACATTACTACGGGATCCAAATCAGAAAAAGCCCAGGATCTGGCCAACAAGAATGCGAAAAATGCGAAAGTACGAGCCAGATGGCGGCAAATCCCAGACCTAACCGAGACATAACCAGCGTTATCCTCTAAAATATTAATCGCAAACAGGTTTAATTGACTGTTTCAGTGTGGTACCACATTACTACGTGATCCAGACCAGAAAAAGCCCAGGATCTGGCCAACAAGTATGCGAAAAACGCGAATGTATGAGCCAGATGATTGCAAATACCGGAACTAACCCAGACATAACCAGCGTTATCCTCTAAAATATTAATCGCAACCAGGTTTAATTGACTGTTTCGGTGTGGTGCCGCATTACTACGTGATCCAAAACAGAAAAAGGCCAGGGTCTGGCCAACAAGTATGCGAAAAACGCGAAAGTACGAGACAGATGGGGGCAAATCCCAGACCTAACTGAGACATAACCAGCGTTATCCTCTAAAATAGTAATCGCAACCAGGTTTAATTGACTGTTTCAGTGTGGTACCACATTACTACGTGATCCAAACCAGAAAAAGCCCAGGATCTGGCCAACAAGTATGCGAAAAACGCGAATATATGAGCCATCTCATGATTGCAAATACCAGAACTAACCCTGACATAACCAGCGTTATCCCCTAAAATACGCATCGGAACTTGCTTTTAATGACTGGTTCAGTGTGGTACCATATTACTACGTGATCCAAACCAGAAAAAGCCCAGGATCGGGCCAACAAGAATGCGAAAAATGCGAAAGTACGAGCCTGATGAGGGAAAATCCCAGACCTAACCGAGACGTAACCGGCGTTATCCCCTAAAATATTAATCGCAACCAGGTATAATTGACTGTTTCGGTGTGGTACCGCATTGCTACGATGATCCAAACTAGAAAGAGGCCAGGATCTGACCAACAAGTATGCGAAAAATGCGAAAGTATGAGCCAGATGATTGCAAATACCAGAACTAACCCAGACATAACCAGCGTTATCCTCTAAAATATTAATCGCAACCAGGTTTAATTGACTGTTTCGGTGTGGCACTGCATTACTACGTGATCCAGACCAGAAAAAGGCCAGGATCTGGCCCACAAGTATGCGCAAAATGCGAAAGTACGAGCCAGATGAGGGCAAATCCCAGACCAAACCGAGACATAACCGGCGTTATCCTCTAAAATATTAATCGCAACCAGGTTTAATTGACTGTTTCGGTGTGGTACCGCATTACTACGTGATCCAAACCAGAAAAAGGCCAGGATCTGGCCAACAAGTATGCGAAAAATGCGAAAGTATGAGCCAGATGATTGCAAATTCCAGAACTAACCCTGACATAACCAGCGTTATCCTCTAGAATACGAATCGGAACATGCTTTTAATGACTGTTTCAGTGTTGTAACACGTTACTGCGTGATCCAAACCAGAAAAATCCCAGGATCGGGCCAACAAGAATGCGAGAAACGCGAAAGTACGAGCCAGATGAGGACAAATCCCAGACCTACCCGAGACGTAACCGGTGTTATCCTCTATAATATTAATCGCAACCAGTTTAATTAACTGTTTCGGTGTGGAACCTCATAACTACGGGATCCAAAACTGAAAAAACCCAGGATCTGGCTAACAAGTATGCGAAAAACGCGAAAGTATGAGCCAGATGATTGCAAATACCAGAACAATCCCAGGCATAACCAGCGTTATCCTCTAAAATACTAAGCGGAACCAGCTTTTATTAACAGTGTGGTACCACATTACTACGTGATCCAAACCAGAAAAAGCCCAGGATCTGGCCAACAAGTATGCGTAACGTGCGAAAGTACGAGGCAGATGAGGGCAAATCCCAGACCTAACCGTGACATAACCGGCGTTATCCACTAAAATCTTTATCGCAACCAGGTTTAATTAACTGTTTCGGTGTGGTACCGCATTACTACGTGATCCAAACCATAAAAAGGCTAGGATGAGGCCAACAAGTAAGCGAAAGATGCGAAAGTACGAGCGACATGAGGGCAAATACTAGACCTAACCTAGACATAACCGGCGTTATCCTCTAGAATATTAATCGCAACCAGATTTAATTGACTGTTTCGGTGTGGAACCACAATATGACGGGATCCAATCTACAAAAAACCCAAGACCTGGCCAACAAGAATGCGAAAAATGCGATAGTCCGAGCCAGATGAGGGCAAATACCAGACCTAACCGAGACATAACTGGCGTTATGCTCGAAATTAACTGTTTCGGTGTGGAACCACATTACTACGGGATCCAAACCAGAAAAAACCCAGGATCTGGCCAACAACTATGAGAAAAACGCGAAAGTATGAGCCAGATGATTGCAAATACCAGAACTAACCCAGACAAAACCAGCGTTATCCTCTAAAATACTTATCGGAACCAGCTTCTATTGACTGTATCAGTGTGGTACCACATTACTACGTGATTCAAACCAGAAAAGGGCCAGGGTCTGGCCAACAAGTGTGCGAAAAACGCGTAAGTATGAGCCAGATGATTGCAAATACCAGAACTAACACAGACATAACCAGCGTTATCCCCTAAAATACTAATCGGAACCTGCTTTTATTGACTGTTTCAGTGTGGTACCACATTACTACGGGATCCAAATCAGAAAAAGCCCAGGATCTGGCCAACAAGAATGCGAAAAATGCGAAAGTACGAGCCAGATGGCGGCAAATCCCAGACCTAACCGAGACATAACCAGCGTTATCCTCTAAAATATTAATCGCAAACAGGTTTAATTGACTGTTTCAGTGTGGTACCACATTACTACGTGATCCAGACCAGAAAAAGCCCAGGATCTGGCCAACAAGTATGCGAAAAACGCGAATGTATGAGCCAGATGATTGCAAATACCAGAACTAACTCAGACATGACCAGCGTTATCCTCTAAAATACTGATCGGAACCAGCTTCTATTGACTGTTTCGGTGTGGTGCCGCATTACTACGTGATCCAAAACAGAAATGGGCCAGGGTCTGGCCAACAAGTATGCGAAAAATGGGAATGTCCGAGCCAGATGAGGGCAAATACCAGAACTAACCCAGACATAACCGGCGTTATCCCCTAAAATATTAATCGCAACCAGGTTTAATTGACTGTTTCGGTGTGGTACCGCATTACTACGTGATCCAAACCAGAAAGAGGCCAGGATCTGTCCAACTAGTATGCGAAAAACGCGGAAGTATGTGCCAGATGATAGCAAATACCAGAACTAACCCAGACATAACCAGCGTTATCCTCTAAAATACTTATAGGAACCAGCTTCTATTCACTGTTTCAGTGTGGCACCACATTGCTACGTGATCCAAACCAGAAATGGGCCAGGGTCTGGCCAACAAGTATGCGAAAAATGGGAATGTCCGAGCCAGATGAGGGCAAATACCAGAACTAACCCAGACATAACCGGCGTTATCCCCTAAAATATTAATCGCAACCAGGTTTAATTGACTGTTTCGGTGTGGTACCGCATTACTACGTGATCCAAACCAGAGAAAGGCCAGGATCTGGCCAACAAGGATGAGAAAAATGCGAATATATGATCCAGATGAGGGCAAATCCCAGGAAAAACCGAGACATAACCGGCGTTATCCTCTAAAATATTAATCGCAAGCAGGTTTAATTGACTGTTTCGGTGTGGTGACGCATTACTACGTGATCCAAACCAGAAAAAGGCCAGGATCTGGCCAACCAGTATGCGAAAAATGCGAAAGTACGAGCCAGATGAGGACAAATCCCAGACCTACCCGAGACATAACCGGCGTTATCCTTTAAAATATTAATCTCAGCCAGGTTTAATTGACCGTTTCTTTGTGGAACCACATTACTACGTGATCCAAACCAGAAAAGGGCCAGGATCTGGCCAACAAGTATGCGAAAAATGCGAAAGTACGAGCCAGATGAGGGAAAATCCCAGACCTAACCCAGACATAACCGGCGTTATCCTCTAAAATGTTATTCGCAACCAGGTTTAATTGACTGTTTGAGTCTGGTGCAACTTTACTACGTGATCCAAACCAGAGAAAGGCCAGGATCTGGCCAACAAGGATGAGAAAAATGCGAATATATGATCCAGATGATTGCAAATACCAGAACTAACCCTGACATAACCAGCGTTATCATCTAAAATATTAATCGCAACCAGGTATAATTGACTGTTTCGGTGTGGTACCACATTACTACGTGATCCAAACCAGAAAAGGGCCACGGTCTGGCCAACGAGTGTGCGAAAAACGCGAAAGTATGAGCCAGATGATTGCTAATACCAGAACTAACACAGACATAACCAGCGTTATCCTCTAAAATACTAATCGGAACCAGCTTTTATTGACTGTTTCAGTGTGGTACCACATTACTACGTGATCCAAACCAGAAAAAGCCCAGGATCTGGCCAAGAAGTATGCGAAAAATGCGAATATATGAGCCAGATGATTGCAAATACCAGAACTAACCCTGACATAACCAGCGTTATCCTCTAAAATACGAATCGGAACGTGCTTTTAATGACTGTTTCAGTTTGATACCACATTACTACGTGATCCAAACCAGGAAAAGCCCAGGATCGGGCCAACAAGAATGCGAAAAATGCGAAAGTACTAGCCAGATGAGGGAAAATCCCAGACCTAACCGAGACGTAACCGGCGTTATCCCCTAAAATATTAATCGCAACCAGGTATAATTGACTGTTTCGGTGTGGTACCGCATCACTACGTGATCCAAACCATAAAAAGGCTAGGATGAGGCCAACAAGTGAGCGAAAGATGCAAAAGTACGAGCGACATGAGGGTAAATACTAGACCTAACCTAGACATAACCGGCGTAATCCTCTAAAATATTAATCGCAACCAGGTTTAATTGACTGTTTCGGTGTGGAACCACAATACGACGGGATCCAATCTACAAAAAACCAAAGATCTGGCCAACAAGTATGCGAAAAATGCGAAAGTATGAGCCAGATAAGGACAAATCCCAGACCTACCCGAGACATAACCGGCGTTATCCTCTAAAATATTAATCGCAACCAGTTTAATTGACTGTTTCGGTGTGGAACCTCATTACTACGGGATCCAAAACAGAAAAAACCCAGGATCTGGTCAACAAGTATGCGAAAAACGCGAAAGTATGAGCCAGATGATTGCAAATACCAGAACTAACCCAGACATAACCAGCGTTATCCTCTAAAATTCTTATCGGAACCAGCTTCTATTGATCGTTTCAGTGTGGTACCACATTACTACGCGGTCCAATCCAGAAGAAGGCCAGTATGTGGCCAACAAGTATGCGAAAACTGCGAAAGTACGAGCCAGATGTGGGCAAATCCCAGACCCACACGAGACATAACCGGCGTTATCCTCTAAAATATTAATCGCAAACCGGTTTAATTGACTGTTTCAGTGTGGTACCACATTACTACGTGATCCAGACCAGAAAAAGCCCAGGATCTGGCCAACAAGTATGCGAAAAACGCGAATGTATGAGCCGGATGATTGCAAATACCAGAACTAAATCAGACATGACCAGCGTTATCCTCTAAAATACTGATCGGAACCAGCTTCTATTGACTGTTTCGGTGTGGTGCCGCATTACTACGTGATCCAAAACAGAAAAAGGCCAGGGTCTGGCCAACAAGTATGCGAAAAACGCGAAAGTACGAGCCAGATGGGGGCAAATCCCAGACCTAACTGAGACATAACCAGCGTTATCCCCTAAAATATTAATCGCAACCAGTTTAATTGAGTGTTCCGGTGTGGAACCTCATTACTACGGGATCCAAAACAGAAAAAGCACAGGATCTGTCCAACTAGTATGCGAAAAACGCGGAAGTATGTGCCAGATGATAGCAAATACCAGAACTAACCCAGACATAACCAGCGTTATCCTCTAAAATACTTATAGGAACCAGCTTCTATTCACTGTTTCAGTGTGGCACCACATTGCTACGTGATCCAAACCAGAAATGGGCCAGGGTCTGGCCAACAAGTATGCGAAAAATGGGAATGTCCGAGCCAGATGAGGGCAAATACCAGAACTAACCCAGACATAACCGGCGTTATCCCCTAAAATATTAATCGCAACCAGGTTTAATTGACTGTTTCGGTGTGGTACCGCATTACTACGTGATCCAAACCAGAGAAAGGCCAGGATCTGGCCAACAAGTATACGAAAAATGCGAAAGTACGAGCCAGATGAGGACAAATCCCAGACCTACCCGAGACATAACCGGCGTTATCCTTTAAAATATTAATCTCAACCAGGTTTAATTGACCGTTTCTTTGTGGAACCACATTACTACGTGATCCAAACCAGAAAAGGGCCAGGATCTGGCCAACAAGTATGCGAAAAATGCGAAAGTACGAGCCAGATGAGGGAAAATCCCAGACCTACCCGAGACATAACCGGCGTTATCCTCTAAAATATTAATCGCAACCAGGTTTAATTGACTGTTTCAGTGTGGTACCACATTACTACGTGATCCAAACCAGAAAAAGCCCAGGATCTGGCCAACAAGTATGCGAAAAACGCGAATGTATGAGCTAGATGATTGCAAATACCAGAACTAACCCAGACATAACCAGCGCTATCCTCTAAAATACTGATCGGAACCAGGTTCTATTGACTGTTTCAGTGTGGTACCACATTACTACGTGATCCAAACCAGAAAAAGGCCAGGATCTGGCCAACAAGTATGCAAAAAATGCGAAAGTATGAGCCAGATGATTGCAAATACCAGAACTAACCCAGACATAACCGGCGTTATCCCCTAAAATATTAATCGCAACCAGGTTTAATTGACTGTTTCGGTGTGGTACCGCATTACTACGTGATCCAAACCAGAGAAAGGCCAGGATCTGGCCAACAAGGATGAGAAAAATGCGAATATATGATCCAGATGATTGCAAATACCAGAACTAACCCTGACATAACCAGCGTTATCATCTAAAATATTAATCGCAACCAGGTATAATTGACTGTTTCGGTGTGGTACCACATTACTACGTGATCCAAACCAGAAAAGGGCCAGGATCGGGCCAACAAGAATGCGAAAAAGGCGAAAGTACGAGCCAGATGAGGGAAAATCCCAGAGCTAGCCCAGACATAACCGGCGTTATCCTCTAAAATATTATTCGCAACCAGGTTTAATTGACTGTTTGAGTCAGGTGCAACTTTACTACGTGATCCAAACCAGAAAAAACCCAGGATCTGGCCAACAACTATGAGAAAAACGCGAAAGTACGAGCCAGATGGGGGCAAATCCCAGACCTAACCGAGACATAACCAGCGTTATCCTCTAAAATATTAATCTCAACCAGGTTCAATTGACTGTTTCGTTGTGGAACCACATTACTATGTGATCCAAACCAGAAAAGGGCCAGGGTCTGGCCAACAAGTGTGCGAAGAACGCGAAAGTATGAGCCAGATGATTGCAAATACCAGAACTAACCCAGACGTAACCAGCGTTATCCTCTAAGATACTTATCGGAACCAGCTTCTATTGACTGTTTCAGAGTGGTACCACATTACTACGTGATCCAAACCAGAAAAGGGCCAGCGTCTGGCCAACAAGTGTGCGAAAAACGCGAAAGTATGAGCCAGATGATTGCTAATACCAGAACTAACACAGACATAACCAGCGTTATCCTCTAAAATACTAATCGGAACCAGCTTTTATTGACTGTTTCAGTGTGGTACCACATTACTACGTGATGCAAACCAGAGAAAGGCCAGGATCTGGCCAACAAGGATGAGAAAAATGCGAATATATGATCCAGATGATTGCAAATACCAGAACTAACCCTGACATAACCAGCGTTATCATCTAAAATATTAATCGCAACCAGGTATAATTGACTGTTTCGTGTGGTACCGCATTGCTACGATGATCCAAACCAGAAAAAGGCCATGATCTGGCCAACAAGTATGCGAAAATTGCGAAAGTATGAGCCAGATGATTGCAAATACCAGAACTATGCCTGACTTAACCGGCGTTATCCTCTAAAATATTAATCGCAACCAGGTTTAATTGACTGTTTCAGTGTGGTACCACATTACTACGTGATCCAAACAAGAAAAAGCCCAGGATCTGGCCAACAAGTACGCGAAAAATGCGAAAGTATGAGCCAGATGATTCGAAATACCAGAACTAACCCAGACATAACCAGCGTTATCCTCTAAAATATTAATCGCAACGAGGTTTAATTGACAGTATCGGTGTGGTACTGCATTACTACGTGATCCAGACCAGAAAAAGGCCAGGATCTGGCCATCAAGAATGCGCAAAATGCGAAAGTATGAGCCAGATGATTACAAATACCAGAACTATGCCTGACATAACCCGCGTTATCCTCTAAAATACGAATCGGAACATGCTTTTAATGACTGTTTCAGTGTGGTAACACATTACTACGAGATCCAAACCAGAAAAATCCCAGGATCGGGCCAACAAGAATGCGAGAAACGCGAAAGTACGAACCACATGAGGGAAAATCCCAGAAAAAACCGAGACATAACCGGCGTTATCCTCTAAAATATTAATCGCAACCAGGTTTAATTGACTGTTTCGGTGTGGTGACGCATTAGTACGTGATCCAAACCAGAAAAAGGCCAGGATCTGGCCAACAAGTATGCGAAAAACGTGAAAGTACGAGTCAGATGAGAACAAATCCCAGACCTACCCGAGACATAACCGGCGTTATCCTCTAAAATATTAATCGCAACCAGTTTAATTGACTGTTTCGGTGTGGAACCTCATTACTACGTGATCCAAACCAGATAAAGCCCAGGATCTGGCCAACAAGTATGAGAAAAGTGCGAAAGTTCGAGCCAGATGAGGGCAAGTACCAGACCTAACCCAGACAAAACCGGCGTTATCCCCTAAAATATTAATCGCAACCAGGTATAATTGACTGTTTCGGTTTGGTACCGCATTGCTACGATGATCCAAACCAGAAGGAGGCCAGGATCTGGCTAACAAGTATGCGAAAAATGCGAAAATACGATCCAGATGAGGGCAAATCCCAGACCTAACCGAGACATAACCGGCGTTATCCTCTAAAATATTAATCGCAACTAGGTTTAATTGACTGTTTCGTTGTGGAACCACATTACTGCGGGATCCAAACCAGAAAAAACCCAGGGTCTGGCCAACAAGTATGCGAAAAATGCGAAAGAACGATCCAGATGAGGGCAAATGCCAGACCTAACCGAGACTTAACCGGCGTTATCCTCTAAAATATTAATCGCAACTAGGTTTAATTGACTGTTTCGCTGTGGTACCGCATTACTACGTGATCCAAACCAGCAAAAGGCCAGGATCTGTGCCATCAAGTATGCGAAAAATGCGACAGTACGATCCAGATGAGGGCAAATCCCAGACCTAACCGAGACATAACCGGCGCTATCCTCTAAAATATTAATCGCAACCAGGAATAATTGACTGTTTCGGTGTGGTACCGCATTGCTACGATGATCCAAACCAGAAAGAGGCCAGGATCTGGCTAACAAGTATGCGAAAACTGCGAAAGTACGATCCAGATGAGGGCAAATCCCAGACCTAACCGAGACATAACCGGCGCTATCCTCTAAAATATTAATCGCAACCAGGAATAATTGACTGTTTCGGTGTGGTACCGCATTGCTACGATGATCCAAACCAGAAAGAGGCCAGGATCTGGCTAACAAGTATGCGAAAACTGCGAAAGTACGATCCAGATGAGGGCAAATCCCAGACCTAACCGAGACATAACCGGCGTTATCCTCTAAAATATTAATCGCAACCAGGTTTAATTGACTGTTTCGTTGTGGAACCACATTACTGCGGGATCCAAACCAGAAAAAACCCAGGATCTGGCCAACAAGTATGAGAAATATGCGAAAGTTCGAGCCAGATGAGGGCAAATACCAGACCTAACCCAGACATAACCGGCGTTATCCCCTAAAATATTAATCGCAACCAGGTATAATTGACTGTTTCGGTTTGCTACCGCATTGCTACGATGATCCAAACCAGAAAGAGGCCAGGATCTGGCTAACAAGTATGCGAAAAAAGCGAAAGTACGATCCAGTTGAGGGCAAATCCCAGACCTAACCGAGACATAACCGGCGTTATCCTCTAAAATATTAATCGCAACCAGTTTAATTGACTGTTTCGGTGTGGAACCTCATTACTACGTGATCCAAACCAGAAAAATCCCAGGATCTGGCCAACAAGTATGCGAAAAATGCGAAAGTACGATCCAGTTGAGGGCAAATCCCAGACCTAACCGAGACATAACCGGCGTTATCCTCTAAAATATTAATCGCAAACAGGTTTAATTGACTGTTTCGGTGTGGTACTGCATTACTACGTGATCCAAACCAGAGAAAGCCCAGGATCTAGCTATCGAGTATGAGAAATATGCGAAAGAATGAGCCTGATGAGAGAAAATCCCAGACCAATCCCAGACTTAACTTGCGTTATCCTCTAAAATATTGATCGAAACCAGGTTTAATCGACTGTTTCAGTGTGGTAGCACAATAGTACGTGATCCAAACCAGAAAAAACCCAGGATCAGTTCAACAAGTATAAGAAGAATGCGAAAGTATGAGTCTGAAGAGTGAAAATCCCAGGGCTAACCTAGACCTAACATGCGTTATCCTCTAAAATATTGATCCAAACCAGGTTTAATGGACTGTTTCAGTGTGGTACCACATTACTACGTGATACAAACCAGAAAAAACCCAGGATCCGTTCAACAAGTATGTGAGGAATGCGAAAGTATGAGTCTGATGAGTGAAAATCCCAGGCCTAACCTAGACCTATCATGCGTCATCCTCAAAAATATTGATCGAAACCTGGTTTAATCGACTGTTTCAGTGTGGTGCCACATTACTATGTGATTCAAACCAGAAAATAACCCAGGATCTGTTCAACGAGCATGTGAAATGTGCGAAAGTATGAGTCTGATGAGGTCAAATCCCAGACCAATCCCAGACTTAACTTGCGTTATCCTCTAAAATATTGATCGAAACCTGGTTTAATCGACTGTTGCAGTGTGGTACCACATTACTACGCGTTCCAAACCAGAAAAAACCCAGGATCAGTTCAACAAGTATAAGAAGAATGCGAAAGTATGAGTCTGATGAGTGAAAATCCCTGGGCTAACCTAGACCTAACATGCGTTATCCTCTAAAATATTGATCCAAACCAGGTTTAATGGACTGTTTCAGTGTGGTCCCACATTACTACGTGATCCAAACCAGAAAAAACCCAGGATCAGTTCAACAAGTATGTGAAGAATGCGAAAGTATGAGTCTGATGAGTGAATATCCCAGGCCTAACCTAGACCTAACATGCGTTGTCCTCAAAAATATTAATCGAAACCTGGTTTAATCGACTGTTTCAGTGTGGTACCACATTACTATGTGATCCGAACCAGAAAATAACCCAGGATCTGTTCAACGAGTATGTGAAGTGTGCGAAAGTATGAGTCTGATGAGGGCAAATCCCAGACCTATCCCAGACCTAACATGCGTTATCCTCTAAAATATTTATCACGACCAGGTTTAATTGATTGTTTCAGTGTGGACCCACATTACTACGTGATCCAAACCAGAAAAAACCCAGGATCCGTTCAACAGGTATGTGAAGAATGCGAAAGTATGAGTCTGATGAATGAAAATCCCAGGCCTAACCTAGACCTAACATGCGTTATCTTCAAAAATATTGATCGAAACCTGGTTTAATCGACTGTTTCAGTGTGGTACCACATTACTATGTGATCCAAACCAGAAAATAACCCAGGATCTGTTCAACGAGTATGTGAAAAACGCGAAACTGTGAGCCTGATGAGAGCAAATCTTAGACCTAACCCAGACCTAAGATGCGTTATCCTCTAAAATATTTATCCAGACCAGGTTTCATTGAGTGTTTCAGTGTGGTACCACTTTACTACGTGATCCAATCCAGAAATAGCCCAGGATCTAGCCATGAAGTATGAGATATATGCGATAGTAAGAGCCTGATGAGGGCAAATCCTAGACCTATCCCAGACCTAACTTGCGTTGTCCTCTAAAATATTGATCGAAACCAGGTTTAATTGAATGTTTCAGCGTGGTAGCACATTACTACGTGATACAATGCAGAAACAGCCCAGGATCTAGCCATGAAGTATGAGAAATATGCGAGAGAATGTGCCTGATGAGAGCAAATCCCAGACCTAACCTAGACCTAACATGCGTTATCCTCTAAAATATTGAGCGAAACCAGGTTTAATGGACTGTTTCAGTGTGGTACCACATTACTACGTGATCCAAATCAGAAAAAACCCAGGATCTGTTCAACAAGTATGTGAAAAACGCGAAAGTATGAGTCTGATGAGGGCGAATCCCAGACCTATGCCAGACCTAACTTGCGTTGTCCTCTAAAATATTTATCACGACCAGGTTTAATTGAATGTTTCAGTGTGGTACCACATTACTACGTGATCAAAACCAGAAAAAACCCAAGATCCGTTCAACAAGTATGTGAAGAATGCGAAAGTATGAGTCTGATCAGTGAAAATCTCAGGCCTTACCTAGACCTAACTTGCGTTGTCCTCTAAAATATTGATCGAAACTAGGTTTAATTGACTGTTTCAGTGTTGTACTTCATTACTACGTGATGCAATCCAGAAAAAGCCCAAGATCTAGCCATCAAGTATGAGAAATATGCGAAAGAGTGAGCCTGATGGGAGCAAATCCCTGACCTAACCTAGACCTAACATGCGTTATCCTCTAAAATATTGAGCGAAACCAGGTTTAATGGACTGTTTCAGTGTGGTACCACACTACTTCGTGATCCAAACCAGAGAAAGCCCAGGATCTGTTCAAGAAGTATGTGAAAAACGCTATACTGTGAGCCTGATGAGGGCAAATCCTAGACCTAACCCAGACCTAACATGCGTTATCCTCTAAAATATTTATCAAGATCAGGTTTAATTGATTGTTTCAGTGTGGTCCCACATTACTACGTGATCCAAACCAGAAAAAACACAGTATCTGTTCAACATGTATGAGAAATATGCGAAAGAATGATCCTGATGTAAGCAAATCCCAGACCTAACCTAGACCTAACATGAATTATTCTCTAAAATATTGATCGAAACCAGGTTTACTTGACTGCTTCAGTGTGGTCCCACATTACTACGTGATCCAAACCAGAAAAAACCCAGGATCCGTTCAGCAAGTATGTGAAGAATGCGAAAGTATGAGTCTGATGAGGGAAAATCCCAGGCCTAACCTAGGCCTAACATGCGCTATCCTCTAAAATATTGATCGAAACCAGGTTTAGTCGACTGCTTCAGTGTGGTCCCACATTACTACGTGATCCAAACCAGAAAAAACCCAGGAGCCGTTCAACAAGTATGTGAAGAATGCGAAAGTATGAGTCTGATGAGGTCAAATCCCAGACCTATCCCAGACTTAACTTGCGTTATCCTCTAAAATATTGATCGAAACCAGGTTTAATCGACTGTTTCAGCGTGGTACCACATTACTACGTGATACAATCCAGAAACAGCCCAGGATCTAGCCATGAAGTATGAGAAATATGCGAAAGTATGAGCCTGATGAGGGCAAATCCTAGACCTAACCCAGACCTAACATGCGTTATCCTCTAAAATATTTATCAAGATCAGGTTTAATTGATTGTTTCAGTGTGGTCCCACATTACTACGTGATCCAAACCAGAAAAAACCCAGTATCTGTTCAACATGTATGAGAAATATGCGAAAGAATGAGCCTGATGTAAGCAAATCCCAGACCTAACCTAGACCTAACATGAATTATTCTCTAAAATATTGATCGAAACCAGGTTTACTTGACTGCTTCAGTATGGTCCCACATTACTACGTGATCCAAACCAGAAAAAACCCAGGAGCCGTTCAACAAGTATGTGAAGAATGCGAAAGTATGAGTCTGATGAGGTCAAATCCCAGGCCTAACCTAGACCTAGCATGAATTATTCTCTAAAATATTGATCGAAACCAGGTTTAATTGACTGTTTCAGTGTGGTCCCACATTACTACGTGATCCAAACCAGAAAAAACCCAGGATCTGTTCAACAAGTATGTGAAAAACGCTAAACTGTGAGCCTGATGAGGGCAAATCTTAGACCTAACCCAGACCTAAGATGCGTTATCCTCTAAAATATTTACCCAGACCAGGTTTCATTGAATGTTTCAGTGTGGTACCACTTTACTACGTGATCCAATCCAGAAATAGCCCATGATCTAGCCATGAAGTATGAGAAATATGCGAAAGTATGAGCCTGATGAGGGCAAATCCCAGACCTATCCCAGACCTAACTTGCGTTGTCCTCTAAGAGATTGATGGAAACCAGGTTTAATTGACTGTTTCAGTGTTGTACTTCATTACTACGTGATCCAAACCCGAAAAAACCCAGGATCTAGCCATCAAGTATGAGAAATATGCGGAAGAATGAGCCTGATGAGAGCAAATCCCAGACCTAACGTAGACCTAGCATGAATTATTCTCTAAAATATTGATCGAAACCAGGTTTAATTGACTGTTTCAGTGTGGTCCCACATTACTACGTGATCCAAACCAGAAAAAACCCAGAATCCGTTCAACAAGTATGTGAAGAATGCGAAAGTATGAGTCTGATGAGGTCAAATCCCAGGTCTAACCTAGACCTAACATGCATTATCCTCAAAAATATTGATCGAAACCTGGTTTAATCGACTGTTTCAGTGTGGTACCACATTACTATGTGATCCAAACCAGAAAATAACCCAGGATCTGTTCAACGAGTATGTGAAGTGTGCGAAAGAATGAGCCTGATGAGAGCAAATCCCAGACCTAACCTAGACCTTACATGCGTTATCCTCTAAAATATTGAGCGAAACCAGGTTTAATGGACTGTTTCAGTGTGGTACCACACTACTTCGTGATCCAAACCAGAAAAAACCCAGGATCTGTTCAACAAGTATGTGAAAAACGCTAAACTGTGAGCCTGATGAGGGCAAATCTTAGACCTAACCCAGACCTAAGATGCGTTATCCTCTAAAATATTTATCCAGACCAGGTTTCATTGGATGTTTCAGTGTGGTACCACTTTACTGCGTGATCCAATCCAGAAATAGCCCATGATCTAGCCATGAAGTATGAGAAATATGCGAAAGAATGAGCCTGATGAGAGCAAATCCCAGACCTAACCTAGACCTTACATGCGTTATCCTCTAAAATATTGAGCGAAACCAGGTTTAATGGACTGTTTCAGTGTGGTCCCACATTACTACGTGATCCAAACCAGAAGTAACCCAGGATCTGTTCTACATGTATGAAAAATATGCGAAAGAATGAGCCTGATGAGAGCAAATCCCAGACCTAACCTAGACCTAACATGAATTATTCTCTAAAATATTGATCGAAACCAGGTTTAATTGACTGTTTCAGTGTGGTACCACATTACTACGTGATTCAATCCAGAAATAGCCCAGGATCTAGCCATGAAGTATGAGAAATATGCGAAAGTATGAGCCTGATGAGGGCAAATCCTAGACCTAACCCAGACCTAACATGCGTTATTCTGTAAAATTTTTATCAAGACCAGGTTTAATTGAATGTTTCATTGTGGTACCTCATTACTACGTGATCAAAACCAGAAAAAACCCAGGATCCGTTCAACAAGTATGTGAAGAATGCGAAAGTATGAGTCTGATCAGTGAAAATCTCAGGCCTTACCTAGACCTAACTTGCGTTGTCCTCTAAAATATTGATGGAAACCAGGTTTCATTGACTGTTTCAGTGTGGTACTACATTACTACGTGATGCAATCCAGAAAAAGCCCAGGATCTAGCCATGAAGTATGAGAAATATGCGAAAGTAAGAGCCTGATGAGGGCAAATCCTAGACCTATCCCAGACCTAACTTGCGTTATCCTCTAAAATATTGATCGAAACCAGGTTTAATTGACTGTTTCAGCGTGGTACCACATTACTATGTGTTACAATCCAGAAACAGCCCAGGATTTAGCCTTGAAGTATGAGAAATATGCGAAAGTATGAGCCTGATGAGGGCAAATCCTAGACCTAACCCAGACCTAACAGGCGTTATCCTCTAAAATATTTATCAAGATCAGGTTTAATTGAATGTTTCGGTGTGGTACCGCATTACTATGTGATCCAACCCAAAAAAGGCTGGGATCAGGCCAACAAGTAAGCGAAATATGCGAAAGTACGAGCGAGATGAGGGCAAATAGCAGACCTAAACCAGACAAAATCGGCGTTATCCTCTAAAGTATTAATCGGATCCAGGTTTAATTGACAGTTTCAGTGTGGTACCACTTCACTACGTGGTCCAAGCCAGAAGAAGGCCAGGATGTGGCCAACAAGTATGCGAAAACTGCGAAAGTACGAGCCAGTTGAGGGCAAATACCAGACCTAACCGAAACATAACCGGCGCTATCCTGTAAAATATTAATCGCAACCAGGTTTAATAGACTGTTTCGGTGTGGAACCACATTACTACGGGATCCAAACCAGAAAAAACCCAGAATCTGGCCAACAACTATGAGAAAAACGAGAAAGTATGAGCCAGATGGTTGCAAATACCAGAACTATCTCAGACATACCCAGCGTTATCCACTAAAATATTATTCGCAACCAGGTTTAATTGACTGTTTCGGTGTGGTACCACATTACTACGTGGTCCAAGCCAGAGAAAGGCCAGGATCTGGCCAACAAGTATGCGAAAAATGCGAAAGTACGAGCCAGGTGAGGGCAAATACCATACCTAACCGAGACATTACCGGCTTTATCCTCTAAAATATTAATCGCAACCAGATTTAATTTACTGTTTCAGTGTGGTACCGCATTACTACGTGATCCAAACCAGAAAGAGGCCAGGATCTGGCCAACAAGTATGCGAAAAACGCGAAAGTACGAGCCAGATGATTGCAAATACCAGAACTCACCCAGACATAACCAGCGCTATCCTCTAAAATACTAATCTGAACCAGGGTTAATTGACTGTTTCAGTGTGGTACCACATTACTACGTGATCCAAACCAGAGAAAGGCCAGGATCTGGCCAACAAGTATGCGAAAAATGCGAAAGTACGAGCCAGGTGAGGGCAAATACCATACCTAACCGAGACATTACCGGCTTTATCCTCTAAAATATTAATCGCAACCAGATTTAATTTACTGTTTCAGTGTGGTACCGCATTACTACGTGATCCAAACCAGAAAGAGGCCAGGATCTGGCCACCAAGAATGCGAAAAATACGAAAGTACGAGCCAGATGATTGCAAATACCAGCACTATCCCAGACATAACCAGCGATATCCTCTAAAATACAAATCGGAACCAGCTTCTATTGACTGGTTCAGTGTGGTACCACACTACTACGTGATCGAAACCAGAAAAAGGCCAGGATCTGGCCAACAAGTATGCGACAAACGCGAAAGTATGAGGCAGATGATTGCAAATACCAGAACTAACCCAGGCATAACCAGCGTTATCCTCTAAAGTATTAATCGGAACCAGGTTTAATTGACTGTTTCAGTGTGGTACCACTTTACTACGTGGTCCAAGCCAGAAGAAGGCCAGGAAGTGGCCAACAAGTATGCGAAAAATGCGAAAGTACGAGCCAGATGATGGCAAATACCAGTCCTATCCGAGACATAACCGGCGTTATCCTCTAAAATATTAATCGCAACCAGGATAAATTGACTGTTTCGGTGTGGTACCACATTACTACGTGGTCCAAGCCAGAAAAAGGCAAGGATCTGGCCAACAAGTATGCGAAAAACGCGAAAGTACGAGCCAGATGAGGACAAATCCCAGACCTACCCGAGACATAACCGGCGTTATCCTCTAGAATAAGAATCGGAACATGGTTTTAATGACTGTTTCAGTGTTGTAACACATTACTACCTGATCCAAACCAGAAAAATCCCAGGATCTGGCCAACAAGTATGCGACAAACGCGAAAGTATGAGGCAGATGATTGCAAATACCAGAACTAACCCAGGCATAACCAGCGTTATCCTCTAAAATATTAATCGCAACCAGTTTAATTGACTGTTTCGGTGTGGTACCACATTACTACGTGATCCGAACCAGAAAAAGCCCAGGATCTGGCCATCAAGTATGCGAAAAACGCGAATATATGAGCCATATGATTGTAAATACCAGAACTAACCCTGACATAACCAGCGTTATCCTCTAAAATACGCATCGGAACATGCTTTTAATGACTGTTTCAGTGTGGTACCACATTACAACCTGATCCAAACCAGAAAAAGCCCAGGATCGGGCCAACAAGAATGCGAAAAATGCGAAAGTACGAGCCTGATGAGGGAAACTCCCAGAGCTAACCGAGACATAACCGGCGTTATCCCCTAAAATATTAATCGCAACCAGGTGTAATTGACTGTTTCGGTGTGGTACCGCATTGCTACGATGATCCAAACCAGAAAGAGGCCAGGATCTGGCCAACAAGTGTGCGAAAAATGCGAAAGTATGAGCCAGATGATTGCAAATACCTGAACTAACCCAGACATAACCAGCGATATCCTCTAAAATATTAATCGCAACCAGGTTTAATTGACTGTTTCGGTGTGGTACTGCATTACTACGTGATCCAGACCAGAAAAAGGCCAGGATCTGGCCAACAAGTATGCGCAAAATGCGAAAGTACTAGCCAGTTGAGGGCAAATCCCAGACCAAAACGAGACGTAACCGGCGTTATCCCCTAAAATATTAATCGCAACCATGTTTAATTGACTGTTTCGGTGTGGTACCGCATTACTACGTGATCCAAACCATAAAAAGGCCAGGATCTGGCCAACAAGTATGCGAAAAATGCGAAAGTATGAGCCAGATGATTGCAAATTCCAGAACTAACCCTGACATAACCAGCGTTATCCTCTAGAATAAGAATCGGAACATGGTTTTAATGACTGTTTCAGTGTTGTAACACATTACTACCTGATCCAAACCAGAAAAATCCCAGGATCGGGCCAACAAGAATGCGAAAAACGCGAAAGTACGAGCCAGATGAGGGAAAATCCCAGACCAAAACGAGACGT